>NC_086447.1:482742637-483046566 GCF_028390025.1 Pseudophryne corroboree | reverse complement strand
GTCACAGTCATATAGTCCTGAGTCTGCCCTGCTCCACTTGTCCACATGTCCGTGGTTAAGTGGACATTGGGTACAACTGCATTTTTTAGGACACTGGTGACTCTTTTTCTGAGGTCTGTATACATTTTCGGTATCGCCTGCCTAGAGAAATGGAACCTAGATGGTATTTGGTACCGGGGACACAGTATCTCAATCAAGTCTGTAGTTGCCTGTGAATTAACGGTGGATAACGGAAACACGTTTCTCACCGCCCAGGCTGCCAAGGCCTGAGTTATCCGCTTTGCAGCAGGATGACTGCTGTGATATTTCATCTTCCTCGCAAAGGACTGTTGGACAGTCAATTGCTTACTGGAAGTAGTACAAGTGGTCTTCCGACTTCCCCTCTGGGATGACGATCGACTCCCAGCAGCAACAACAGCAGCGCCAGCAGCAGGAGGCGTTACACTCAAGGATGCATCGGAGGAATCCCTGGCAGGAGAGGACTCGTCAGACTTGACAGTGACATGGCCTGCAGGACTATTGGCTTTCCTGTGTAAGGAGGAAATTGACACTGAGGGAGTTGGTGGTGTGGTTTGCAAGAGCTTGGTTACAAGAGGAAGGGATTTAGTGGTCAGTGGACTGCTTCCGCTGTCATCCAAAGTTTTTGAACTTGTCACTGACTTATGATGAATGCGCTGCAGGTGACGTATGAGGGAGGATGTTCCGAGGTGGTTAACGTCCTTACCCCTACTTATTACAGCTTGACAAAGGCAACACACGGCTTGACACCTGTTGTCCGCATTTGTGTTAAAATAATTCTACACCGAAGAGGTGATTTTTTTTTTGTAATTTGACCAGGCATGTCAATGGCCATATTCGTCCCACGGACAACATGTGTCTCCCCGGGTGCCTGACTTAAACAAACCACCTCACCATCAGAATCCTCCTTGTCAATTTCCTCCTCAGTGCCAGCAACACCCATGTCCTCATCCTGGTGTACTTCAACAGTGACATCTTCAATTTGACTATCAGGAACTGGACTGCGGGTGCTCCTTCCAGCACTTGCAGGGTGCGTGCAAATGGTGGAAGGCGCCACCTCTTCCCGTCCAGTGTTGGGAAGGTCAGGCATCGCAACCGACACAATTGGACTCTCCTTGGGGATTTGTGATTTAGAAGAACGCACAGTTCTTTGCTGTGCTTTTGCCAGCTTAAGTCTTTTCATTTTTCTAGCGAGAGGATGAGTGCTTCCATCCTCATGTGAATCTGAACCACTAGCCATGAACATAGGGCAGGGCCTCAGCCGTTCCTTGCCACTCCGTGTCGTAAATGGCATATTGGCAAGTTTACCCTTCTCCTCAGACGCTTTTAATTTAGATTTTTGTGTCATTTTACTGAACTTTTGTGTTTTGGATTTTACATGCTCTCTACTATGACATTGGGCATCGGCCTTGGCAGACGACGTTGATGGCATTTCATCGTCTCGGCCATGACTAGTGGCAGCAGCTTCAGCACGAGGTGGAAGTGGATCTTGATCTTTCCCTATTTTACCCTCCACATTTTTGTTCTCCATTTTTTAATGTGTGGAATTATATGCCAGTATCAATAGCAATGGCCTACTACTATATATACTGCGCACAACTGAAATGCACCACAGGTATGGATGGATAGTATACTTGACGACACAGAGGTAGGTAGAGCAGTGGCCTACTGTACCGTACTGCTATATATTATATACTGGTGGTCAGCAAACTGTGCAAAACTGAAATGCACCACAGGTATGGATGGATAGTATACTTGACGACACAGAGGTAGGTAGAGCAGTGGCCTACTGTACCGTAATGCTATATATTATATACTGGTGGTCAGCAAACTGTGCAAAACTTAAATGCACCACAGGTATGGATGGATAGTATACTTTGCGACACAGAGGTAGGTAGAGCAGTGGCCTACTGTACCGTACTGCTATATATTATATACTGGTGGTCAGCAAACTGTGCAAAACTTAAATGCACCACAGGTATGGATGGATAGTATACTTGACGACACAGAGGTAGGTAGAGCAGTGGCCTACTGTACCGTACTGCTATATATTATATACTGGTGGTCAGCAAACTGTGCAAAACTTAAATGCACCACAGGTATGGATGGATAGTATCCTTGACGACACAGAGGTAGGTAGAGCAGTGGCCTACTGTACCGTACTGCTATATATTATATACTGGTGGTCAGCAAACTGTGCAAAACTGAAATGCACCACAGGTATGGATGGATAGTATACTTGACGACACAGAGGTAGGTAGAGCAGTGGCCTTCTGTACCGTACTCCTATATATTATATACTGGTGGTCAGCAAAATTATGCACTGTACTCCTACTATATACTACAATGCAGCACAGATATGGAGCGTTTTTCAGGCAGAGAACGTATAATACTGGTGGTCACTGGTCAGCAAAACTCTGCACTGTACTCCTCCTATATAATATACTGGTGGTCCCCAGTACCCACAATAAAGCAGTGTGAGCACAGATATATGCAGCACACTGAGCACAGATATGGAGCGTTTTTCAGGCAGACAACGTATACTGGTGGTCACTGGTCAGCAAAACTCTGCACTGTACTTCTCCTATTTTTTTATTAGTTTAAACCCTACCAGTATTTTCTCTGACGTCCTAGTGGATGCTGGGAACTCCGTAAGGACCATGGGGAATAGCGGCTCCGCAGGAGACTGGGCACAAAAGTAAAGCTTTAGGACTACCTGGTGTGCACTGGCTCCTCCCCCTATGACCCTCCTCCAAGCCTCAGTTAGATTTTTGTGCCCGGCCGAGAAGGGTGCACACTAGGGGCTCTCCTGAGCTTCTTAGTGAAAGTTTAGTTTTAGGTTTTTTATTTTCAGTGAGACCTGCTGGCAACAGGCTCACTGCATCGAGGGACTAAGGGGAGAAGAAGCGAACCTGCCTGATTGCAGCCAGCTTGGGCTTCTTAGGCTACTGGACACCATAAGCTCCAGAGGGACCGAACACAGGCCCAGCCTCGGAGCTCGGTCCCAGAGCCGCGCCGCCGGCCCCATTACAGAGCCAGAAGCAAGAAGAGGTCCGGAAAAATCGGCGGCAGAAGACATTAGTCTTCAACAAGGTAGTGCACAGCACTGCAGCTGTGCGCCATTGTTACTCAGGCACACTTCACACTTCGGTCACTGAGGGTGCAGGGCGCTAGGGGGGGGCGCCCTGAGCAGCAATGTAAACACCTTGGCTGGCAAAAATACACCACATATAACCCCCAGGGCTATATGGATGTATTTTAACCCCTGCCAGAACTCACCAAAAAGCGGGAGAAAAGGCCGCCGAGAAGGGGGCGGAGCCTATCTCCTCAGCACATGGGCGCCATTTTCCATCACAGCTCCGCTGGAAGGACGTCTCCCTGACTCTCCCCTGCAGTCCTGCACTACAGAAAAGGGTAAAAAAGAGAGGGGGGCACTAATTTGGCGCAGTTTCTAATAATAACAGCAGCTATAAGGGAAAAGCACATTTTATAGTGGTATTCCTGTGTATATATATATATAGCGCTCTGGTGTGTGCTGGCATACTCTCCCTCTGTCTCCCCAAAGGGCTAGTGGGGTCCTGTCCTCTATCAGAGCATTCCCTGTGTGTGTGCTGTGTGTCGGTACGATTGTGTCGACATGTATGAGGAGGAAAATGGTGTGGAGGCGGAGCAATTGCCTGTAATGGAGATGTCACTCCCTAGGGAGTCGACACCTGAGTGGCTGAGCTTATGGAAGGAATTACGTGACAGTGTCAGCTCTTTACAAAAGATTGATGACATGAGACAGCCGGCTACTCAGCCTGTGCCTGTCCAGGTGTCTCAAAAGCCATCAGGGGCTCTAAAACGCCCGTTACCTCAGATGGCAGATACAGACGCCGACACGAAGACTCCAGTGTCGACGATAAAGAGACGAATGTGACTTCCAGTAGGGCCACACGTTACATGATTGAGGCTATGGAAAATGTTTTACATATTTCTGATAATACCAGTACCACTAAAAAGGGTATTATGTTGGATGAGAAAAAACTGCCTGTAGTTTTTCCTGCATCTGAGGAATTAAATGAAGTGTGTGATGATGCGTGGGTTTCCCCCGATAAAAACTGTTAATTCCTAAAAAGTAATTAGCATCATACCCCTTCCCGCCAGAGGATAGGGCACGTTGGGAAACACCCCTTAGGGTGGAAAAGCGCTCACACGCTTGTCTAAACAGGTGGCACTACCGTCCCCGGATACGGCCGCCCTTAAGGAACCTGCTGACAGAAAGCAGGAAAATATCCTAAAATGTATATACACTCACACGGGAGCCTGGATGTGCAGGGCTGGGGTGGCTTGGTCGGATTCCCTGACTGACAATATTGATACCCTAGATAGGGACAGTATATTACTGACTATAGAGCATTTAAAAGATGCATTTCTATATATGCGTGATGCACAGAGGGATATTTGCCGACTGGCATCAAGAGTAAGTGCGCTGTCCATTTCTGCCAGAAGAGGGTTATGGACAAGACAGTGGTCAGGTGATGCTGATTACAAAAAGGAGTTATTTGGGGTAGGTCTAACAGACCTGGTGGCAACGGCAACGGCTGGGAAATCCACATTTTTACCCCAGGTAGCTTCTCAACATAAGTCCTTTCGGCCCCATAAGGGCAAGCGGGCAAAAGGCTCCTCATTTCTGCCCCGTGGCAGAGGGAGAGGAAAAAGGCTGCAGCAAACAGCCAGTTCCCAGGAACAGAAGCCCTCTCCCGTTTCTGCCAAGTCCTCAGCATGACGCTGGGGCTTTACAAGCGGACTCCGGCACGGTGGGGGCCCGTCTCAAAAATTTCAGCGTGCAGTGGGCTCACTCACAGGTGGACCCCTGGATCCTTCAGGTGGTATCTCAGGGGTACAAATTGGAATTCGAGACGTCTCCCCTTCGCCGTTTCCTAAAGTCTGCTTTACCGACATCTCCCTCCGACAGGGAGGCGGTATTGGAAGCCATTCACAAGCTGTATTCCCAGCAGGTGATAATCAAGGTACCCCTCCTACAACAGGAAAAGGGGTATTATTCCACGCTATTGGTGGTACCGAAGCCGGACGGCTCGGTGAGACCTATTTAAAATCTAAAATCCTTGAACACTTACATACAGAGGTTCAAATTCAAGATGGAGTCACTCAGAGCAGTGATTGCAAACCTGGAAGAAGGGGATTATATGGTGTCTCTGGACATCAAGGATGCTTACCTACATGTCCCAATTTACCCTTCACACCAAGGGTACCTCAGCTTTGTGGTACAGAACTGTCACTATCAGTTTCAGACGCTGCCGTTTGGTTTGTCCACGGCACCCCGGGTCTTTACCAAAGTAATGGCCGAAATGATGATACTCCTTCGAAGGAAGGGAGTTTTAGTTATCCCTTACTTGGACGATCTCCTGATAAGGGCAAGATCCAGGGAACAGTTGGTAGTCGGGGTAGCACTATCTCAAGTAGTGTTGCGGCAGCACGGTTGGATTCTCATTATTCCAAAATCGCAGCTGATCCCGACGACACGTCTTCTATTCCTAGGGATGATCCTGGACACAGTCCAGAAAAAGGGGTTTCTCCCGGAGGAGAAAGCCAGGGAGTTATCCGAACTAGTCAGAAACCTCCTAAAACCAGGCCAAGTATCAGTGCACAAGGGTCCTGGGAAAAATGGTAGCTTCCTACGAAGCAATTCCATTCGGCAGATTCCACGCAAGAACTTTCCAGTGGGACCTGCTGGACAAATGGTCCGGATCGCATCTTCAGATGCATCAGCAGATAACCCTGTCACCAAAGACAAGGGTGTCTCTCCTGTGGTGGTTGCAGAGTGCTCATCTTCTAGAGGGCCGCAGATTCGGCATTCAGGCCTGGGTCCTGGTGACCACGGATGCCAGCCTGCGAGGCGAGGGAGCAATCACACAGGGAAGAAATTTCCAGGGCTTGTGGTCAAGCCTGGAGACATCACTTCACATAAATGGAGCTAAGGGCCATTTACAATGCCCTAAGCCAAGCAAGACCTCTGCTTCAAGGTCAGCCGGTGCTGATCCAGTCGGACAAAATCACGGCAGTCGCCCACGTAAACAGACAGGGCGGCACAAGAAGCAGGAGGGCAATGGCAGAAGCTGCAAGGATTTTTCGCTGGGCGGAAAATCATGTGATAGCATTGTCAGCAGTGTTCATTCCGGGAGTGGACAACTGGGAAGCAGACTTCCTCAGCAGGCACGACCTCCACCCGGGAGAGTGGGGACTTCACCCAGAAGTCTTCCACATGATTGTAAACCGTTGGGAAAAACCAAAGGTGGACATGATGGCGTCCCGCCTAAACAAAAAATTGGACAGGTATTGCGCAAGGTCAAGGGACCCTCAGGCAATAGCTGTGGACGCTCTGGTAACACCGTGGGTGTACCAGTCAGTGTATGTGTTCCCTCCTCTTCCTCTCATACCAAAAGTACTGAGAATTATAAGACGGAGGGGAGTAAGAACTATACTCGTGGCTCCGGATTGGCCAAGAAGGACTTGGTACCCGGAATTTCAAGAGATGCTCACGGAGGACCCGTGGCCTCTACCTCTAAGAAGGGACCTGCTCCAGCAAGGACCCTGTCTATTCCAAGACTTGCCGCGGCTGCGTTTGACATTATCACCGCATTTGGCGAAAATATGTTGCGCGGTGCGAGGCCAGTAAGGCCCCAATGGAGGAATTTCAACTAGGTCGATTCCTGCATTTCCTGCAAACAGGAGTGTCTATGGGCCTAAAATTAGGATCCATTAAGGTTCAGATTTCGGCCCTGTCGATTTTCTTCCAGAAAGAACTGGCTTCAGTTCCTGAAGTTCAGACGTTTGTCAAGGGGGTGCTGCATATACAGCCTCCTTTTGTGCCTCCGGTGGCACCTTGGGATCTCAATGTAGTTTTGGGGTTCCTAAAATCACATTGGTTTGAACCACTTAAATCTGTGGATTTGAAATATCTCACGTGGAAAGTGGTCATGTGTTGGCCCTGGCTTCGGCCAGGCGCGTGTCAGAATTGGCGGCTTTATCCTGTAAAAGCCCTTATCTGATTTTCCATTCGGACAGGGCGGAATTGAGGACTCGTCCTCAGTTTCTCCCTAAGGTGGTGTCAGCGTTTCACCTGAACCAGCCTATTGTGGTGTCTGCGGCTACTAGGGACTTGGAGGACTCCAAGTTGCTGGACGTAGTCAAGGCCCTGAAAATATATGTTTCCAGGACGGCTGGAGTCAGAAAATCTGACTCGCTGTTTATCCTGTATGCACCCAACAAGCTGGGTGCTCCTGCTTCTAAGCAGACTATTGCTCGTTGGATTTGTAGTACAATTCAGCTTGCACATTCTGTGGTAGGCTGTCAGGTCTGGGTGTTTTTGTGAATCCGTTAACCCGGAACCAACCACAGGTGTAGGTGCTGGGGTATGAAGAAAGCAGGGAGGACGAAGGAAGTTCCGTTTCATATATTTATTAAGATAACAATTCAGTAAGGAGTTAAATGACTAGTTGTTAATCATCATTTTATACTGAAGTATTGCAGGAATGGCAGAAATAATATGCTAGAGAAAACTCAAAAATAAATAAAAGAAATGTTCATGGAAACATATGCAAAAACAAGCTGATGAATAAATGTTGAATTGTCCAAATATAAACAAGCTTTGATGCTGAACTGCAGAATGTGTTTAACTGGTTAATGCAGACATGAAGAAATAACTGTAAGGATTTGCAATGGAGTTTTGAGAGTTAACTGAGAGACTGTGAAGAATTATCCTTGTTATGACAACATAGAAAATATAAAGTACTGAATTGGGTTACTTGCGGGTTCCGGAGATCACTGTGAAACTGTAGTAGATGACAAGGTGATGAATGGGTTAAATGCAGAGTTGAACAAACGAACAGCTGAGGGAAATGGAATCCTCCAAACTTTGAATGGTAGGCCGACAAGGTAACCTCATGCAAGACTCTGGGAATTCAACTGTTTCCAGTAGGTGAGCAATTAACTGACAGCACAGCGGAGAGCCGGTGGATCTTTCAGCAGTGAAGGCTGCAGACGGACCTCTGGGAACGGAGGCGATATCTGGACCACGGGAATCACACAGGAATGCACGGAGAGAGCTCAGAGCTAGAGCACAGCGTTGATACAACAAAGCACTGGCCCAGAGTAACATGATCCCAGCCTACTTAAAGGCAGCACACGCACGGGATTGGCTTACACCTGCCCACAGGTGTTTTCACAAGTGCTCTGTATTACCTATTTGGTCTCCAACATGGCCACCTCCAATACAGCAGACACACCGCAGTGCCTTAGGCCATTTGGTCCCCGCACTCCCAGTTCCCAGACTCTGCATTACCTGTGCCACTGATCACGCCGCGTCCCCACACGGGCGCACAGCACCGCGAGCAACCGCACTGGCAACGGATGAACCCCAGAACCCGCAGAGGTGAGAGACCGGTTCGTGACAGTACCCCCTCTTCTAAGGGTGGTCTCCGAACACCTTTGAACCTTATCAGGATTTTTGGAGAAGTATTTCTGTACCAGTCTTGGAGCATGAACATCTTCAGAGAAAACCCAGGATCTTTCCTCCGGACCGTAACCCTTCCAGTCGACCAGAAACTGTAAACGTCCATATCGGGAACGTGAGTCCACAATCTCTTTAACTTCAAATTCCTCATTCTGCAAAGAGTGAACTTTAGGAGATTTGGACTGGGTAGTACGGAACTTATTGAGAATCAAAGGCTTCAGTAAAGATGTATGAAAGGCGTTAGGAATTCTCAAAGATGGTGGCAATTTGACTTTGTATGACACAGGGTTGAGTACTTTTACAATGGGAAATGGACCAATAAACTTGGGAGCAAATTTCTTAGAAGGAACTTTGAACCTGAGATTACGCGTAGAAATCCAAACTTGGTCTCCCACCTTGTAATTCGGTACAGCTTTACGTTTTCTATCTGCAAAAGATTTATAACGAGCGGAAGTTTTGATCAACGACTTACGCACACAACTCCAGATTCTAGATAGACGTTGAAGCTCTTGATCTGCTGCTGGAACCTCTAGGGCTGGCAATGGATGGAACTCTGGCACACGAGGATGAAAGCCAAAGTTAATATAAAAGGGCGTAGATTCTGAAGACGAATGGAAGAGATTATTATGAGCAAATTCTGCCAATGGAAGGTAGTCAACCCAGTCATCCTGTGAGGACGATATATATAGCCGGAGAAATGTTTCAAGGTCTTGGTTTACTCTCTCAGTTTGTCCATCTGTCTGAGGATGATATGCAGAAGAAAAATTCAACTTGACATTTAAAGATGAACAAAGCGACCTCCAAAACTTGGCCACAAACTGTGTTCCCCGATCAGAGATGATCTCTCGAGGAAGGCCATGCAACTTGAAGATTTCAGAGATGAACAATCTGGCTAATAAAGGGGCTGATGGTAACCCAGTTAATGGAATGAAATGTGCCATTTTCGAAAATCGATCCACTATCACCCAAATGGTATTTCGCCCTTTTGATGGAGGTAGATCGGTCACGAAATCCATTGAGATATGAGTCCATGGTTGTTTGGGTATGGATAATGGATGTAATAAACCTGGTGGAGAACTTCTTGGACTCTTATGTTGGGCACATTTAGGACATGCTGCTATAAACTCTTGGACATCGGCTTTGAGACGTGGCCACCAATAAGACTGTTGAATAAATTTGAGAGTCTTTAGAACCCCAGGATGACCCATGAAGGAAGAGGAGTGAGCCGAGGTAAGCAGCCGTTTTCGAAGACTTGTGGCGACAAAGGTCTTGCCAGGCGGAGGAACTGGAGAGGTTCGAGTCATTAAAAAGGACGTAGGATTCACAATGGCTTGATTCGTGGTAGCATCATTTGATTCAGAAGAAGCAAAGGACCGAGAAAGGGCATCTGCCTTTTTGTTCTGAGACCCTGGACGATAGGTGAGCTTGAAATTAAATTGTGTGAAGAAAAGCGCCCATCGAGCTTGTCGTGGATTTAAGCACTGAGCTGACTGCAGATATAGAAGATTCTTATGATCAGTATATACTGTAATGCGATGTTGTGCTCCTTCTAGAAGGTATCTCCACTCCTCAAATGCCAACTTGATGGCAAGTAATTCTTGCTCACCGATTGCATAATTACGCTCGGCCGGGAGGAACTTACGGGAGAAATATCCGCAGGGATGGACTTTTTTATCTTCAAAGACTTGGGATAACACAGCTCCTACTGCTTCTGTAGATGCATCCACCTCTAGTAGAAAGGGACGATTCAAATCAGGCTGTCGAAGAATGGGGGCTGACACAAAGGCTTGCTTTAAATCAGAGAAGGCTTTGATTGCTTCAGAAGACCAGTTCGTAGGATTTGCTCCCTTGCGAGTTAGGGCTGTGATGGGAGCAGCTAACGTAGAATAATTCTTAATGAATCTCCTATAGAAATTAGCAAAGCCAAGAAATCGCTGAATCCCCTTGAGAGTTGTAGGAGTGGACCAATCTCGGATAGCTTGTACCTTACCGGGATCCATACATAGCTCTGATCCAGAAATGATGTAACCAAGGAACGGTATGGAAGATACTTCAAAAGTGCACTTCTCTAACTTACAATAAAGTTGATTTTTCCTCAGACGTGTCAGTACCTCTTTAACTTGGTAACGGTGAGACTTTAGATCCTTAGAGAATATTAGGATATCATCCAGGTACACTACTAGACACTTGTAGAGAAGATCACGAAAAAGTTCATTCACATAGCTTTGAAAAACTGCAGGTGCATTACAAAGACCAAAAGGTATTACAAGGTATTCGTAATGCCCATCCCGGGTATTAAAAGCAGTCTTCCACTCTTCCCCTGCCCGGATGCGGATTAAATTGTAGGCCCCTCGGAGATCCAGTTTTGTAAACACAGTAGCTCCCTTTACCCGGTCAAATAACTCTGGAATTAAGGGTAATGGATACTTGTTTTTCACAGTGATCTCATTGAGTCCACGGTAATCTATGCATGGTCGTAACCCACCGTCCTTCTTCTTAACGAAAAAGAATCCGGCTCCTGCAGGTGAAGAAGATGGTCTGATAAATCCTTTGGTTAGATTTTCCTGTATATAATCAGACATAGCTTGCGTCTCTGGGATGGATAGCGGATAAATTCGTCCCCTAGGAGGGGTTTTGCCCGGAACCAGGACGATTGGGCAGTCCCATTCGCGATGAGAAGGTAGAGAGTCTGCTGCTTGTTTACTGAAAACATCCGCAAAGAGTTGATACACCGGAGGTAGATCGGGAAGGCTAATTGACCGGAGAGGTACAATTGAGGCTAAACAGTCCTTGGTACAAGATTTACCCCACGAAAGGACTTCCATGGTTTGCCAATTAAGTTGAGGATTATGTTTCTGCAGCCAAGGTAAACCAAGTATCACATCTTGAGAGGCTTTGGGAATCACGTAGAAGGAGAGGTATTCGGAATGGAGCACACCAACTTTCATCTTAAGACATACGGTTCGATGAGTAATTATACCATCTGGAATTCGACTGCCATCCACTGCTGTAACAGCAACTGCTGCTTCCAGAGGCATGGTTTGAACTTTAGATCGTATGACAAAGGCTGAGGAGATGAAGTTCTCGGCTGCCCCGGAATCTAGGAGAGCTGAAACTTTCACTGTAGAACTTGGAACTTCTAATTGAATAGACAAGGTCGGCTCTTTCCCAGAACGTGATTCTAGAGTAACTCCTAGCTTAACCTCTCTTAAATAAGCTAGGAGCGAGAGTTTCCCGGTCGGAGTTTGCAGAATTTAACTAAGTGTTCGGAGGACCCACAGTACATGCAGAGGTTACCCTGTCGACGACAAAGTCGTTCCTCTTCTGTGAGGCGAGAGCGCCCAATCTGCATAGGTTCTTCTGTCGTTACCGGAGACTGTGATGAAGAATCTTGTCGAGGCCTAGGATGATAACGTGGACTGGATCGCTCTGCCCTGGATTTCTCTAAACATCGCTCCCTGTAGCGTAGGTCAAGTTTGTTACAGAGAGAAATCAATTCATCCAGTTTAGTTGGCACATCCCGGATAGTTAAATCATCCTTGATTCTCTCTGAAAGTCCATTCCAAAACGCGGCGATCAGGGCCTCCTTATTCCAGTTTAACTCTGAAGACAACGTGCGAAACTGAATAATATATTGACTGACAGGACGTAAACCTTGACGTAGACGGAGAATCTCCAAGGATGCTGAGGTGGTCCTGCCTGGTTCGTCAAAGATTCTCCGGAAGGAAGATACGAACTCTTTGTAATTAGAGAGGATAGGATCACCTCTCTCCCATAATGGTGATGCCCACTCCAGAGCCTGACCGGAGAGGAGGGCAATAATATATGCGACCTTAGAACGAGCTGATGGGAAACTGGCGGACATCAGTTCGAACTGGATCTCGCATTGATTCAGGAATCCTCTGCAAAGTTTTGGAGTTCCGTCAAACTTACTTGGAGAGGGTAACTGCAAGCGGGACGTAGGCAGCATCACAGGAGAAGCTGTAGTGGTAACTGGGACAACCGGAGTTGGAATCTGGACTTGAGACGTTTTAATAGCTGTATGAAGAGTCTCTAAACGGTCTGCCATAGTTTGCATAAACTGCACTATTTGTGTCTGTATAGACTCCTGGTTTTCCAGACGGGAAAGGATATCTGACGTAGCACCGCCTCCTGCGAATTGGTCACTTGACGGATCCATGTGGCCAGTGCTTACTGTCAGGTCCGGGTGTTTTTGTGAATCCGTTAACCCGGAACCAACCACAGGTGTAGGTGGTGGGGTATGAAGAAAGCAGGGAGGACGAAGGAAGTTCCGTTTCATATATTTATTAAGATAACAATTCAGTAAGGAGTTAAATGACTAGTTGTTAATCATCATTTTATACTGAAGTATTGCAGGAATGGCAGAAATAATATGCTAGAGAAATTCAAAAATAAATAAAAGAAATGTTCATGGAAACATATGCAAAAACAAGCTGATGAATAAATGTTGAATTGTCCAAATATAAACAAGCTTTGATGCTGAACTGCAGAATGTGTTTAACTGGTTAATGCAGACATGAAGAAATAACTGTAAGGATTTGCAATGGAGTTTTGAGAGTTAACTGAGAGACTGTGAAGAATTATCCTTGTTATGACAACATAGAAAATATAAAGTACTGAATTGGGTTACTTGCGGGTTCCGGAGATCACTGTGAAACTGTAGTAGATGACAAGGTGATGAATGGGTTAAATGCAGAGTTGAACAAACGAACAGCTGAGGGAAATGGAATCCTCCAAACTTTGAATGGTAGGCCGACAAGGTAACCTCATGCAAGACTCTGGGAATTCAACTGTTTCCAGTAGGTGAGCAATTAACTGACAGCACAGCAGAGAGCCGGTGGATCTTTCAGCAGTGAAGGCTGCAGACGGACCTCTGGGAACGGAAGCGATATCTGGACCACGGGAATCACACAGGAATGCACGGAGAGAGCTCAGAGCTAGAGCACAGCGTTGATACAACAAAGCACTGGCCCAGAGTAACATGATCCCAGCCTACTTAAAGGCAGCACACGCACGGGATTGGCTTACACCTGCCCACAGGTGTTTTCACAAGTGCTCTGTATTACCTATTTGGTCTCCAACATGGCCACCTCCAATACAGCAGACACACCGCAGTGCCTTAGGCCATTTGGTCCCCGCACTCCCAGTTCCCAGACTCTGCATTACCTGTGCCACTGATCACGCCGCGTCCCCACACGGGCGCACTGCACCGCGAGCAACCGCACTGGCAACGGATGAACCCCAGAACCCGCAGAGGTGAGAGACCGGTTCGTGACACAGGCCTGCCACAGCCAAAATCTGTAAAAGCCCATTCCACAAGGAAGGTGGGCTCATCTTGGGCGGCTGCCCGAGGGGTCTCGGCTTTACAACTTTGCCGAGCAGCTACTTGGTCAGGGGCAAACACGTTTGCTAAATTCTACTAAATTGATACCCTGGCTGAGGAGGACCTGGAGTTCTCTCATTCGGTGCTGCAGAGTCATCCGCACTCTCCCGCCCGTATGGGAGCTTTGTTATAATCCCCATGGTCCTTACGGAGTTCCCAGCATCCACTAGGACGTCAGAGAAAATAAGAATTTACTTACCAATAATTCTATTTCTCGTAGTCCGTAGTGGATGCTGGGCGCCCATCCCAAGTGCGGATTGTCTGCAATACTTGTACATAGTTATTGTTAACTAAATTGGGTTATTGTTGTTGTGAGCCATCTTTACAGAGGCTCCTCTGTTATCATGCTGTTAACTGGGTTCAGATCACAGGTTGTACGGTGTGATTGGTGTGGCTGGTATGAGTCTTACCCGGGATTCAAAATCCTTCCTTATTGTGTACGCTCGTCCGGGCACAGTATCCTAACTGAGGCTTGGAGGAGGGTCATAGGGGGAGGAGCCAGTGCACACCAGGTAGTCCTAAAGCTTTACTTTTGTGCCCAGTCTCCTGCGGAGCCGCTATTCCCCATGGTCCTTACGGAGTTCCCAGCATCCACTACGGACTACGAGAAATAGAATTATCGGTAAGTAAATTCTTATTTTAAGTAGGATAATGAATGGCATGTGTACCAACTTTGGTACAGATAATGGAAACAAGGCCAGACGACTCAACTATGCACGAAAACATAGGAACTGGGGTACAAAAAAATGGCAGCAGGGGCTCTGGGCTGATTTGGAAGTCAAAATTTGAAATATTTGACTATAATAGAAGGGCTGGAGAGCAGTACAATATTGAGTGTCTGCAGGCATCATTGAAGCATGGTGGTCTTTCCTTGCAAGTTTGGGGCTGCATTTCAGCAAATGGAGTCTGGCTTTGGTTAGGAGTAATGGGGCCCACAATGCTGAGAAATACAGGCAGTTACTTATCCATCATATAGTACCATCAGGGAGGCGTCTGATTGGCTCCAAATTTATTCTGCAGCAGGACAACGACCCCAAACATACAGCCAATGTCATTAAAAACTATCTTCAGTGTAAAGAAGAACAAGGAATCCTGGAAGTGCTGAAATGGCCCCCTTCATCAAGTCTGTATGAGATTACGTGAAGAGACAGAAGGATTTGAGCAAGCCTACATCCACAGAAGATCTGTAGTTAGTTCTCCAAGATGTTTGAAACAACCTCCCTACCGACTTCCTTTAAAAGCTGTGATGATGCTAACAGGGAAAGGGTGTGGAGTGGGTGATAGCTGGTAGGGTAGGGTAGGGAAGGAATCTGCTAAAATTAGAGATTGTGAGCTGGCAGTGCTGCAAAACAGGCAAACTCTTATTCCCTCCCTACCCCTACGCCTGCCCTGAACACCCAATACTGTCCTAAATGCTAGCTACCTTTACTCCCTTCCTGTCCCAACTGCTGCATGCCCTTTCCCAGCTCTACCCCAACTGCTGCCTGCCCCTAGCATTGCCAAAAGTGCTGCCTACCCTTACATATCCACCACTTCTTCCCTGCCCAATCCCCTCCCTACTCACTGCACCGCCCCACAGTACTGCCAATCCTTACTGCCAATCCTTAACCTCACCCTATCCCTAACACTGCCTGCCCTTACCCCCTCTACCGCAACTGCTACCTGCCTCAACATCCAGATCTCTACCCCAACTGCTGTCTCCCTCAACCCCAAACTGTATTATAAGCATTTCAGTTCTGGAAAATAGAGTATGACTTGCTATTGTGTATGTGTTTGCTATGTGGGGGTGGTCTGATGCTGTATGGGGACGCATATGGGTGCTCAAAAGCATACATTGTGATGTGACCCAGAAACAGTGGTCCTAGGGTACCCATACATTTTTTTGCTTGGCGCCATTACTGGGGACACATACTGCACAGATTCCGTGGCTGGCTGACTTCAACTAGTTTTTGTTTTCACATGGTTTTAATCAGCCACAGAACCTGTTAGTGCCTTATTAAAGGGATATTATAGCTATACTATGAGGTGGTGGTAGCGTTTAGACGACTGCTGTGATGGTTGATGCTAGATTCAAGTGGCCTAAGGGACCTTTTACGTCAGGGGGAGGAGGCACAAGACAAGGGGGAGGAGCTAGGCCAGCGGGATAGGTCCTCTACTATCCACGCCACCAACTATTATCTTTAGTAATCAGGTGGCGAGCCCGAAGCGTGGCGAGCGTACTTTTCGGGTACCCTGTTCAGCCGTAGCTCCTCCCCCTGGTGACGTGTCGTGTCTCCTCCTCTAGTGACGTCAAAAGGTCCCTTCTCCCACTCCGATTTAGAACCAACCATACCCCTAAGTTTCCTATAACTCTCTTGCTCCTCCTTTAGCAGAGGCCACCAATAACAGTACAGGTTGAGCCTCCCATATCCAAAATGCTTGGGACCAGAAGTATTTTGGATATCGGATTTTTCTGTATTTTGGAATATTTGCATACCATATTGAGATATCTTGGGGTTGGGACCCAAGTCTTTACGCAGAATACATTTACGTTTCATACACACCTTACACACATAGACTGAAGGTCATTTTTGTACAATATCTACACATACAGTATACTAAAACTGTAAGGATTGTGTCTGTACTGTACATAGCAATTTTATTGAGAACTATACTTCTAGGGACTGTTTATGAACTATGGAGACGAAAATAAAAATCTGAATTTATTCTGTCATTACGCAAAAACTACTGGATGAATATGGATCTTAGTGACCTAGAAAGAAACTGATGTATGTATGATCTTGATGTGACATCAGGGAGCAATAAAGGATAAAGCAGATGCTTGACACTCGGCAGGCTCCTCAAGTCCAAAATGACTATACAGATGTAGCCATGCTCATCTTACTGTGATGCGGCATGTTGCATCACAGCATGTTGTATTGCATGCCAGGCTGCAACTATTCACAGCCAGTGATGGCTCTATACATTTCTAAATGAGCATGGCTTCATCTGTATGTGTGGAATTTCTGAACTCCGTGCAGCTGGACTTCCAGCGCACAGTATTGCACTAAAAGTTGATGTTCCAATCATGCTTCTGCGGAACTTGACTCCACCCAAGTTATCCATCAGAATCCGTCTTGTTCTGGCTCCCCTATGGTATTTCTTTTAACCAAATTCAGACTGACAGCATAACGACCTCTACTTTTCAATAACCACAATCAGATGTGAGTATCTGAAGAATGGTTTTTATTATGCAATACAGGAAACTGGTAAAACTGTAAAAATAAACAATGGAATGCAATTACAGTATGCAAAGATAGGATGCAATGCAAACATAACATGCAAGATGCAGAAACATGAACTAGCTACTGTATGCAGACAACATAAAATTACATATGCAAAGTATTGGCTTCAGTTACAAACAATACAGCTAGCATACATAACTGTCAACAGATTGCAGATTTAGGGATGAGAAACTCACCTTTCTATAACGAGGGTGAGCATGTGTCGTGTCTGGTTGGGACCATGAGGGAAGTAAGAAAATGGATGCCTCCAGAGAATTACTCAGAATACCCTGAGAACCTTGCTATGGTGGACTGTGAGGTTTATAATTGAGCTGCAGTACTGGTGTGCTTACCACTAGATGGGACTGTTAACATAAATGACTGTAAACAGAAGTAAGATGTATATGCTGAAGGCATGAAACACAGAAATAAGATATATGTAGCAGTCGTATGCTAAAGGCATGACACGACTTAAAGTGGAACGTAATTGAGGCAGAGATTCTAGTGGAATGTGCTGCAGGTGAGATTCTGTTTATACCCCTTATCCTCAACAATTTTCCATTTCAGTTCAAGCGCCTGCAGTTTCCTGTAAGCGCCTGCTTCGCTATGACTATCAGCGAGTCGCAGGGGACATCGTTCAGGTCTGCAGGCGTAGACCTCAGGACCAGCCTCTTCTCCTATGGGCAGCATTACGTAGCTTGCTCACGATTTACTAGACACAAGCATCTTTTTGTATTAATTCCTGAAGGAAAAACTGTAAATATTGTTTACAAAAAATTTTGTGATCAATTTGAGCAATATAGAATATGTCACACTATTAGATGGCCCTACTGTCTCTGTAAAATGAGTTCCGCTGAGCAATAACAGACATCCACGCAAGCAAATCAGTGGGCAAACGCTAGTTTTTAATAATTTTGTGTATTAAATAAAGTTTGTATACATACACAAAATTCATATACCCCTTATACGCACAACCTAAAGGTCATTTTATACACGATGAAAAAAAATCTGTGTTTCTTTCTTCATCCACTGGGGGCACAGGAACACTGGGTAATGCCTGGAGTCGGAGTCTGGGCACCACATAGTTAAAACTTTTCTCCCAGCATGATCAAGCTCCATCTCCTGCTTACCCCGCCCCTAGTCACCGGCAAGCCAGTTTTCATTTGGTGCCGACAGGTGTGGGTACCATTTTATTAGGGGAGCTTTGTTAGGTGGTTCCCCTGTTATGTGTTTGTTTCTTTAATAGTTTTTAATTTTTAACTGAGCGATCAGTGATAGTCATCCTATCGGACGCCCTCACTGCCACTCCAACACCCCAGCGCCGGTAGCGGCAGCACCGCTAAACAGATAGGTGACTTTCTCCGTGGGCAATGGGAGAGACAAACAGTTCTCTCGGTCACCTGCAGCCGGGCGTTACAGGGGACAGATAAGAGGCTCCATGTGTAAGCATGGAGCCATGCATAGCGGCAGTTCACCCATGGTGTGTAGACCACCAGCGGTGCTAGCAGTGGGGGTCCCGCTCTGTTCCACTAGACCACCAGAACAGTTAATAACAGAGAACTGCTATTAAGCGTGGGTACAGTGCCCTGGGTTCTATGCCAGAGGGGGGGGGGGGGGGGGGGGGTGTCAGGCTTACCTGCTAGCTCCTCCCCCGCCCTTGAGCCCGATTATACCACAACTATTTTCCTGCCTAAGGGGTCTCCTCCTCTCTCTCTCTCCTCCTACCTCAGGACGCTGAGCAGCCGTTTTAGGCTCATAACTGCCTCAGCTCCGGTATAGTCAGAAGTTAGTGCTCCTGTCTCCTAGTTTGGCTTGCTCCCAGCAGCCTTGTGAATTATGTCAACTCCTCCCAGACTTAGGCCCTTCTCATATCCTTTCTGTATTGTGTCTATGTAGATGTGTGTGTGTGTGTGTGTGTGTGTGTGTGTGTGTGTGTGTGTGTGTGTGTGTGTGTGTGTCTCCTACAACTTCGGTCTCACTGGCAACCAACGTGGGCTGGCTAAATTTACAAGCGGGATCCTACAAATGTGGAAGTTGTGTGAATTGCTGTTTCATGTTAATTGGCAAAAGTTTTGTACATCCCAGTCTGGGTAAGATACGTATCCTCTATGGCATAGAATGACCAGCGAGACCAGATATATAACGTATGTAATACTGTGCCCCTGCAAAAAATCGTATGTTAGGAAAACAATACGCATGTTGAAAGAGAGGATCTCGATGCATCGATCTTCAGTTAAGAAACCAGCACAAATAATGGAATCCATCACTCCACCAGTAACGAGACATTTTGTTCAAAGTAGACACACCCTGATGAAGAGTTTTTACTGTCGGCCTATTTGTAAGAAATAGTGACATTGGGTGAACTGATTGACCACGGCCTGTATAATTATTAGTAATTTGAACATTGTGTCCTGTTGGACTCATGGTTTTGATGTCGTTCTTCCTTATTCTTTTTTTTGGTACGCCATCATGTTTTATCATTGATTAGATAAGTGTTAAGATATTGAAATGTAGTACCTGTGTGCATTGTTTTAGGGCTCATTTACTAGGTTGGCATGAGAAGTATAAATATATACATACCTGATATAGTTATAAGTGCCCATGAATGCATACATGCACTGTAAATAAGAGTATCGCCACTGCACGGATAGTCACATTAGAAACACTGTCTATATGATGGTGAGAACGAACATTAATAGGACTGAGGAATATATAGCCAATGTTTTTGAGGTCTGTGATGCGAACTGTGGTTGTGATTCCGAATTATTAGTAATGCTTTGTAGATTGGTGATTGGTATGCCTGGTGTCACTCCTGGCCTGCACGTAACGAGGACTGTGCAGGCTTTGTTTCCTGGTTGCTAGGTGATGCAGATTGACCGGCCTGTGCGTCACTTCCAGGTGATGTCACAGTACGGCAAGCAGGCAGGCGCGTTCGGTCCGATGATGAGAGAACTAGGTGTGACTGTGGACAGGTGAGCACACTTTAATGTGTAATTGAAGAAGATATATAAGAGGCAAATTGAGCAGTAGACGGCTGTTGGGAGCAAGCCCTGGGTAGGATGCATTTGCCAAGGTTGGATGAACTTCATGTGTTGATAAGTATGTGATGAACTATTCTGTCTTAATGCTGCTTATTCAAGATTGGAATAAATATAAATGTGTGTGTATATATATATATATATATATAGAAAGAATAAGTCCGGCACTCACTGGTATACAGCTGGTGGTGTAAAACGCTCCAGTGCCCTCCATCCAGGCCTACAGCCCGTGTATGCAAAGAAGTTGAAATAAGGCGGCACTCAGGAGACTTAAAAGCGGTGAAATCAAAGGGTGCTTTAGTCAACGTTTTGGGGATCGTGACCCCGTCTTCAGGACACACATAGTGAACACATTGTGAAAACAAACATTAAATACCTTACCTGGCGCCTCCCCGGCCGTCCTCGCCACGCCGATGGTCAGTTTCCGGGATCCCGGCTTCCGGACTCCAGCGCCTGCTGGAGACTAAAACCAAAAAATCCAGCAGTGATGTAATTCCATGGGTTAATCAATATAACACAGCGAGTATATATACTACCAAAAAAGCTAAGGAACTTTGGCCCATTATTCAGTCGGACCCTGAGCTCTGGATGTTTAAAAATAGTAGATTAATACCTAGCTATACGAGAAGTAAAAACATCAGGAGCCTAGTGGTCAAGACTGATGTGTCTAAAAAACCAACACCTACTTCACATTTCTTGAAACAGAGATACGGTTGCTACAAATGTGGATGCACCACATGCAACTTCCTGATCCCGGGAGATTCTTTCCAGCATCCATACACTGGAAAGAAGATCAACATCAAGGTGTCAGTCAACTGCAACTCTAAGTTTGTAGTATATCTGCTTAAGTGTCCTTGCGGACAATATTACGTAGGGAAAACTGAATGCAGTTTCAAGGTTCGAATGACGCAACACAGGTCCGCCATTAGGGCGGCCTTGATTTTGGGCACAAGCGAACAGCCTGTAGCCAGGCACTTTGCTAATGCCAGACACAGCCTTGCCACTGTCCGATACTGAATCATAGATCAGGCCCCGTTTTCTATAAGCGGTGGCGACAGGGCCAAATATTTATTACAGCTGGAAACCAGATGGATCCTGACTCTCAATACACTCAGCCCCAGAGGTCTAAATGAGTCTCTGGGTATGAGCAATTTTATTTAAGGGACTGCAATAATGGAGCTATATATGTGTGTACACTAGTATAGGAGATGGGTCGGTGGATCCCATGACATATAGCACATTCAGCCCAATCACCCGGTCCTTTGATATATAATTATAAGCTAATGATAGGACTGAGGTGTAAGCCATAGGGCAAATATGCCTTAAAAGCCAGAGATGGCAAATACTAGTTAAGCTGAAATATAGACCTTTAGGGTCTTTTGTACCCATCAGGTGTATAGCGTTAAGACACAACACTATGCTGCTATATATTTTGTTTTTAATATTGTATATTTGTCTGTTTTCACTGGAATATGTATATTATTAATATGTAGTGCACTTTCACATTGTATTATTATCACAGATGTTCGTTCAGGCAGTGATTGCACTAGCCTGTCTTATAATCAGTTATTTGGCACAATTGGTTTATTTTCTGCACTATACGTGATGTGTTTTGTTATTGTTGACAGGCGTAACCTGGCAACGATCCCCCACGCCCCTGAATGACAGCCTGGTGAGCAGGCTTCCGGTCATGTGGTCGCGCTGGAGTCCGGAAGCCGGGATCCCGGAAACTGACCATCGGCGTGGCGAGGACGGCCGGGGAGGCGCCAGGTAAGGTATTTAATGTTTGTTTTCACAATGTGTTCACTATGTGTGTCCTGAAGACGGGGTCACGATCCCCGAAACGTTGACTAAAGCACCCTTTGATTTCACTGCTTTTAAGTCTCCTGAGTGCCGCCTTATTTCAACTTCTTTTTATATATATATATATATATATATATATATATATATATATATATAATTTTCTTAGAGAACGTTGTATGACTATTATGTCATCCAAGAACAAAGCTCCTGTGCCACGCACTTGCAGACTTTATGTAACGTTTTGTCTCCACAGGACACTGACAGTGATGGTTTCTGTACCCTTTGTAACATGGTTTCAGTGCGAGATACTCCTTCAGTTTTGGCTCAGGAACCGGCTTGGGTTTCGATGTTGTGGCAAGTAATGTGTCAATTAGTGTTCCGCCTGACGGTGCCTGCACCTATTTATCCTACAGGACCATGTGCGTCCTCTGTGACTGGTCCCCCAATGCAGGCTGTCCAGTTAGCTCCTGTGGGGACGCCTTGGATGCAATCATTGCACAATCCATTCAGGGTTTGACACAATTGGTAGACAAAGAGAAGAGTGACAAATTTAAAACCCCTCAGAAGGGAGAGTTCTACCCCGCTGTCTGACAATGAGTAAGATTCAGACCTTTCCTCTGACCACAACGCTAGCATTTCCATAGTCTGAGATGGGGAAGCTTCTTGGGGCATGAGGAGTCTCTATCGGTGACGGACGTGTAGAATTTAGTTAGGGCAGTTAAGTCTGTTCTCCTTATTAAGGACTCTGAGCAGACACCTAAATCCAAGGCACCTGTTTTATAAAACAGAAGCGGGAGGTAACAGAATTTTAACCTTCAGCGCAGCTTCAGGATTTGCGGGAAGCAGTTTGGGCTAGGTGTCAAAGCGCATGTCTGCTTTTTATCCATTACCGGATGAGGAGCAGTCCGGTAGATGCACATGTGGCTACTGATAGGAAGATTGAGAATTTCCTCAAGACAGCATGCTCTAATGTGGGTGATATTATGAGGCCTGCTTTAGCATCAGCATGGGTAGCAAAGGCTGTCACAGCTGTATGGAGGATTTTAAAGATGGTCTGTGCACTGCTACTAGTAGGGAGGAGTTAATGTTCCTAGCAACACATTTGAAGAATGCAAGTGCCTATTTAGGAGAGGTGGCCGTTAACGCAGGCATTTTGGGCATCAGCAGCTACAGTCGCAGCCAGGAGAACCCTTTGGCTTCGCTCTTGGCGGGATGACGCAATTTCTAAGAAAGCTTTAGAGTATCTCCTGTTTTTCATTATATACTTTTGGCCAGAAATTAGTCAAGATAGTCAACACTCTGGCAGCATCTAAAATGGCTTTTCTTGCCTCTGCAGCGCCCCCCAAAGCTAAGTCGTCAATTTTTTGCTCCTTTCGTCCACAGGGAAAAACTAGATGTCAAGCATCTGCTTGGATTCAGGTTACATCCTCCAAGGCACTGAAGTTTAGTGGTAAACAGCCCTGGGTTTCTAGGCATCCGGCTACCAAACCTGAGGACAAGCCTGCTGTGTGACAGGACGGGCCTCCACCTGGGGGATCCCAGGGTAGGAGGCTGTCTTCTGCTGTTTGCTCCTGTCTGGAGAGAGACCACAATAGACCATTGGGTCAGAAATGTGCTAAAGTTTTCTCCCAAAAGAACCAGGCAAGGCAGAAGCTCTCAAAGAGTGCATCCACTCTCTTCTTGCCTCCGAGGTCATTGTCCTAGTGCCGTTGTCTCAACAGGGCACCAGATTTTACGCCAACGTTCATTCAGACCTATTCTCAACCTGAAGGCGTGGAACAAATACAGTACTTGAAAGTTCCAAGGTTCCGTACTGAGTCCCTTGTGGTCCATTCTTCTAATACTGGAACCGTGGGGACTGCATGGCGTCCTTGGACACTCAGGATGCTTCTTTACACATCCCTATACATCCCAGTCATCAGTATTATCTCAGGTTTGCGGTGCAATTCAGCTATTACCAATTTCAAGCTTTACCCTTTGGACTGTCTTTTTCTCGGGTTTTCACCGAGATCATGGCAATCGTGGTTGCCACCTGCATTGCAGGCGAATCCGGATCCTTCCTAATTTTGGGTGACCTACTTTTGGTACTGTCGCCGGACATTTTGTCGGTGCACAGTTAACTGATGGTGGAACTCCTGTGATCCCACGGATGGAAGATCGATTGGACCAAATACACATTAATGCCGTCTTGGGAGATTGTTTATCTAGGTGCTCGGCTGGATTCCAGGTATCAGAGTTTTTCTCTTGGAACTCAAGATAAGGAACCTATAGTCCAAAGTGATATTGTTTCTGGTGCTTCACAAGGTAACAATGCATGCCTGCATGCATTTTCTAGGAACCATGGTTTCCACTTGGTGGAGTATGTGCAATTTTGGTCCCGACCTCTACAACTGGAGATCTTGCCGTGTTTGGAGCAGGTCTTTTCATCAACTAAAAACTCAGATGATAACTCTCTCATCTTATCGGTCTCATCTGGACAAAGGTTGTCCTTTCTGAATCCCGGTTGGGTCCTTCTCACCACCGATGCATGTCTTTGAGGGTGGGAAGCAGCCTCTGTTCAGTAGACGTTTCAGGGCCGATCATACCCTTGGAAATCGCTATTACAGATAAATGTAGCGGAACTCAGGGACATTTACAAGGCTCTTTGTCAGGCACGGACGTAACTTCAGGGTCATCCAGTAAAGATACAGTCGGACAAATGCAGTCACCTACATAAGCCATCAGGATGGCACATGCAGCCTTGGAGTAATTAAAGAAGTCATCCGCGTTGTTCACTGGACAGAGAAGTACGTGCCAGCTCTGTCGGAGGTGTTCATTTTAGGAGTTCAGAATTGGGAGGTGGATTTCCTAAGCCGACAGGATGTACATCCCTGCGAGTGGGCTCTGCACCCGGCAGTGTTTCAGTTGCTAGTTGACCGCTGGGGACATCATAGAGTTGATGGTGTCTCAACACAACCATCAACTCTATAAATATTGCTCCCACACCAGAGATCCCAGAGGCTTTCTGGTGAACACTCTGGCAGTGTCCTGGACCTTTCATCTGCTGTACATCTTTCCTCCGATCTCAATTATTCTGTGAGTTCTGCGCAAATTCATGATGGAGAGAGGCACAATGATTCTCATAGCACGGGATTGGCCAAGACGGGGCTGTTACACGGACCTTCAGAGCCTGGCAGTGGGCAATAAGTTTTGCCTTTCGCTTTGACCAGACCTTCTATCTCAGAGACTATGTCTCCATCCAGATCTGGGCTGTCTCTCTTTGACGGGGTGGCTCTTCAGACATCTGTGTTAATGGCAAAGGGCTTTTCTTCTAGAGTAATCCATACTTTGCTTCAAGCCTGCAAACTTTCCTCAGTTTCACTCTATCACCGGGTTTGGAATTCTTACTTCAGTTGGTGTTCAACTAGGGATTTCAATCTAAGGTCTCTCCAACTCATGAGGATACTCTCCTTTTTGCAGTCAGGGTTGGACTCGGGACTCTGTCCTTAAGGTGCTTTTTCGAAGACAGATTGCACTCTTACCTGATGTTAAGACCTTTTTTAAGGCGGTCTTACATATTCAACCTACTGCTGGTTTTGCAAGGGCTTCAGTCGGCCCCTTTGGAGCCTTTGTCTAAGGTGAAGTTGCATTGGGTCACATACAAGACTGTCTTCTTGTTAGCGATAGTGTCAGATCTGCGAGTCTCTGACCTCGGTGCCTTATCGTGTCATACTCCCTTTCTGAATTTCCATGCAGATAGCCTTCCCGAGTACAAAGAACTGCTCTATCTTCCTAAAGTTGTCTCACAGTTTCATGTTAATCAGGAGATTGTAGTTCCAGCCTATAATCCTCCAACTTTTTCGCTGGAGGGTGCTAGATGATGTGAGGGCTCTTTGTGTTTTTGTTGATAGAACCAATGATCGCCGCCGTACAGTTTCTCTTTTTTTTTTATGATTTCAATAAGAGGGGCTGGCCAGCCTCTAAACAAACTCTAGCTAGGTGGCTCCGCTTTTCTATTTCTCACACATACTCTTCAGCGAATCTGCCAATCCCAGGGGGGATAAAGGCTCATTCTACCCGGTCAGTTGGAACTTCTTGTGTGCTCAGAGAGGTGCTTCGGCTGAGCAGCTCTGCAAAGTGGCCACGCGTTCTTCCACTAAAACCTTTTTACGTTTCTATGCTTTTGATATGTTTGTATCTTCAGAAGCAGCCTTTAAACGTTCTGCTCTCAGCGTGGCTATGGGGCATTTCCACCCTTAGGGGGAAACAGCTTTTGGATGTCCCAGTGTCCCTGTGCTACCTAGTGGATGAAGAAAGATAACAGGATTTATATTTTACCTGTTAAATCCCTTTCTTCGAGGCCATAGGGGGCACAGGGCTCCCACCCTAACGCACCTGGCTTGCATGGAGTTTAGTTCCACAGTTCCAGTTTCTGTTAAATTAATGAAACCGCCTGTTGTCTGTGTATCGATTTTCCTTCTTTCCTCGCTCCTGACGTGGGCTTGCTACCAAACTGGCTTGCTTGTGGCTAGGGGCAGGGTAAGCAGGAGAAGGAGGCTGAGCATGCTGGGAGAAAAGTTTTAACTATTTGGTGGCCAGACTCCGACTCCAGGTCTTACCCAGTGTCCCTGTGCCCTCCGTGGATTTAAAGAACAAGATTTAACAGGTAAGCCATAAATCCTGTTTTCAAAATATTTAGTGTTTTGGATATGGGAGACTCAACCTGAGTGTATTGAGCAAACAGTGGGGAACCGGTACATGCATTTTTCTTTCTTTCATTTTGTTCAACAGTTTAGATACCCTTGGTCAAATTGTATGTTTCAGTGAATATTTTGTACTTTTTTGTAAGATGTGACCAGCGGGTTCAGGCTGATGCTAGTCAAAAACTGTAATTGTAAAGGTGTGATAGGGCTTTGTGTTATTCAGGGGTTAATTAATCCATCTCTCCCATACATCACTACTGGGCATCATACTTGCTTTTTAATATTCTGTATGATTAATGCATATTTGCCTACTTTTGAAAAAGCATTTCTGGGAGATTGTAAAAGTAACACCTATCAGCGCGGACATGTATTTCTACATCTGAGATGCGCATCATAACCATGACTTACATCCAAATTAAATGAGCCCCAAAGTTAATGAGATCTACTTGTTGAAGTAAAAACACTGATATTTTTCAGGATTTTTTTGTGTATTTTATAAGAGGTTCCATATACTGTAAGTGGCCAGGAGAAACCTTATTTAAAATGCATATAGCCATAGGAATAATTGTGCCTTATAACCAATACAGGGAAATGGCACTGATGAATGTATGTACTGTTATCTGATTTCTTTTTTTCCCCCCGAGACTGTAACAGCTACATAATGGTGATTAGGTGAAATCAGGAAGATTGCTGGTTTATTCAGGGAGTCAGGGAGATTGCTACTATTTCAGGGAGTCTCCTGCAGAATGCAGGAGGGTAGGCAACTATGGATTAATGTCACCAGTAGACACACACATATAACATTTATCTAGTCATATATAAAGTTTTAATTGATCTATTGGAATGTCAGTAACTTTGAGATTAACTGTGGCATGTTGTACCAAGTAATGTTTTCAAGGGTTTGCTGTTGTTACTTCATCAATGGAGATTATTGGTTACATCTGGTTGGATCTTTTAACTTGCACCATAGGTTTTATATGTAAATCTTGACATTTAAATGGTCACTGGTCAATATTTTTTTTCCTGTTTTCTTTCTAACGCTTCAAAGCAGAGATAATTTTGTTTTTATTTGCAACTGCTCAGAACATAACCTTGTGGTGGTTACTTCATTTAAAGTAGAAATAGAATCTGTGCTGTGTCTCATGTTTCAGCAGAGGGAGGAAGAAGGCTGGATCTCCACAGCTAGATGCATTGTTAAAAGTTCATTCTATCACTTTGACATTTAGAGCAGGACTCTGTGTCTTTGTACATTCCTCTTCGTATTACCAGTACCAGCCTCAGAGCTTAGACCACTTCACAAACCATAAGATTTGCTAGTGAGTGATTGATCCATATGATGTATCAGCCGTCAGAATAATCTGGGGATGCTTCTTGCATATACTGTAATACAATATGAGGCATGACATTTGATTTCAGCTTGTTGTAGACCTATAGGCGATATCTAATACTGTAGGATTTGGGAGCTATGTTTTATCTGATACCATTTGGGAAAACATGGGGGAGGTAGGCACCTAATTTTCCTCTTTTTCCCATTGAAATAACTCGACACATCTGTTAACACTGTAGAAACATTGTTCTTTTAGCTTCTACAGGGTTTTGGTTACAGCAATATTTCCATTTAATTTTATTACAAGTCTTTGGGGCAGCAATGAGTAGGCTACATGACAGATAAATGTGATTAAGAATAGACTACTGTATTGTTTAAGTGTATTTGTCATTTTAACACGTAAGAATAGTTTATTATAAAAAGTCTGTTCATACATCTAGCAAGTCACATTTCATGATGTAGATATTATTGAAGAAAAGGGTTTTTTATGTTCTTCTTGTGACTTTTTCAGAACTGAATGTGTTAATCAAGGGGCCATGGAAGAATAACTGAAACACAATAGGTCTTTAGGAAGTTTTATTATCAAATAAAGGCAGACTGCGATACTGAGAGGTATAGGGTTATTTAGGGCTACATCCTTCAGCTTGATGTCTTCAATTACAAGAATGATAAAGACTGAAACAAAATCCCTTAATTCAATCAGAACTAGGCAGAGTTATAGGAAGGATCAGATGTCCTCTGAAGTGCACGCATAGGAAATTAAACATTCAAGAAGCAAAAAGTTTGAAAGCAGCTGTAGGGGTAGCCTCAAGCTATACTTGTTTGAAATTGGTGCATTAAGTTTACAGTCAACCACAGTTCTATTAATGTTATAATTTCATTTTTGTTTATCTCATTGCTTCATGTCATTACCGGCAGCTTTACTTCACTACAGTTTGATTTACTAATATCAATTTCTACAATTAAGTCATTACATTCTCTTAGCCAATATATAACAACTAACATTACTGACACATAAAGATTAGGCCTCTCTGATTTTCATGGGTAAATATGTAAAAATAAATTCTTACTTCTTCCTGTAGGGCAGGCTTTTTCAACCAGTGTGCCGTGGCACACTAGTGTGCCGCGACCAGTTGCAAGGTGTGCCGCGGAGCCAGAGCAGCTTCCTGCACCTTCAGAATGAACTGTTGGCCCGGGCTCTGGGCCATGACCTATGCCTTGAAAACGATGTGCTATCATAGGTCACGGCCGCCGCGTCTCACCACCCAGCCAGCCCACCCGCCTGCATACACATCTTCCAGTTCCTGCCTGCATACACAGCTTTCCTTGCCCACCCACATCCACACCTGCCCACCCGCCCCCTGCTCAGTATTCGCAGCACTCCATTATGAACAACCCCTGCCACTGAGGGACAGGGAGGAGGACACCTGATAATATTTTTGTTATTTTATTTCTCCTGTGGGGAACAATAGGATTTCAATAGAATTTATGTGAGGAGAATAAGGATTTATGGGGGGAACAATGTGAATAATTCATGTGGGGAGCAACATGATTTATGTGGGGAGCAATGTGATTGTTTTTTATGTGTAGGCCAATGTATGTGTGGATTTTTATTTATTTTTTACTGTGAGGGCCAATGTGTGCATTTTGTTTTTTTCTGTGGGGAACTGATGGTGTGCCTTGGCAATTTTAAAATATTGTTCGGTGTGCCGCGAGTAAGAAAAAGGTTGAAAATCACTGCTGTAGGGTAACCATGTATCCAGACTACTGACTATTTGAGAAGCAGCAAAGAGACATTTTGCTGTCATAAATGCCAGCAAAAGAATATTTCACTGTTAATGCCAGTGATGCAGGCCTGTTAGACTGGAATACATACAAAATCCTGGCGATCAAGATACCTGCAGTCACATGACCGACAGTGGAGATCTCGACATTGGCTGTGGATGAACCCTCCGGGGGTGGTCGTTAGGGATAACCACCCCCAAGCAGTGCCGTAACTAATAATTTTTGGGTGCCTTGTGCCATAAAGAGAATTGGTCCCCCCCCCCCCCCTCCCCCATATTCGAAAAAAGGATAGGGCCCGCCACAAATAAAGGGATGTGACTTCGTGGGGAAGGAGCATGGAAAAAGAACAGTACCAATTTACATTATACCGCACAATAGAGCCCCTTATACACATTACACCTGACCACACAGTAGTGTTTGTTATTTACATTACACCACAAAGTAGTCCCCTTATACACATTACACCAAACAGCAGAGCCCCTTATACACATTGCACAACAGTACAGTCTCTTTTAAACATTACGTCTCTCAACAAAGCCCTTTATATACGTTACGCCAGACAGCAGAGCCCATGATAGACAGATATCATGTCATATTACAGCAAAATACAGTATACCTTACTGCATGCACAAGGATTTAAGGTGACCATCCACTACTCAGACTTGTCTGAACTGCAGATTGCATCAGATTTCTATTGAACCCTCCCGGGAGCGTTCCGGGAATCGGAGCGGACCCTGGCTTTAATTTTCACTACATTCAGTTCAGATACAGTATATCTGATGCGATCTATCATGTGCCAACAGATCGCATCAGATATATCTGATGCACACATGCTACATCTGACTGATCTGATGCAATATTAAAATTTCTGCTGCGGGGTACACTGGGCTCCACAGGGAATGACATTAGGGTGTAGAGTAGGATCTTGATCCAAGGCTCCAACAGGCTTAAAGCTTTGACTGCTCCCAGAATGCATAGCACCGCCTCCTCTATAACCCCGCCTCCATGCACAGGAGCTCAGTTTTGTAGTTGGTGCCATGCAGTGCAGGCATACAACAGGGGGCCTGCTCCAGCAGCCCTGAGAAGAGCTTTTAAAGTGAAAAATGAAAACTTCAAGGGCTGAAGCAGAGGCACTGTAAGTGTTAGATGTCAGTCAGACATCTCCTGCTGCAGCTCCATCACCTCCCCCAGCGGCGCTGTACACTCCCGCGCCCTGCCGGGTACCTACAGCAATGGCTCCGGTTTCTATCAAGTTAGTCACACACACCACCGCTGCTCTCCAGGATCACGTGGCCGCACTCAGGGAGGAGGTAAGTGGGTCCCTCAGATGGGACCAGCCGGAAATCACGATCCCGCGCGGCCGGTGGGAGGTGGGCCGCGAGCGCTGGCGTGGACACAGTGGCAGTACAGGGACCCCACTAGACCAGCAGGGCAAGGGCACATGTCGGTTTTGATTAAAAAAAAAACATGTATTATATAGCCCACAGTACCCGGTGGTGAAGTCCAGCAGGAGGATAAGGCTTTGACCTGTAGCCCCTCCCCCATCCCCAGGGCGCCATTTAGAGTAAATGTTCCCACCCTGGAGCTGCATCTCTCTCACTCCCTGTCAGCGTTTGGGCGCCATTAGGTCAAGCTGAGCTGATCCTGGGACTGTTTGGGCAAATCCTCCTCTGTAAAGCCGCCTGCATGTCAGCGCTGTGCATTTTACAAGACACTTAAGTATTCTACATGTCTGCTGACAGTGTTAGTTAAGAAAGAGTGCATTTAGTCAGAGTTATATAGTACAAGTACCCTGTAATATACATCCAGCCTTTACTGTGCATTGTTATATCTATTGAGTGTATAGCTATACATAGTACTACTTTGTATTGCTAGTCCAGTACAGTTTTATTGCATATCATAAATTCTGCACTGTACAATGTAACTATGTGTTTGTGCATATAGCTGCTGTGTGAGCTCCATTTTGTGTATCTCACTCAGATTGCTATCCCTGTATTCTATAACCTGAGGGGGCTAGGTCTGTCAGGTTTATTATTTAATATAGGTATTTCGCAAGATATACTCAGTGTGTATTTTTAGTCACCATATACCCCTTGAATTCCTTGTTTGTGCTGTGACACTGCACAGGGGGTTCTTGTCAGGTATTGTGCTGCTGATATTGTACTGGGTTTTCCTGCATTGAGCTTTCGGATATGTCAGCTACAAAGGGCAATGGTGCTGGGGTTGATCCCACATTGTGTGGTGGTGACGCTACAGACACATTTGGGGAAAATATAGCAGCTGAGGGTTCAGGTTCTGGGGGCTCCTTACCCCCCAGTGGGATCGTAGCAATGGGGGTTCAAAATGACTCACCTTGGGCTACTTTCTCCACGCTATTAAATATGCTGGTAACTAGATTAACGCCCCCTATGGGACCTCCTGTGCCGGTACAACCGCTTATGGTCCCTGTGGTTAACCCGCTATGGGCAGATCAACTGTCTGCTCAGTTACAGCAATTGAACCAATCATTAACTACTCAGAAGTCTAACCCTCGCCCGCCTTAGACCAAGGGGTCCTCTAAGCGGGCCATTACTTCCTCACAATCCACCAATGTCCCAGACAGCTCGTCTGATGAGGATAGCATTTATACTGACCCCACAAATTCTGATCCTGACGCTTCTGATGGGGAATCTATTTCACAGGTGGATGTTCCTGACTTGTTGGAGGCTATCAGGCTCATTCTTCAAATTACTGATGACCTGGAGCCTGATGCTGCCCCTAAGAAACCTGACAGATTTAAACGTCAGAAAGTGGTTAAACAAGTTTTACCCCATTCTGATCATTTAGTTGACATACGTCAGGAGTCCTGGGAAAATCCAAGAAATAAATTCACGCCTCACAAGAAGATGCTGGCTCGCTATCCCCTCGCTGCGGCGCTAAGTAAAAATTGGGAAACACCCCCGCCAGTGGATTCGCAGGTGGCGCGGCTAGTGGTATCCTCAGCTCTGCCAGTAACTACCATCATGTCTCTGAAAGAACCGATGGATAAGCGTATGGAGGGTTGTTTAAAGGCGATTTCCACCCTAGCAGGTGCTGCGCATCAGCCCACCATTGCAGCGACATGGACTGCAGTAGCTATCGAAGCGTGGGCTCAGGAGTTGGAAGCTGAGATGTCTTCCAACGCTTCTGATCATGCTAGACAATGCTTATCGTATATTGTCAGTTCTCATTACATTAAAGAGGTGGCTTCTGATGCCGGTATTCTGGCGGCCAAGGCTTCTACTACGCCCATACTGGCTCGCCGAATGGTTGCGGTCCTGGTCCATGGATCTGGACTCTAAGAAAACCCTGGAGGTACTCCCTTTTAAGGGAGACATCCTTTTCGGAGAAGACCTCAACAAGATAGTGGCTGACTTAGCTTCTTCTAAAACAGCTTGTCTACCTAGTAGTGCTCCTTTGGTACTGAAGGCTAATAGTACTTCCTTTCGCTCCTTTCATCCTTCAGGGAAAGCAAAGGGTCAGGCGTACCCGAAACAGGCTCGCACTTCCAAACCCAATAAGCCCAGCAGCCTGCTTCCAAGACTGATAAACCTGCCACATGACGGGGCGGGTCTCCCACTGGGGGATCCCAGGGTGGGGGGCTGACTTCTAAGGTATTCCCAGGAATGGCTGAAGACCACTTCCGATGCCTGGGTACGGGAAGTCGTCACTCGAGGTTACGTCGTATCCTTCAAAAATCGTCCCCCTCATCGAATTTGCCTGACAGACGTCCCTTCAGATCAGGTGAAGGCAAAAACTCTTAATTCGGTGGTACAATCCATCCTGGACACAGGAGTGGTAGTACAGGCTCAGAGACGCAAGGGGTACTATTCACCGCTGTTCCTAGTCCCGAAACTGAACGGGTCCTCTCGGCCCATTCTCAACCTCAAGTCCTTGAACAAATTTGCTCTATTGTTCTGCCATTGGAACCTGGGGATTATATGGTCTCCCTGGACATACGGGATGCTTACCTGCATATCCCATTGCAATGTCACATCAGCAATACCTGAGGTTTGCGGTTAGTAACCTCCATTACCAATTTCGGGCGTTACCTTTTGGTTTGACCACGGCTCCGCGAGTCTTCACCAAGTTCATGGTGGTAATGACGGCTGTGCTCCGCCTTCAAGGGGTCAGGATCCTACCGTACCTGGACGACTTGATGATCCTGGCAAATTCCCCAGAAATTCTCCTACACCATCTGGATCTGACTATCCAGTTTCTGCAAGCCCACGGGTGGCTCATCAACTGGAAGAAATCTTCCCTGGTCCCTGCTCAGAGCATGGTGCACCTGGGGGCGTTGTTGGACACTTTCAACCAGCGGTTGTTTTTGTTTCAGGAGAAAGTCCTGAAGCTTCAGGACAGGATTCGATGCTATCTATCTAGTCCGCAAGTGTCGATACATTCGGCAATGCAAGTGCTAGGTCTCATGGTGGTGGCTTTCGACATGGTGGAGTACGCTCAGTTCCATTCCCGCCCTCTGCAGAAGCTGATTCTTGCCAAGTGGGATGGCCTGCCTCACCGGATCAGGTCTCAAATGATCTCCTTGTCTCCTGAGGTCCGTCTGTCACTGAGCTGGTGGCTTCAGGACCAACGATTGAGCAGGGGTTGTCCCTTCTGGATCTCCAACTGGGTCCTTCCAAACGCCAGTCTGAGAGGTTGGGACGCGGTGTTGGAGCAGCACTCCCCTCAGGGTCGGTGGACCAAGGAGCAGTCTCTTCTCCCGATAAACATTCTGGAATTGCGGGTGGTGTTCAACTCATTGAACTTGGCCCAGCATTTAATACAGAACAGGCATACATCAATCATCAAGGCGGCACTCGAAGCCGCGTGGCAATGAGGGAAGTATCAAGGATTCTTCAGTGGGCGGAACGCCATCTGCCAGCCATATCGGCAGTATTCATTTACGGGGGTCCTAAACTGGGAAGCGGACTTTCTCAGTCGTCAGGACGTACACGCCGGAGAGTGGAGCCTCCATCCAGAAGTGTTTCAACTCCTCGTGGACAGGTGGGGCCTTCCAGATGTGGACCTGATGGCGTCTCGACACAATCACAAGGTTCCGGTCTTCGGAGCAAGGACAAGGGATCCTCAAGCAGCGTTCGTGGACGCACTGGCAATTCCATGGAACTTTCAGCTGCCATACGTGTTTCCTCCGGTGTCACTCCTGCCCAGAGTATTAAGGAAGTTCAAGCAAGAAGGAGGATACCTACTTCTGATCGCTCCCGCGTGGCCCAGACGAAATTGATTTTTAGACCTTCAGGGTCTCTCGATAGAGCGTCCCCCAGTGGCGTAACTACTGCCCCCGCAGTCCTCGCGGTGGCTTGGGGGCGAGGGGCTGCGGGGGCGCCACTGATTTAGAACAGATTGACATGCGGACGAGCGTCCGCATGTCAATCTGCGATCTCCTCTCCCTCCTTGCTGCGGTGCCTGCTCCCCCGGCTCTCCCCCCCCATGTGTTGGAGGGACACGAGCGCATCGCGCGTCTCTCCTGTGCCCCTCCTGGCTCTCCCCCGGCCGGTCTAAGGAAGCAAGTGCCGTTCGTGAGCTCTGATTGGCTCACGAACGGCACTTCCTTTATTAGACAGCTGGGGGAGAGCCAGGAGGGACACAGGAGAGACGCGCGATGCGCTCGTGTCCCTCCAACACATAGGGGGGGGGGCCGGAGGAGCAGGCACTGGGGCATATACCCGGCACTGGGGACATATACCTGGCACTGGGGGGGCATATACCTGGCACTGAGGGCATGTACCTGGCACTGGGGGCATATACCTGGCACTGGGGGGGCATATACCCGGCACTGGGGGCATGTACCTGGCACTGGGGGCATATACCCGGCACTGGGGGGGCATATACCTGGCACTGGGGGGGCATATACCCGGCACTGGAGGCATATACCTGGCACTGGGGGGGAAGCAGGCACTAGGGGGGAATATCTGGCACTGGGGGCATGTACCTGGCACTGGGGGGGCATATACCCGGCACTGGGGGGGCATATACCCGGCACTGGGGGGGCATATACCCGGCACTGGGGGCATATACCTGGCACTGGGGGGGCATATACCCGGCACTGGGGGGGAATATCTGGCACTGGGGGCATATACCTGGCACTGGGGGCATATAACTGGCACTGGGGGGGCATGTACCTGGCACTGGGGGCATATACCTGGCACTGGGGGCATATACCTGGCACTGGGGGCATATACCTGTCACTGGGGGGGAATATCTGGCACTGGGAGAATATCTGGCACTGGGGGGGCATATACCTGGCACTGAGGGCATGTACCTGGCACTGGGGGCACATACCTGGCACTGGGGGCAAATACCTGGCACTGGGGGGGGCATATACCCGGCACTGGGGGCATGTACCCGGCACTGGGGGCATATACCCGGCACTGGGGGGGCATATACCTGGCACTGGGGGGGCATATACCCGGCACTGGAGGCATATGCCCGACACTGGAGGCATATACCTGGCACTGGGGGGGAAGCAGGCACTAGGGGGGAATATCTGGCACTGGGGGCATGTACCTGGCACTGGGGGGGCATATACCCGGCACTGGGGGGGCATATACCTGGCACTGGGGGGCATATACCCGGCACTGGGGGGGAAGCAGGCACTGGGGGGGAATATCTGGCACTGGGGGCATATACCTGGCACTGGGGGCATATAACTGGCACTGGGGGGGCATGTACCTGGCACTGGGGGCATATACCTGGCACTGGGGGCATATACCTGGCACTGGGGGCATATACCTGGCACTGGGGGGGAATATCTGGCACTGGGAGAATATCTGGCACTGGGGGGGCATATACCTGGCACTGGGGGCATATACCTGGCACTGGGGGGCATATACCTGGCACTGGGGGAATATACCTGGCACTGGGGGAATATACCTGGCACTGGGGGGGCATATACCCGGCACTGGGGGCATATAACCCGTGACTGGGGGGGCATATACCTGGCACTGGGGGGGGGGGGAAGCAGGCACTGGGAGGGAATATCTGGCACTGGGGGCATATGCCTGGCACTGTGGGGGAATATCTGGCACTGGGGGCATATACCTGGCACTGGGGGGGGGGAATATCTGGCACTGGGGGGTCATATACCTGGCACTGGGGGCATATACCTGGCACTGGAGGGGGGGGATATCTGGCACTGGGGGCATATACCTGGCACTGGGGGGGAATATCTGGCACTGGGGGGGAAGCAGGCACTGTGGGGGAATATCTGGCACTGGGGGGGGCATATACCTGGCACTGTGGGGGAATATCTGGCACTGGGGGGAGCAGGCACTGAGGGGACATATGTGGCACTGTGGGGGAATATCTGGCACTGGGGGCATATACCTGGCACTGTGGGGGAATATCTGGCACTGGGTGCATATACCTGGCACTGTGGGGGAATATCTGGCACTGGGTGCATATACCTGGCACTGTGGGGGAATATCTGGCACTGGGAGCATATGTGGCACTGGGAGCATGGCCCTAGCAACAAGCACTACCCCCTAGCAACGAGCAGGACACCCAGTGCATGAAACCCCTGGCAACGAGCATGACACCCTGAGCATGAAAACCCCTGGCACCGTGCATGGAACCAAGAGCATGAAACCCCTGGCAACGAGGAGGTAATTTAAAAGTAATTGGAAGCCTTACTGTAGAACTTAATGTGTAATGGGCATTACGGTGTGTGGCATAATGTATCACGGACATTGCGGTGTGTGTCATAATGTATCAGGCATTGCGGTGTGTTGTATACTATATAACGGGCATTGTGGTATGTGGTATAATGTCTCAGGATCATTGTGGTGTGTGTCATACTGTGTCACAGACATTGTGTGTGCTATAATGTATCAGGGGCATTGCAGTGTGTAGCATAATGTATAACTGGCATTGCGATTCCTGTCATAATGTGTCACAGGCATTACGGTGTGTGGCATAATGTGTCGGGGGCATTACGGTGTGTGGCATAATGTGTCGGGGGCATTACGGTGTGTGGCATAATGTGTCATGTGCATTATTGTCAGTGATCGCAGAAACGCGCTATGGCGCGTATTTTACCCAGAAACAGCCGCCCGGGACTCACATTTAGAAGATGAGCGGGTCCCACAGGACGCGCTCATCTGAATATGTGTTTGCATGTGTTAAGCCTGTCAGCGGAATGCAGGAGGTGACTGGCTGTTTCCTCGGCCAATCACCTCCTGTAGTCTCCATCCAATCACAGCCTGCAGCATCTCCCGCTTTGAATCCTGCTCCCCGCCAGCACATGAATCTGTGCTGCAGGGCTGACAGACTGGCCCCGCTCATCCGGCTCCACTGCCGCTCTGCCGCCAGCACCCTCCTCTGCGACTGGGAGTACAGCTCCGGATCTGCCCGCCGCCACCCCCCTACCCGGGACCCGCTCAACGCCCCACCGAGACCCGACAACTACCTTCCAGCAGGAGCCGTCCGGGCTGCGCAGCTCCCGCTGTAGGTAAGCAGTAGACAGTGCTGCATCGCCCCGCTTCACCTGGAGTAGCTGGTGCAGATGCGGTGTCAGGAATCGACTTACCAGGCTGACATCCGTCCGCCGCTGCGGACTCCGTCCTGGCTCCCTGCGGTCGCCTGTCGCCTATGCCCCTGCCATGGGACATCATCAAGGGCCTGGGAACACTCCTGAAACAGCGGGCGTGTAGCGCGCCGCGTCCCCGCTAGGCCGCGGCGTGGGCGCCGCCATGACAGTCTGCAAACAGCCAGTATACTGCGGCCAATCCGGTGCTTGGCCGCACCCACTTTCCTTCACTCACCCAATCCCTGTGCACCATGGGGTACATAAGAGACTGCAGGATCAGTCTGCAGGCATCCTGGACTTTGTGTCATTCCTGCGACCCATGTGAAAGGATCTGTTCCTGTTCCTCCTGTGTTCCTGGTTCTCTGGTTAAGAACTTGTACTCCTGGTTACTCTGCACAGCTCCGTAGAACTTCAAGGCCCAGCAATACCTGCAACCTGCAACAAGGCTTCACACTCATCACCACCTTGTGTGCTTCAGCCTGCAGTTGAGACTGACTCCAGGTGTGTTTGATTCCTCCACCTGTGATACAGCTTGCTGCTGCCAGTGCCTCATCACCTGCACTGTGAAGTCAGACTCCTGCCTCTGCTCAGGTTTGCCATTTCCACCTTGCTGCCTAAGTTTCCTGTTTTAAAACCTGCACTGGTTTCCAAACCAGAACCATTTCACAAGCACTTGTTCTTCTGTTTATATATTACCGGATATTATTTTCTCAAATCATCTGTCATCCATTGCCATAGACTTTCAGTTATCATACTGAGTGATTGACTTTATTCATCTGTTATTATTGTTTCTGCTACCATTCTGTATTATATCATCTGCCAAATAAAATACCATTGCGCTCATGCGCAGGAACGTTATCCAGCCTCCTCGTTTTCTCCCATCTACCTCCACTGACCCACTAGCGCCCCCTCCGGGGACACAGCCCAAACACAATCTGACAGTAAGTCCAGGATCGATGGACTCGGATGGTGGACGGAGTGTGGGGTCAGAGGCCTTGCAAAATCTGGTCTCCCGTCTGGATGGTCAAGAGGTTGCGCAGCAGCAGATGCTTCAATTCCTGCAAGGGATGTCCTCCCGATTAGATACACTACAGCAATCCCTGCCTAGTGTACTCTCTCCTACTGTTCCTGTTACTCCAGCACCTGCCAGTGCTGTGAGTTCTTCTATGCCGGCTGCATCAGCTCCAGTGTCACGTCTGCACCTGCCCGTGCCGAGCAAGTATGATGGCAGTCCAAAGTTATGTCGTGGGTTTCTCAACCAATGTGAAATACAGTTTGAGTTATTGCCACATAATTTCCCCACGCCAAGATCCAAGGTTGCCTACATCATCTCCTTACTCTCTGGATCTGCTCTGAGTTGGGTGTCTCCTCTGTGGGAACGTGCTGACCCTCTGATTAACAACTACACAGACTTCGTGTCAACCTTCAGACGGATCTTTGACGAGCCTGGTCGTGCAACATCAGCTTCGGCAGACCTGATCCAACTTCGTCAAGGTACCCGAAGCATGGGACAATATGTCATCCAGTTCCAGACGTTGGCTGCAGAGATTCAGTGGAACAACCAAGCTCTGGTAGCAGCTTTCTGGCACGGACTCTCGGATCGGATCAAGGATGAACTGGCGACCCGTGACATTCCTGTTCAACTGTCTGATTTGATCTCCCTGTGCATTAAGTTGGACTCTCGCATCCGCGAACGCAATAATGAACGCGCTCGGAGTGAGCCACGCAGATCAAGGTTCATACCTTCTGTACAGTTCCAGTCTCCCTCTTCTGACGAGCCTATGCAGATAAATAGGTCCCGCCTAACTCCTGAAGAGCGGGCAAGAAGAATACGTGAGAGACTCTGCCTATACTGTGCTGCTGCGGGCCATCAGATTAACTCCTGCACGGTGCGTTCGGGAAACGCCAGATCCTGACTTGTAAGGGAGGAGTCAAGTTAGGATCTTTCAGTCAAGCTCCTTCTCAACAAGACCTCATCCTTCCAGTGACGCTAGAGACTTCAGTTGGGCTCCAGTCTGCGTCAGCATTAGTGGACTGCGGTGCTGCAGGAAACTTTATCACCCAAGCTGCGGTAAATAAATTTTGCCTATCTACCTGTGAACTTTCTTGTCCAGTTTACATTACTGCTGTGGATGGTAGTCGAATCTCCAAGGGGAACATTTCTCATCAAACTGCCCCAGTGGTTCTGGGAGTTGGATTTCTCCATTCTGAACTGATTAAGTTCCTGGTCATCCCTCAAGCCACCCAGGAGATTGTCTTGGGCATGCCCTGGCTCCAGCTACATAATCCACAGTTTGACTGGTCAACGTTGCAGCTTACCTCATGGGGTTCACATTGTCATCAATCCTGTTTAGCCCAAGTGTGTCCCATAAAGTCTACCGAAGTAAAGACACAGTCAAGTCTCCCAGCAGCTTATCAAGACTTCTCAGACGTCTTCTGTGAAAAGGCTGCTGATATCCTGCCGCCCCATAGGGAATGGGATTGTCCCATCGATCTCCTTCCTGGCAAGAAGCCACCTAGGGGGCGCACCTACCCGTTGTCTGTTCCTGAAACTGAGGCGATGAGTGATTACATCAGAGAGAATCTTCAGAAGGGATTCATCCGTCCGTCATCATCACCCGCTGGTGCAGGTTTCTTCTTTGTTAAAAAGAAGGATGGAGGACTGCGTCCATGCATTGACTATCGGGGTCTCAATGACATTACCATCAAGAATAGTTATCCATTACCACTCATTACCGAATTATTTGACAGAGTTAAAGGAGCCCGCATCTTCACCAAGTTAGATCTCCGCGGTGCCTATAATCTCATCAGAATCCGGAGTGGTGACGAGTGGAAGACAGCTTTCAACACTCGAGATGGCCATTATGAATACCTGGTAATGCCATTTGGGTTGAGTAATGCTCCAGCAGTGTTCCAACACTTTGTGAACGAAATCTTTCGTGATGTCCTGTATAAGTACCTCGTTGTTTACTTAGATGATATCCTTATCTTCTCCCAAGACCTTCCATCTCATCGTCTACAAGTCTGTGAAGTTCTCCGACGTCTTCGTGAGAACCGGCTCTACGGGAAACTATCTAAATGCACCTTTGAAGTTCCCTCTATACCCTTCCTGGGTTATATAATTTCCGGATCGGATCTTCAGATGGACCCGACAAAATTGGAAGCTATTGCCAATTGGTCCATTCCAAATTCTCTCAAGTCTATCCAGCGGTTCCTGGGTTTCGCCAACTACTATAGAAAATTTATTCGAGGATTCTCCACTCTCATCGCTCCTATTACCAACCTGACTCGGAAAGGGGCAGACCATTCCAACTGGTCAGAAGAAGCCTTGGCAGCCTTCCAGAAGATCAAGCTAGCCTTTATGTCTGCTCCAGTGCTGTCTCAGCCAGATGTCAACAGACCGTTCGAGTTGGAGGTAGATGCCTCTACAGTTGGGGTTGGAGCTGTTCTCTCCCAGAAGGGATCCGATGGGAAAGTCCACCCTTGTGGATTTTATTCTCGCAAGTTTCTTCCTGCAGAAGCTAACTACTCCGTGGGAGATCAAGAACTACTGGCGATCAAGCTGGCTCTCGAGGAATGGAGATATCTCCTAGAAGGGGCCAAACATCCGTTTAACATCTACACGGATCATAAAAACCTGCTATATTTAAAGGCAGCTCAGTGCCTTAACCCTCGCCAGTCCAGGTGGGCTATGTTTTTCTCACGTTTTAATTTCAAGCTTCATTTCCGCCCAGGTTCGCAGAATGTGAAAGCTGACGCGTTATCCCGATCCATGGAATCTGAAGAAGGAACATCTGACTCAGTGCCACATTCCATCCTGAGTCCCGTGGTTTTCGCTGCATCTCAAGTCTCCCCAGCTCCTCCTCCTGGTAAGACTTTTGTTTCCCCAGAACTCCGTTCCAAGTTGCTATCTTGGGCCCATCAATCCAAGTTCACTGGTCATCCTGGTGTCCTGAAGACCTTCAAGTTCCTTTCTGCGACACATTGGTGGCCAAAGATGAAAATGGACATCCAGGATTTCGTGGCATCCTGTCCTAAATGTGTGCAGCACAAGACTCCTCGTCAGTCTCCAGCAGGTCAGTTACAACCATTGTCTGTCCCTAGTCGTCCCTGGTCACACCTGTCCATGGATTTTATCACCGACCTTCCTCCTTCTCAAGGACATAATACCATTTGGGTTGTAGTGGACAGATTCACCAAGATGGCTCATTTTGTTCCTCTCCAGGGTCTCCCTTCTGCCCCGAAACTTGCCCAAATCTTCCTACGGGAGATTTTCCGCTTACATGGTTTACCCTCAGAAATAATATCTGACCGGGGGGTACAGTTTGTAGCGAGGTTTTGGAGGGCCCTCTGTTCTGCCATGCAGGTCAAACTGAAGTTTTCGTCATCATACCATCCTCAGACGAATGGGCAGACAGAGAGGGTTAATCAAGAACTTGAGACTTTTTTAAGATTATATGTTTCATCTTCCCAGGATGACTGGTTCGATCTGCTCCCATGGGCCGAGTTTGCCCACAACTTCCGATACCATACTGCTACTGAAACGACACCATTCTTTGCAGTATATGGGCAATATCCCCGTGTACCTGATTTCCAAGAACTCCCTCATATGGATGTTCCTGCTGCCACTACTGCTCTGACTCAGTTTTCATCTATTTGGAGAAAAATTCACGTTTCTCTCAAAAAGGCCTCCAGTCGGTACAAGTTCTTTGCCGACCGCAAGAGACGTGCGGTTCCTCATTTGAAACCTGGGGACAAGGTTTGGCTATCAACCCGTAACCTCCGTCTCAGGGTCCCATCCATGAAGTTTGCACCACGCTTCATTGGTCCTTACCCTGTCGAAAGAGTCATCAACCCAGTGGCCTACAAATTGAAGTTACCATCTTCCCTTCGTATACCTAACGCTTTTCATGTTTCTCTCCTCAGACCTCTAGTCCTAAACCGCTTTCAGAATACTCTTCCAGTAGGTCCCAAGGTTCGAACTCAGCGGGGCGTGGAATTCGAGATCAACAAAATTCTGGACTCCCGTTGCCGGTATGGACGTCTCCAGTACCTGGTCGATTGGTCCGGTTATGGCCCAGAGGAGAGAAGTTGGGTGAATTCGTCCGATGTCCATGCTCCTAGGTTGATCCGTGTCTTCCACAGCACTCATCCCTCCAAGCCACGTGGGTGTTCGGTGTCCACCCCTAAAGGAGGGGGTACTGTCAGGAATCGACTTACCAGGCTGACATCCGTCCGCCGCTGCGGACTCCGTCCTGGCTCCCTGCGGTCGCCTGTCGCCTATGCCCCTGCCATGGGACATCATCAAGGGCCTGGGAACACTCCTGAAACAGCGGGCGTGTAGCGCGCCGCGTCCCCGCTAGGCCGCGGCGTGGGCGCCGCCATGACAGTCTGCAAACAGCCAGTATACTGCGGCCAATCCGGTGCTTGGCCGCACCCACTTTCCTTCACTCACCCAATCCCTGTGCACCATGGGGTACATAAGAGACTGCAGGATCAGTCTGCAGGCATCCTGGACTTTGTGTCATTCCTGCGACCCATGTGAAAGGATCTGTTCCTGTTCCTCCTGTGTTCCTGGTTCTCTGGTTAAGAACTTGTACTCCTGGTTACTCTGCACAGCTCCGTAGAACTTCAAGGCCCAGCAATACCTGCAACCTGCAACAAGGCTTCACACTCATCACCACCTTGTGTGCTTCAGCCTGCAGTTGAGACTGACTCCAGGTGTGTTTGATTCCTCCACCTGTGATACAGCTTGCTGCTGCCAGTGCCTCATCACCTGCACTGTGAAGTCAGACTCCTGCCTCTGCTCAGGTTTGCCATTTCCACCTTGCTGCCTAAGTTTCCTGTTTTAAAACCTGCACTGGTTTCCAAACCAGAACCATTTCACAAGCACTTGTTCTTCTGTTTATATATTACCGGATATTATTTTCTCAAATCATCTGTCATCCATTGCCATAGACTTTCAGTTATCATACTGAGTGATTGACTTTATTCATCTGTTATTATTGTTTCTGCTACCATTCTGTATTATATCATCTGCCAAATAAAATACCATTGCGCTCATGCGCAGGAACGTTATCCAGCCTCCTCGTTTTCTCCCATCTACCTCCACTGACCCACTAGCGCCCCCTCCGGGGACACAGCCCAAACACAATCTGACATGCGGGATGTCCGGGGGCTGCAAGCTCCGTGTGTGCAATGTGAGGCCGCTCAGAGTGTCAGGGCCTCACTGACACCATTTTTCTGACAGCACAGTGCAGTGAGTGCACTGGCACAAGTAGCCAGCCGGCGCCGCAGCATGAAGGAGCTATCTGTGAAATCGCAAGCAGAGGCTGGCAAGAAGGAGCTCCTCCGATCGCTTCCCCTGATGGGCTGGCCACTGCTAAATATACCAGTATATCAGTACAACTGTGCAGTGACACTGACTTTCCCATTGCACCTGGGGCTCCACTACTTTGACATAGTTGGAACTGATTATCGGTATATTTAGCAGTGGCCAGCCCGTCAGGGGAAGCGATTCGACGAGCTCCTTCTTGCCAGAGAACAGCCTCTGCTTGCGATTTCACATAGAGCTCCTCCAGGCTGCGGCTACTACAGGCGCAGGCTGGCTACTTGTGCCAGTGCACTCACTGCACTGTGCTGTCAGAAAAAATGGTGAGTGTCAGTGAGTTGCTGCTGGGGGCGGAACCACTTGTGTCAAACGGCCCCTTCGTGCAACTGGAGGTGATAAGTGAGTGGTTACTGCAATGTGCCTCAGTGCTCTACCAGGAGCATTGTATATAATAACGTGTTCTACCTGGCGCAATGTGTATAATAACGTGTTCTACCTGGCGCAATGTGTATAATAACGTGTTCTACCTGGCGCAATGTGTATGATAACGTGCTCTACCTGGCGCAATGTGTATGATAACGTATTCTACCTGGCGCAATGTGTATGATAACGTGTTCTACCTGGCGCAATGTGTATGATAACGTGCTCTACCTGGTGCAATGTGTATAATAACGTGCTCTACCAGGCGCAATGTGTATGATAACGTGCTCTACCTAGTGCAATGTGTATAATAACGTGCTCTACCAGGCGCATTGTGTATAATAACGTGTTCTACCTAGTGCAATGTGTATAATAACGTGCTCTACCAGGCGCATTGTGTATAATAACGTGTTCTACCTGGCGCAATGTGTATGATAACGTGCTCTACCTGGCGCAATGTGTATGATAACGTGTTCTACCTGGCGCAATGTGTATGATAACGTGTTCTACCTGGCGCAATGTGTATGATAACGTGCTCTACCTAGTGCAATGTGTAATGTAACGTGCTCTACCAGGCGCATTGTGTATAATAACGTGTTCTACCTGGCGCAATGTGTATGATAATGTGCTCTACCAGGCGCATTGTGTATAATAACGTGTTCTACCTGGCGCAATGTGGCTGATAACGTGCTCTACCAGGCGCATTGTGTATAATAACGTGCTCTACCTGGCGCAATGTGTATAATAACGTGTTCTACCTGACGCAATGTGTATGATAACTTGCTCTACCTAGCGGCAATGTGTATGATAACTTGCTCTACCTAGCGGCAATGTGTATGATAACATGCTCTACCTGATGCAATGTGTATGATAACTTGCTCTACCTAGCGGCAATGTGTATGATAACATGCTCTACCTGGCGCAATGTGTATGATAACGTGCTCTACCTGGCGCAGTGTGTATAACGTGTTCTACCTGGCGCACTGTGTATGATAACGTGCTCTACCTAGCGGCAATGTGTATGATAACGTGCTCTACCTGGCGCAATGTGTATGATAACGTATTCTACCTGGCGCAATGTGTATGATAACGTGTTCTACCTGGCGCAATGTGTATGATAACGTGCTCTACCTGGCGCAATGTGTATGATAACGTGTTCTACCTGGCGCAATGTGTATGATAACGTGCTCTACCTAGTGCAATGTGTATAATAACGTGCTCTACCAGGCGCATTGTGTATAATAACGTGTTCTACCTAGTGCAATGTGTATTATAACGTGCTCTACCAGGCGCATTGTGTATAATAACGTGTTCTACCTGGCGCAATGTGTATGATAACGTGCTCTACCTGGCGCAATGTGTATGATAACGTGTTCTACCTGGCGCAATGTGTATGATAACGTGTTCTACCTGGCGCAATGTGTATGATAACGTGCTCTACCTAGTGCAATGTGTATTGTAACGTGCTCTACCAGGCGCATTGTGTATAATAACGTGTTCTACCTGGCGCAATGTGTATGATAATGTGCTCTACCAGGCGCATTGTGTATAATAGCGTGTTCTACCTGGCGCAATGTGGCTGATAACGTGCTCTACCAGGCGCAATGTGTATGATAACGTGCTCTACCTGGCGCAATGTGTATAATAACGTGTTCTACCTGACGCAATGTGTATGATAACTTGCTCTACCTAGCGGCAATGTGTATGATAACTTGCTCTACCTAGCGGCAATGTGTATGATAACATGCTCTACCTGGCGCAATGTGTATGATAACGTGCTCTACCTGGCGCAGTGTGTATAACGTGTTCTACCTGGCGCACTGTGTATGATAACGTGCTCTACCTAGCGGCAATGTGTATGATAACGTGCTCTACCTGGTGCAAAGTGTATGACGTGCTGTACCTGGTGCAAAGTGTATGACGTGCTGTACCTGGTGCAAAGTGTATGATGTGCTGTACCTGGAGCAAAGTGTATGACGTGATCTACCTGGATCAGTGTGCATAGGAGGTTCTACCTGGTGCAATGTGTATAAGCGCCACTAATGTGTGGTGTAATGTGAATTGACACTATTATGTGGCCACGCCCCTTCCCTATGAAGCCACGCCCCTAAAATTTTGCGACGCGCCTACGGCGCGCACTACCTGTTCTTTGTGGTCTAAGTGGTCTAACACCAATTCACTTTCTGCCTAAGGGCACCAAAATGTCTAGTTACAGCTCTGGTGCAGGGTGTCCTGCATGCTACACAGCCCAGCAGCATTGTCACCCCATCCCCCCCATCTTGCAACACTTTTGTAGTGTCCAAACAAGATTAAAATTAATAAGAACCTTCATTCCGATGGGACCCAGAAAAAGACCGGTAGGACCCCAATTTTTAAAAGTGAAGGGTCCCTGGAACCCACTTTTTTTGGCTCAGCGCGATCACTGATTATGTGTGGAATAATGTCTAAGGGCCATTGCAGTATGTGGAATAATGTATACTGGGCATTACTATAAGGAGGAAAAATGACAAATAATGTAAGGGGCATGAATCAGGATTATTTTTCTTTCCTGTGGTGGCCAACGTCTGGGCGTGCAGGTTGCAAAACTGGGGTATAAGGTAGTCTTTTCCTGCAATGCCACGCCCTCCACGCAAAGCCACGCCCATTTCGACAAAGCCACACACCCTTTTTGCCAGCACGCGCCGCAGGCAATTACGGGGTGTATGGGGGGGGGGGGGGCGAAGGATTTTTTGGCTTGGGGGAGAAAAATTTCTAGTTACGCCACTGGCGTCCCCTTCTACTTCCACAGCGCCCAGATCTCCTTGTTCAGGGCCCCTGTGTATATCAGGATTTAGCCCCCCGGGTGGCGTTGACGGCATGGCTCTTGAAGATTCCGTCTTGAGGGCCAAAGGATTTTATGTGGCAGTCATTCAAACCATGTTGAAAGCCCGGAAACCAGCTTTTGCTCGAATTTACCATAGGGTCTGTAATTCTTACTTTGCTTGGTGCGCATCTAACAATCATGACGCTTACAAGTATAGTACAGCCAAACTTTTGGCCTTTCTACAATAGGGCCTGGACTTGGGCCTTCGTCTGGCCTCCATCTAGGTTCATATTTCTGCCTTGTTGGTATGGTTCCAGAGAAAAATTGGGACGTTACCTGATGTACATACGTTCACTCAGGGTGTGTTGCGGATTCAACCTCCCTGTGTCCCGCCTGTGGCCCCTTGGGACTTGTCGGTGGGTTTGGAGCCATTGTAAGGATCTACGTTTGAGCCTCTTGAATCTGCAGACCTTAAGTGGCTTTCTGTTAAGGTGTTGTTTCTGCTGGTTATTGCCTCTGCTAGACGGGTGTCGGATTTGGGTGCCTTATCTTGTAGGTCACCATATCTGATTTTTTACCGTGATCGGGCAGGTCTTAGAACACATCCCGGGTATTTACCTAAGGTGGTGTCTCAGGAGATTGTGGTTCTGGCCTTTGCCTCTCCTGAATTGTCTTCCAAAGAGCGGTCTTTGGATGTGGCATGGGCTCTCCGTATCTACGTGAAGAGAACTGCCTCCATCAGGAAGTCGGATTCTCTCTCTTTGTTCTGTTTGGTTTTCAAAAACTTGGCTGGCCTGCTCACAAGCAGACCCTAGCCAGATTTGATTAGAATGGTGATTGCACATGCTTATGTACAGGCTGGCCTTCCAGCTCCTGCTACCATAAAGGCCCATTCTACTCAGTCGGTTGGACCTTCTTGGGCGGCCCGCCGTGGTGCGACCCTTGCCAATTGTGCAAGGCGACTATGTGGTCCTCAGTGAACACGTTCATAAGGTTCTATGCCTTTGATACTTCCACCTCCCAGGATGCTTCCTTTGCACGCCGGGTACTTGTGCCTGCTACACTGTCCCCTCCCATAAGGAACTGCTTTAGGACATACCCAATGTCATTCCCTGTGGAGCCCAGTGTACCCAGCAGCAGAAAATGAGATTTATGTTAAGAACTTAACCATTGTTAAATATCTTTCTGCAAGGTACACTGCGCTCCACAGGGTGACCATCCTGACGCACTTAGCTCCTTTGGGTTGGTATGGCATTAGCCGCTGACACTTTTTCCTGTCATGAGATTGTGGTGTATGTGGCTACTAACAGTTGTCGTCTCTTTTGCCTGCTACTGCATTGGACTGGTTAACAAAAACTGAGCTCCTGTGCACAGAGGCGGGGTTATAGAGGAGGCAGCGCTATGCATTCTGGGAACAGTCAAAGCTTTTAGCCTGTTGATGCCTTGGATCAAGATCCTACTCTACACCCTAATGTCATTCCCTGTAGAGCCCATTGTACCTCGCAGAAAGAGATTTAACAACGGTAAGTTCTTACCATAAAGCTTGTTATAATAGGCTGGGCTACTAGATGCCAGTCAAATGACGCTTCAGATGAATCTGATCAGATACAGCTGAAGTAAAAAAAACTAAAAAAACACTCCAATGTGCACCTGATTTCTTCAGATTCAGATAAATAGTTGGGGCAGCCACAAAGATCTGCAGTTCAGGCATATCTGTCACGGTAATGCACATCGGATCGGAAGAGCCATCCGATGTGACACTTTTCTTCAGATTTTTCAGTCCGATGCGTCAAAATCTGAAGAACAGTGCCCAAATCGGACAAGTATAGCTATTGGTGAGGCATTCAATGAGTGTCTCCAGACAGCAGCACCCCCCCCCCCCCCTGTCCCTCCACCTTGCCCAGAACATGGCACTCATGCTGAGAGATGCCTTTTGCTTCATACTGTAGTATGAAGCAAAAGGCACATACTCTAAAATTTCATATGACAAAGTATCTGCAGCATAGGGGGGAGAGAAGCTCTGAGGACCATGTGGCCAACACAGAATATATATATAACCAACAACGGGTACGGCACTCCATGCGACGAAATGATCAGAACACTTACAGTTGAAGTAGTGACAACGTTTCAATGCAATTTAATTGTGCATTTTCATCATGACCTGATGAAAATGCACAATTAAATTGCATTGAAACGTTGTCACTACTTCAACTGTAAGTGTTCTGATCATTTCGTCGCATGGAGTGCCGTACCCGTTGTTGGTTGTATCTGGTATCTGTGGAGGCACCCAGCGCTATTGTACCCACTATTGGGAGAGCCGGACCCGCATGTTGTTTATATATATATATATATATATATATATATATGTGCGTGTGGATGCGGCACTCCAAGCATCTTCAATAAAAGGACTACAGACAGCAAAAGTTTAGCAACGTTTTAATGCTATAAGCATTTTCCTCAGGCTTAGTAAGCCTGAGGAAAATGCTTATAGCATTGAAACGTTGCTAAACTTTTGCTGTCTGTAGTCCTTTTATTGAAGACGCTTGGAGTGCCGCATCCACACACGCACCTATTGAACTTCTACATGCGGGCACCCGGCGCGATAACATCAGCTGATTGGAGAGCCGGTATCTATTGACTGACTATATATATATATATATATATATATATATATATATATTACCGATGGAAAGAAACTCTGCGGCACTCGGAGTCTTTATAGTAGAAAACATGTATTCAAATTAGCACTACAAACAAAGGGGCGTGCCAGCCCCGAAACGTTGGTTTGGAGTGCTAATTTGAATACACGTTTTCTACTATAAAGACTCCGAGTGCCGCAGAGTTTCTTTCCATCGGTAATACATTTATCTTGCTGGGGGCACCGGAGCAACCCATTCCCATGAAAGCGGAGTGCCGGTCCAATTACAAGTATATATATATATATATATACTGTGTATACACACACATGCTAGCTAAAGCACCCAGGGTTGGCCAGGTTTAAATTTTCCAGTTATAAAGTTATCAGTGAGTTGGATGTAGCTGTCAACATATTAATAATACTTAGCAGCTCTTCCAACACACCCATGAGGTGGCTACCTAATGTCCTTTTTGTTTTTGGGGTATCGCCAGTAGCCCTAATCTCCAGTTTTCTTTTCTGTCCAGTTTTATAATGACTTTAACGTTGCTAGATGGGTTTTCTTTCTGTTATCAATGTTTCTATTGGTACACAATATTTTGTGTCTTACCACATCCATTTCTGTAAAGTAATTTTAGATCACTGAAAAATTATTATTACAGTTTATTAACCACTTAACTGATTAATATTTTTTCAAAAAAACTCAGAAATTGTTGTTTTTGATTGTTATTTAGAATTGAATTAAGTTAAGAACATTTAAAAGTATGTCTAATATAATTTTCTTTAATATATTGCACACAGAGTCAAACTTACATCAGGACTGGCCAACCTGTGTCTCTCTGTTGTGAAACTACAAATCCCAGCATGCCGGGATGTGTAATTTCCCAACAGCTGGAGAGCCACGGGTTAGCCATGCCTGCATACATGATTACACACACATACGTCCATATATACACACACACATTCACTCACTCACTCTCCCCTGGCTTGCATCTGCAGCCATGTTGTAGATAGACAACATCGTTATGTCCCTCCTCCATGCGGCAAAATGCCACGATTCATGGGTCATTCGTGAGGGGAGGGGTCCAAAATGAAATGATTTTAATGGAATCATTTTATATTGGCTCAACCCCCTCCCGATTGGCCTGCGAATCATGGCATTTTGCCGCGTGGGATGGGCTTAATAAAACAGTGCTCCCTTTCCTCATCCGTCAGGGGAGGTTTCTGGGTACTCAGAACCCCCCTGAGTGCACCACTGTGACAGGTCGCATAAGATATGACCACGTCAAGGAAAACCCAGCCTGGTGTGGTTGCATCTGATGCAACCATGGCAGGCAAATGGTTAAAGTTTTCATCCAAATCCATCCAGTGGAAGGCCCAGACCAGGCTCACTGTTTTAAAATTATTATTGATCTTTACTCACCGCTTTGGACTTCTGATTTTAGGATTGGGTCCACTGTTTCTGCTTCTGTTTGGTGTCCTTCAGATAAGGGGTGACAAAATGTCCAGGTCATAGCACATTGTGCGGCACACAGGGCATATGCTGTTCATTTGTAGCCATTGTGTCAGGCAAGAAACATGGAAGGTATGGTGGCAGGATGATACAGCCATTTCCAATCCAACTTTAATGTCAGACATGCATATGGTGCAGTACTCTACTTCCTCTCCTGCAACAGTGAGTCTGCGGAAGGTGGGAATACTGGGCAGAATGGACCTCAAGATGTTCTCCAGCCTCAGGAGTTCTTCACTCAGTGCAGCTGTCCGATTTTCATTGGCACTGTGCTCATTTCTTCCTCTTCCTAATCATGGTCCAGTTCTTCTTTCTGATAATGGTCCAGCTCTTTCTCTTCCCGATGATGGTGCAGTTGTTCCTGATGATGGCCCAGCTCTTTCTCTTCCCAATGATGGTCCTGCTCTCCCTCTACCTGATGATTGTCTTCCATTGGATGGTCTGTGGCGTCCTGACCTCAGCCATGTCTCACTGATGTTATGGGATGTTTCTTCATTTCCAAGCAGCTGGGCTAACTCCCTTCAGCTCATTGTAGCTGGTGACAGTACCTATACAAAATAAAAAAGGGAAAGAAAAACACAGATGTGATTGTGCGCTGAGATCCGGCCACTGGTGAATCGCTGGCAGCAAATTCTAGTGATCAAAAGTGATCTCTCTTGGGAGGCTCTTTCTCATGCGTCAGCAGCAACTTCAACTCAAGAAATGCCAGTGATATTGCTGTGCACTGGGGATTTATACCATGGAGAATTCAAATGTGGCATGCGGGTGGCAGTTGGTGATGGCAGTTGCTGATGGCCGTGCTTCACATCAGCAGCATCATTATGTCAACCCTCTGTTCATTCCCTTACGGGAGTTTTAGTCAAATTCTAATTACGTAGTTTTCCTGTTTCCCACCTGCAGAATACTTATGTTAAATTTCAGCTTCCTAATAGAGATGAGCGGGTTCGGTTCTCAAAGAACCGAACCCTACCGGACTTCACGTTCTGAGGCCAGATCAGAGTCAGGCTCGGGATTTCCCACCTGACTCGGAAACCAGAACGAGGCAAAACGTCATCATCCCGCTGTCGGATTCTCGCTGGGTTTGGATTCCATATAAGGAGCTGCGCGTCGCCGCCATTTTCACTACGGCATTGGAGAGTGTAGAGAGAGGATGTGTCTCCGTTCTCTCAGTGTCCGTGTCTTGTGCTGCATCTGTCCAGTCACAGTGGTTGTCCCCTCTGCTGCCATATGTCCAGTACTGTCTTGTGCTGCATCAATTCAGTGGTGGTGTGTTGTGCTGAATCAGTCCAGTCACAGTGGTGGTGTCCTCTGCTGCCATATTTCCAGTGCTGCTGTATAATAAATCCCTTACAGTGTTGCTGTGTTGTCCTGCATCAGACCAGGTAATTCCAGTAATCCTGTCGTAGAATTCCAGTGGTACTGGCGTATAATTCCAGTAATCCTGCAGTATAATTCCAGTGGTACTGGCGTATAATTTCAGTAATCCTGTCATATAATTTCAGTGGTACTGCCGTATAATTGCAGTAATCCTGCCGTATAATTCCATTAATCCTGCCGCAAATTACAGTAGTACTGGCGTATAATTCCAGTATCCTGCCGTATAATTCCAGTGGTACTGGCGTATAATTCCAGTAATCCTGCAGTATAATTCCAGTGGTACTGTCGTATAATTTCAGTAATCCTGTCATATAATTCCAGTGGTACTGGCGTATAATTCCAGTAATCCTGCCGTATAATTCCATTAATCCTGCTGCAAATTACAGTAGTACTGGCGTATAATTCCAGTATCCTGACGTATAATTCCAGTGGTACTGCCGTATAATTCCAGTAATCCTGCCGTATAATTCCAGTAATCCTGCCATATAATTCCAGTGGTACTTTCGTATAATTCCAGTAATCCTGCCATATAATTCCAGTGGTACTGGCGTATAATTCCAGTGGTACTGGCGTATAGTTCCAGTAATCCTGCTGTATAATTACAGTAATCCTGCTGTATAATTACAGTAATCCTGCTGTATAATTACAGTAATCCTTCCGTATAATTCCAGTGGTACTGCCATATAATTCCAGTAATACTGCCGTATAATTCCAGTGGTACTGGCGTATAATTCCAGTAATCCTGCCGTATAATTACAGTGGTACTGTCGTGTAATTACAGTAATCCTGTCGTATAATTACAGTGGTACTGTCATGTAATTCCAGTAATCCTGACGTATAATTACAGTGGTACTGTCTTATAATTCCAGTAATCCTGACGTATAATTGCAGTGGTACTGTCGTATAATTCCAGTAATCCTGCCGTATAATTAAAGTAATCCTGCTGTATAATTCCAGTGATCCTGCCATATAATTCCAGTGATCCTGCCATATAATTCCATATAAATCCATATAATTTCGTGTAAATCCAGTCCAGTGGTGCTGCCATATAAATTCAGTGGTGCTGTCCTATGCTATATATTATTTACTCCAATTAAAGGGGTTAATATTTAATCTAAATTTTTACAGGGTTTGCCCTGTGAGGTGTAGGGGAACGCTCTCCTGTGCCGCATATTGTGTTATATAACTCCAGAAAAATAATGGAGAACAAAAATTTGGAGGATAAAATAGGAACAGATCAAGAACCACCTCCTCCTAGTGCTGAAGCTGCTGCCATTAGTCATGACATAGACAATGAAATGCCATCAACGTCGTCTGCCAAGGCCGATGCCCAATGTGATAGTAGAGGGCATGTAAAATCCAAAAAGCCAAAGTTCAGTAAAAAGACCCAAAAATGAAATTTAAATGGTCTGAGGAGAAACGTAAACTTGCCAATATGCGATTTACGACACGCAGTGGCAAGGAACGGCTAAGGGCCTGGCCTATGTTCATGACTAGTGGTTCAGCTTTACATGACGATGGAAGCCCTCATCTTCCCGCTAGAAAAATGATAAGAGTTAAGGTGGAAAAATCACAGCAAAAAACTGTGCGTTCTAAGATGGTATCACAAATCCCCAAGGAGAGTCCAAGTGTGTCGGCGGTTCCGATGCCTGACCTTCCCAACACTGGACGGGAAGAGGTGGCTCCCTCCACCATTTACACACCCACTGCAAGTGCTGGAAGGAGCACCCACAGTCCAGTTTCTGATATTCAAATTGAAGATGTCACTGTTGAAGTACACCAGGATGAGGATATGGGTGTTGCTGGCGCTGAGGAGGAAGTTGACGATGAGGATTCTGATTGGGATGTGGTTTGTTTAAATGAGGCATCGGGGGAGACACCTGTTGTCCGTGGGATGCAGAAGCCCATTGTGATACCTGGGCAAAATACCAAAAAAGCCACCTCTTCGGTGTGGAATTATTTATCCAGAAATCCGGACAACAGGTGTCAAGCCGTGTGTTGCCTCTGTCAATCTGTAATAAGTAGGGGTAAGGATGTTAAACACCTAGGAACATCCTCCCTTATATGTCACTTGCAGCGCATTCATCAGAAGTCAGTGTCAAGTTGTGAAACTTTGGGTAAGAGCGTAAGCAGTCCACTGACACCTAAATCCCTTCTTCCTCTTGTACCCAAGCTCCTGCAAGCCACACCACCAACTGTTGCCATATAGGTAATTGTCCGCACTCAGTATAATATTAGGGCAATGGATATTGTCTGAATTAAAATATAATTCATTATAAATAGGTGATGTAACCATAGTGAATAGTATAGTGGATATATATAGTAAGGAATAGATATGAAATACGTTTAAACATATAAGTTAAATGTTTAGATGATTTAAGAAATTAGGTTTGTATATGTGTTTATATATTTATACTGTATATATTTGTGTTTTACTGCAAGATGGTAAAACATAGTGTAGGGAACAGGTTTACTCTGCACTAGCCATAAATAAGGCTAGAGAGGTCACAGTATAACAAAGATTGCATTTACAATCAAATGGACACTGGAATCCACAGGTGTACATTTACATCAGAATCAAGATTTGCAACACCTCTGGCAATTATAAAACTAGCTGGTCAATGGTCCAGTTGTAGGTCAGATCATGGGTCATAAAACAGTAGCTTACATTAGCTACTACAAAAAGAGATCACATCCATTGATAAAACATGCTTCAGGCAAACAAATATTGTTACACTTAAAATAACCAAAGGAAGCTCTTTGATGTACGGTATAAGGAAAGGACACGTTTTATGGCACCATACCTGCTTGAGCAGAATATACAACTTGGAGCAGAGAACGTTTTATTACACCTTGGAATCTGACAAACCTATAATTATCTATTACATTGGAAACTGTGAGAATATGCTAGTTTGAATTGGTAAAATATGACATAAAAAGAGGCAGGTCTGAGAGTCAGGAGGAGAAGGAAGTCAGTCAGGAGGAGGAGTCAGTGGAGGAAGAGTTACAGTCAGAAGAAGTCATGAAGAAGATGCAGAAGAAATGATCCTTGGAATGGAAATCATGTACTTGCAAGTATACACTTTATGTTAGTAATTGGAACTGTTTGTGAAACTTATGTCATGTTGTTTTATGTTATATAACTAAGGAAGCATAGCTAAATATTAGTATATATATATCACTACTGTGTATATCTTATTCTGTACGATTTGATCTGCCTGTAAATAAATAATCATATAAAAAGAGCGGTAATATTCAAGCTTGAACTCTCTTTAAGGAATCTTAACTTCATAATTTCATAAGTCATATGTATAAGGACTGCATATATTTATCAGCCGATTAATTTGTAAGCCTGACATAATATATTTGCAGATATATATGATAACGCATATCAATTAAAATATATCCATATATTAATAACCATATATGATATATTAAATATTAATATTCATAAATATGATTCCATAAATCAATACAACTCCCTCAACGTCAACTTCCTCCTCAGTCAGGAAAATCAGTAGTCCTGCAGGCCAAGACTGAGGAGTCCTCTCCTAACCGGGATTCCTCCGGAGGATCCTTGAGTGGTACGCCTGCTGTTACTGCCGATGCTGTTGTTGCTGCTGGGAGTCGATTGTCATCCCAGAGGGGAAGTCCGAAGACCACTTGTACTACTTCCAGTAAGCAATTGACTGTCCAACAGTCCTTTGTGAGGAAGATGAAATATGACAGCAGTCATCCTGTTGCAAAGCGGATAACTGAGTCCTTGATACTTATGTTGGTGTTAGACGTGCATCCGGTATCCACCATTATTGCAGTGGGATTTAGACAATTGATGGAGGTATTATGTCCCCGGTACCAAATCCCATCTAGATTCCACTTCACTAGGCAGGCGATACCGAGAATGTACAGAGACGTCAGAAAAGTGTCTCCAGTGTCCTAAAAAATGCGGTTGTATCCAGTGTCCACTTAACCACGGAAATGTGGACAAGTGGAACAGGGCGGGCTGTGGACTATATGACTGTGACAGCCCACTGGTAGATGTATTGCCTCCCGCAGCAACAACAGAAGCAGCGACACCAGTAGCAGCATCTCGCAAATCCAAAATCGTTTCTAGGCAGGCTACGCTGTGTATCACCTCTTTCCATTATAGGAGCACTCCGCTGACAACCTCTTACGGAAACTGAGGGACATCATTGTGCATTGGCTTGCCCCACTTAGACCTTCCTGGGGATTTTAATGATATCGGACAACGCCACGAATATTGTGCGTGCATTACAACTGGGCAAATTTCAGTTGTCAGTGTGTTATCGTATACCAATGTTATTAAAGGCAATAATAACCTCACGTCTTTAATAGACATAATTATCATCCGGATTTTTGCATCTGTTGTTTCTAACATTCTCATTACCCTATTATTTAGCAACAAATGCTGCATTGGGATTCATTAATTTGAGAATATATTAGAAATGGTACAACACTGATGCATTTTATAACCCTCTATAAACACCACTGGCCAGAAAAAATCAGTGGTAGTTGTAACAAAACAAATAAATTATTAAAATAAATACACCACTGGCCAGAAAAAATCAGTGGTAGTTGCAATAAAACAAATAAATTAATTAAAATAAAAACAAAACAAATTTGTTTTTCTTTTTTTGAATCACAGGTTTATTGATCTATAAATTAAGACAGCGCACTAGCACTTTCTTTTAAACATATTCTCTACACATAATTTACTTTTTTTCTTACACGTTATTCTGTCTCTATAATTTTTAATATTTCACTCAGCTGTCTCCCTTATAACGAAGGAGACATATAATACATCATATGTGATAATAATAAAGATATTGACATCACATATGGGTATTGAGAATCTTTTTTGTGGTCTACATTACTAACTATAAACTTTTTTGAAATAAAATTATACTTGTAATTAAAATTATTCAGGGAATGAGTGCTGCTATAACAAGTTGATTTGCTTTTTCTCTCTCTTTAAATTTGTATATATAAATCAACAAGCAGCACCACCTTAACATAATTGTGCTGAAATATTTGTTTGATCAGCACAATACGTTAGATTATAAATAGTCCCTAGAAAGTATTATTTATCTATAATCTGGTGCGGGAGTCTCTTTAACTTGAAATTTCAGTACGTCCCATGTTTTGCATACAATTAATTTGGTGGTGCAGAATTTTTTGAACAATGATAGGGGTGTACAGGAGATGCTGTCGGTGGCCCGAAAAAGTTTGGGCCACTTTTGACATTCTGCCACTGCGTGCCGAAGACTGGAGAACCAGCAAACCCTCCTGAATCTGCCCTGCCATCAACTGAAGCAAGAGGTGGTAACGAGGTGGAATTCAACACTCTATATGCTTTAGAGGATGGAGGAGCAGCAAAAGGCTATTAAAGCCTATACATCCACCTACGATATAGGCAAAGGAGGGGGAACGCACCTGACTCAGGCGCAGTGGAGAATGATTTCCATCTTGTGCAAGGTTCTCCAACCCTTTGAACTTGCCACACGTGAAGTCAGTTCAAGCACTGCCAGCTTGAGTCAGGTCATTCCCCTCATCAGGCTTTTGCAGAAGCAGCTGGAGAAATTGAAGGAGGAGCTAAGATGGAGTGATTCCGCTAAGTATGTGGGACTTGTGGATGGAGCTCTTTATTCGCTTTGCCAGGATTCACGGGTGGTCAATCTGTTGAAATCAGAGCACTACATTTTGGCCACCGTGCTCGATCCTAGGTTTAAAGCCTACGTTGTATCTCTCTTTCCGGCAGGCACAAGTGTGCAGAGGTGCAAAGACCTTCTGATAAGTAAATTGTCAACTCAAGCGGAATGTGACCCGTCAACAGCTCCTCTTTCAATTTCTCCTGCCAATGGGGCTGCAAGAAAAAGGATAAGATTTCCTAGCCCACCCGCTGGCGGTGATGCAGGGCAGTCAGGAGCGAAAGCTGACATCTGGTGCAGACTGAAGGACCTGCCAACGATTACTGACATGTCTACTGACACTGCGTATGATTCTGTCACCATTGAAAGAATGGTGGAGGATTATATGAGTGACAGCATCCAAGTAGGCATGTCAGACAGTCCGTATGTATACTGGCAGGAAAAAGAGGCAATTTGGAGGCCCTTGCACAAACTGGCTTTATGTTACCTAAGTTGCCCCCCATCCAGTGTGTACCCTGAAAGAGTGCCAAGGGGTGAGGAATCGGAGGATGAGGATGAGGTCGACATCTTGCCTCGGTAGAGCCAGTTTCTGCAAGGAGAGATTGATTGCTTCTTTTTTAGTGGGGGCCCAAACCAACCAGTCATTTCAGCCACAGTCGTGTGGCAGACCCTGACGCTGAAATGATTGATTTATTAAAGTGTGCATGTCCTGTTTATACAACATAAGGAGGGCCCAAGGACAATTCCATCTTGCACCTCTTTTTCTTCTTTGCATCTTGTGCTGTTTGGGGACTATTTTTTAAAGTGCCATCCTGTCTGACACTTCCATATATGTCCAGTGGTACTGCCATATAATTCCAGTGATGCTGCCGTATATGTCCACTGGTACTGCCATATAATTCCAGTGATATTGCCGTATAATTCCAGTGATATTGCTGTATAATTCCAGTGGGAATTGTTTGTGTCGCTTGGCTTAGTCATACAGCTACCTCATTGCACCTCTTCTACATCTTTGCATGAGATGCTGTTTGGAGCCTAGTTTTTGAAAAGTGCCATCCTGTCTGACACTGCAGTGCCACTCCTAGATGGACCAGGTGTTTGTGCAGCACACTTGTGTCGATTGGCTTAGTCAAACAGCAACCACGTGCACCTCTTTTTCTTCTTTGCATCATGTGCTGTTTGGGGCCTTTTTTTTTTATATCTGCCTTCCTGTTTGCCACTGCAGTGCCACTCCTAGATGGGCCAGGTGTTTGTGCCACACACTTGTGTTGCTTAGCTTAGTCATACAGCGACCTCGGTGCAACTTTTAGGCCTAAAAACAATATTGTGAGGTGTTCAGAATAGACTGGAAATGAGTAGAAATTAATGTTATTGAGGTTACCGTAGGATCAAAATAACCCCCAAATTATGCGATTTTAGCTGTTTTTATGTGGGTTTTTTTCAAAAATCATCCAGATCCAAAACCAAAACACGAAAGGGTGGTTTTGGCAAAACCAGGACAAAACCAAAACACGAAAGTGGAATTAGAACCAAAACACAAAAAGTGCCAGCCGCACATCTCTACTTCCTAACATATCAGGAAGTAAGAGAATTAGTGATGAGTCAGTAAGTGAGTGAGGTCTTTCGTGTGTGTATGTATATATATATATATATATATTACACACATTTATAGACTATTTAAAGTAAATGGATCTGGACACAAGCCATTTTTATACCACATTCATGCACTTAACTTGAGAGCTCGTTGTTATTCAGTTACAGTACCCTTGATTAAATAACATATTTCAATATACTGCCATACCCAGAATTCAAACCTATAACCTGTTGAATTCTAATCAAATACTCTACTCATTGAGCTATTTGATCCTGCATAAAAACTATGAACACTATATGAAGCTACTGGTACTTAATCAGCATTGCAAATGAGCAGACCTATGTAGTGTGCAGCCACACACTACATAGATATGCTCGGCTGCAATGCTGAAAATTTTTTCACAAAGTAAAAGGTAAGCTTCAAATACTTAGAATTCTTTAGCTTAAAATTATCTACAGACAGGTCAGTGAATAGATTTTCTGACTGCAATGCCACAGGCAATGGGTTTGAATCCTGGGTATGTCAGCATCTTGAAATGTAATAAAGGACAGTGTGACTAAATACCAAAGAAATCTCAAGTTGAGTTGTATAGGTATTAGCGACAGAAGGAGTCAGGGTTGGAGACAGTGGTGGTCATTAGATGCTGGACTTCAAAGAGGGGAAAAACTGCAAGTGAAAGTAATTGAAACAGATAATTGACAAGTTCCGCCTACAATGTCCCCTAGTCTGCAGCGCTATGTAAACTGCCCCCTCCGCACACACCTAGGTACGGCCCTGCGCCCCCAGTGCCTAACCTTAACCCCTCTAGTGCCTAATGCTATTGGGCCCCCAAAGTTCTAGTTACGCCCATGCTGGAAAATGTGAACTGTTTGGGGTCCTAAATACCGATTTTGAGAACTACTGGGCTAGCCTAATTCTAGGATTTTGGGTAGATATGAAAATTGCCAATACTTGGTCTCTTGCGCCCAAACACGTGCCTAATGAAGTAATTGTTATAATAAATAAGAAATAATTCCTATTTAGCAAGTACATTCAATCATTAATTAGCCATCTTTCGATTCTAGAATAATTTGAGCTGCAAAAATTCATAGCACGCAGGTAATAATTGCGCAAAAACAAGTAACACTGCAGAAAACTGACTCATTTCACCATATTATTTTAAACTGTTACATTTAGAGGGATAGAGACATTTTGGGGGAATTGTAACAGATCATTTGTCCCTGGCAGTCGTCCCGGTTTTTCAGAATGATCGATTGAATAGTCTTTCTTTTTTGATCTTCAGTATCCATTTTTATTTTCATAGTCTATCATATTTAATTTAATAGTAGTATTTAAATTGTTCCTGTTGGTGGAAAATTGCCTTCATAGAATAAATAAAAACCACAATGTATGCTATGGCCCATTTTAGTAAAAGAAAAATCTGACACAGTACACAGATTAGTTATATTTGGTTTTATAAGCTTTAGTTGAGTTGTAGCATAAATATTAGAAGAATATTGTAGCACAAAACTATACTCCTATCCACTTGGCTCAGTTACAGATGAGAATATGTCCAAAATGTAAAGTCGCATCCTAACTTTATTATTTGCACCATTATTAAAATACAGAACTTCATTTGAATGTTGATAATGTTCAAAATGAATAATATCTTTAAAAACTAGGTGATTCATCGCGCCCTACGGACGCTCTTCACACCGTCGTAAGGGGCTACGCCCCCTTAACCCTTGCACACCCTTGTGGCGTGCAATATTTTTATTATATTGTGTATTACCTCTAATCATAATTGTGTGAATGGTTAAATATTGCACGGACAAAGAGCGTGCGATGGTTAAGGGGTCGAAGCCCCTTGCAACGGCTCGAACAGCGCACGCAGGGCCTGATGAATCACCTAGTAGGTGCTGTGGTTGGGGGAGTGGCGGGTGTGGGGGAGACGCGGATGGGATTTGGGGGAGGGGCGTTGCGGGGGTGCCGCGTGTGGGGGAGGTTCTGGTGTGATAGTGCCGCGGGTGGGCGTGGTTCTGTAGGTGCCGCGGGTGGGGGAGGAGCGGTTGTGGGAGTGCCGCAGGTGGGGGAGGGGCTGGTGCCACGGGGGCGGGGGCGGCGGGGGGGGGGGGCTGCAGGTGGGGGAGGTGGTCCGGAGCCACCGCGGGTGGTGGAGGGGTGGTGTGGGGGGGGGGGGGCAGTGGATGGGGCCGGAGGTACTGCGAGTGGGGGAGGGGTGGGTAATGCTTCTCCTCCTGGAAACAGCTAAGCTGCTGTCCTCCCTTTGGCAGTGGCTCTCCCGGAGACTCGCACAGCAGCCAAGCAGCCAGTCACTATTGTTAGCGGCGGTGTCCAAATGCGCCGCATTACAGGGAAGAAGATCCACTAAATAAACTTCAGCTCCCAGCAGCCCTAAGGGTGGGAATGCTTTGGCGCTAAGGGCTGCTGGGAGCTGTAGTATTTAGTGTGTCTACTTTCCTGTAATGCGGCGTGTTGGGACACAGGCGCTAACAATAGTGACTGGTTGCTAAAAACTGACTGACTCGCTGAATCAATGTAAAAGGTGAGAGTGCTGTGCAGTGTCAGTGACACTGCACACCCACTGCACTGCAAGCACTGTCATCTTTTACATTGATTGATCGTCCAGACATTACCCTCCGCGATATCACCCACTCTATTCATTACGTTAGCCATCTCGGGGCTTCCAGGTCGGCAACCCAGGTGCTGTGTTCCGGAGTCAGGTCCTCTGGGGATCTGGGCGCGGCTGTGGCGGGCAGGCACTTCTGTGACATCACGCACAGAAATGGCTCCGGGGCTCAGAGAGTATGCGGCACAGGGAGGGCTATGAAAGCCTTCCGCTGCGCCGCTTTCATACACATCTATTCCGGTGGGCGCAGCTGCTTTTGTTCCACCTGCGCCGTGGCTAGGGAGTGGGGATTGTTGATGCAGAGGGGGCAGGCGGACTGGCAGCAGGACATAGGATGCTGCAGTAAAAGGATTTTTCTAACGTCCTAGTGGATGCTGGGGACTCCGAAAGGACCATGGGGAATAGCGGCTCCGCAGGAGACTGGGCACAAAAGTAAAAAGCTTTAGGACTACCTGGTGTGCACTGGCTCCTCCCCCTATGACCCTCCTCCAAGCCTCAGTTAGATTTTTGTGCCCGAACGAGACGGGTGCAGGCTAAGGGGCTCTCCTGAGCTGCTTAGTGTAAAAGTTTAAAGTAGGTTTTTTATTTTCAGTGAGACCTGCTGGCAACAGGCTCACTGCACCGAGGGACTAAGGGGAGAAGAAGCGAACTCACCTGCGTGCAGAGTGGATTGGGCTTCTTAGGCTACTGGACATTAGCTCCAGAGGGACGATCACAGGCCCAGCCATGGATGGGTCCCAGAGCCGCGCCGCCGGCCCCCTTACAGAGCCAGAAGACTGAAGAGGTCCGGAAAATCGGCGGCAGAAGACGTCCTGTCTTCAATAAGGTAGCGCACAGCACCGCAGCTGTGCGCCATTGCTCTCAGCACACTTCACACTCTGGTCACTGAGGGTGCAGGGCGCTGGGGGGGGGCGCCCTGAGACGCAATAAAAACACCTTTTTTGGCAAAAAATACATCACATTTAGCTCCTGGGCTATATGGATGCATTTAACCCCTGCCAATTTTTCCATAAAAAAGCGGGAGAAAGGCCGCCGAGAAGGGGGCGGAGCCTATCTCCTCAGCACACTGGCGCCATTTTTTCCTCACAGCTCCGTTGGAGGAAGGCTCCCTGACTCTCCCCTGCAGTCCTGCACTACAGAAACAGGGTAAAACAAGAGAGGGGGGGCACTAAATTGGCATATAAATATATACAGCAGCTATATTAGGGAAAAACACTTATATAAGGTTATCCCTGTATATATATATAGCGCTCTGGTGTGTGCTGGCAAACTCTCCCTCTGTCTCCCCAAAGGGCTAGTGGGGTCCTGTCCTCTATCAGAGCATTCCCTGTGTGTGTGCTGTGTGTCGGTACGTTGTGTCGACATGTATGAGGAGGAAAATGGTGTGGAGGCGGAGCAATTGCCTGTGTTAGTGATGTCACCCCCTAGGGAGTCGACACCTTACTGGATGGTCTTATGGAAAGAATTACGTGATAGTGTCAGCACTTTACAAAAGACTGTTGACGACATGAGACAGCCGGCAAATCAGTTAATACCTGTACAGGCGTCTCAAACACCGTCAGGGGCTCTTAAGCGCCCGTTACCTCAGGTCGATACAGAGACAGACACGGACACTGACTCCAGTGTCGACGGTGAGGAAACAAACGTATTTTCCAGTAGGGCCACACGTTACATGATCACGGCAATGAAGGAGGTTTTGAACATTTCTGATACTACAAGTACCACAAAAAAGGGTATTATGTGGGGTGTGAAAAAAAAAAAAACTACCCGTAGTTTTTCCCGAATCAGATGAATTAAATGAGGTGTGTGATGAAGCGTGGGTTTCCCCCGATAAAAAACTGCTAATTTCTAAAAAGTTATTGGCATTATACCCTTTCCCGCCAGAGGTTAGGGCGCGTTGGGAAACACCCCCTAGGGTAGATAAGGCGCTCACACGCTTAACAAAACAAGTGGCGTTACCGTCTCCTGATACGGCCGCCCTCAAGGAACCAGCTGATAGGAAGCTGGAAAATATCCTAAAAAGTATATACACACATACTGGTATTATACTGCGACCAGCAATCGCCTCAGCCTGGATGTGCAGTGCTGGGGTGGCTTGGTCGGATTCCCTGACTGAAAATATTGATACCCTGGACAGGGACAATATATTATTGACTATAGAGCATTTAAAGGATGCATTTCTATATATGCGAGATGCACAGAGGGATATTTGCACTCTGGCATCAAGAGTAAGTGCGATGTCCATTTCTGCCAGAAGAGGATTATGGACGCGACAGTGGTCAGGGGATGCGGATTCCAAACGGCATATGGAAGTATTGCCGTATAAAGGGGAGGAGTTATTTGGGGTCGGTCTATCGGACCTGGTGGCCACGGCAACGGCTGGGAAATCCACCTTTTTACCCCAAGTCACCTCGCAGCAGAAAAAGATACCGTCTTTTCAGGCTCAGTCCTTTCGTCCCCATAAGGGCAAGCGGGCAAAAGGCCACTCATATCTGCCCCGGGGCAGAGGAAGGGGAAAAAGACTGCAGCAGACAGCCTCTTCCCACGAACAGAAGCCGTCCCCCGCTTCTGCCAAGTCCTCAGCATGACGCTGGGGCCTTACAAGCGGACTCAGGCACGGTGGGGGCCCGTCTCAAGAATTTCAGCGCGCAGTGGGCTCACTCGCAAGTGGACCCCTGGATCCTGCAGGTAGTATCTCAGGGGTACAAATTGGAATTCGAGACGTCTCCCCCTCGCCGGTTCCTGAAGTCTGCTTTACCAACGTCTCCCCCCGACGGGGAGGCGGTATTGGAAGCCATTCACAAGCTGTATTCCCAGCAGGTGATAATCAAGGTACCCCTCCTACAACAGGGAAAGGGGTATTATTCCACGCTGTTTGTGGTACCGAAGCCGGACGGCTCGGTGAGACCCATTTTAAATCTGAAATCCTTGAACACTTACATAAAAAGGTTCAAGTTCAAGATGGAGTCACTCAGAGCAGTGATAGCGAACCTGGAAGAAGGGGACTATATGGTGTCGCTGGACATCAAGGATGCTTACCTCCATGTCCCAATTTGCCCTTCTCACCAAGGGTACCTCAGGTTTGTGGTACAGAACTGTCACTATCAGTTTCAGACGCTGCCGTTTGGATTGTCCACGGCACCCCGGGTCTTTACCAAGGTAATGGCCGAAATGATGATTCTTCTTCGAAGAAAAGGCGTCTTAATTATCCCTTACTTGGACGATCTCCTGACAAGGGCAAGGTCCAGAGAACAGTTAGAGGTCGGAGTAGCACTATCTCAAGTAGTACTACGACAGCACGGATGGATTCTAAATATTCCAAAATCGCAGCTGATTCCGACGACACGTCTGCTGTTCCTAGGGATGATTCTGGACACAGTACAGAAAAAGGTGTTTCTCCCGGAAGAGAAAGCCAGGGAGTTATCCGACCTAGTCAGGAACCTCCTAAGACCAGGCCAAGTGTCAGTACATCAATGCACAAGGGTCCTGGGAAAGATGGTGGCTTCTTACGAAGCGATTCCATTCGGCAGATTCCACGCAAGAACTTTTCAGTGGGATCTGCTGGACAAATGGTCCGGATCGCATCTTCAAATGCATCAGCGGATAACCCTGTCTCCAAGGACAAGGGTGTCTCTCCTGTGGTGGTTACAGAGTGCTCATCTCCTAGAGGGCCGCAGATTCGGCATTCAGGATTGGGTCCTGGTGACCACGGATGCCAGCCTGAGAGGCTGGGGAGCAGTCACACAGGGAAGAAATTTCCAGGGCTTGTGGTCAAGCATGGAAACGTCACTTCACATAAATATCCTGGAACTAAGGGCCATTTACAATGCCCTAAGTCAGGCAAGACCTCTGCTTCAGGGTCAGCCGGTGTTGATCCTGTCGGACAACATCACGGCAGTCGCCCACGTAAACAGACAGGGCGGCACAAGAAGCAGGAGGGCAATGATGGAAGTGGCAAGGATTCTTCGATGGGCGGAAAATCATGTGATAGCACTGTCAGCAGTGTTCATTCCGGGAGTGGACAACTGGGAAGCAGACTTCCTCAGCAGACACGATCTTCACCCGGGGGAGTGGGGACTTCACCCAGAAGTCTTCCACATGATTGTGAACCGTTGGGAAAAACCAAAGGTGGACATGATGGCGTCCCGCCTCAACAAAAAACTGGACAGATATTGCGCCAGGTCAAGGGACCCTCAGGCTATAGCTGTGGATGCTCTGGTAACACCGTGGGTGTACCAGTCAGTGTATGTGTTCCCTCCTCTTCCTCTCATACCAAAAGTACTGAGAATCATAAGAAGGAGAGGAGTAAAGACTATACTCGTGGCTCCGGATTGGCCAAGAAGGACTTGGTACCCGGAAATTCAAGAGATGCTCACGGAAGACCCGTGGCCTCTACCTCTAAGAAAGGACCTGCTCCAGCAGGGACCATGTCTGTTCCAAGACTTACCGCGGCTGCGTTTGACGGCATGGCGGTTGAACGCCGGATCCTGAAGGAAAAAGGCATTCCGGATGAAGTCATCCCTACCCTGATCAAAGCCAGGAAGGATGTAACCGTACAACATTATCACCGTATTTGGCGTAAATATGTTGCGTGGTGCGAGGCCAGGAAGGCCCCTACAGAGGAATTTCAACTGGGTCGATTCCTGCATTTCCTGCAAACAGGACTGTCTATGGGCCTCAAATTAGGGTCCATTAAGGTTCAAATTTCGGCCCTGTCAATATTCTTCCAAAAAGAACTAGCTTCTGTTCCTGAAGTTCAGACGTTTGTCAAGGGAGTACTGCATATACAGCCTCCTTTTGTGCCTCCAGTGGCACCTTGGGATCTCAATGTAGTTTTGGGATTCCTAAAATCACATTGGTTTGAACCACTCACCACTGTGAACTTAAAATATCTCACATGGAAAGTGGTAATGCTGTTAGCCCTGGCTTCAGCCAGGCGTGTATCAGAATTGGCGGCTTTATCCTATAAAAGCCCTTACCTAATTTTTCATACGGACAGGGCAGAATTGAGGACTCGTCCTCAATTTCTCCCTAAGGTGGTTTCAGCATTTCACTTAAACCAGCCTATTGTGGTGCCTGAGGCTACTAGGGACTTGGAGGATTCCAAGTTGCTGGACGTAGTTAGGGCCCTGAAAATATATGTTTCCAGGACGGCTGGAGTCAGAAATTCTGACTCGCTGTTTGTCCTGTATGCACCCAACAAGCTGGGTGCTCCTGCTTCTAAGCAGACGATTGCTCGTTGGATTTGTAGTACAATTCAGCTTGCACATTCTGTGGCAGGCCTGCCACAGCCAAAATCTGTAAAAGCCCATTCCACACGGAAAGTGGGCTCATCTTGGGCGGCTGCCCGAGGGGTCTCGGCTTTACAACTTTGCCGAGCAGCTACTTGGTCAGGGGCAAACACGTTTGCTAAATTCTACAAATTTGATACCCTGGCTGAGGAGGACCTGGAGTTCTCTCATTCGGTGCTGCAGAGTCATCCGCACTCTCCCGCCCGTTTGGGAGCTTTGGTATAATCCCCATGGTCCTTTCGGAGTCCCCAGCATCCACTAGGACGTTAGAGAAAATAAGAATTTACTTACCGATAATTCTATTTCTCATAGTCCGTAGTGGATGCTGGGCGCCCATCCCAAGTGCGGATTGTCTGCATTACTTGTACATAGTTATTGTTACAAAAATCGGGTTATTGTTGTTGTGAGCCATCTTTTCAGAGGCTCCTTCTGTTATCATGCTGTTAACTGAGTTCAGATCACAAGTTGTACGGTGTGATTGGTGTGGCTGGTATGAGTCTTTCAAAATCCTTCCTTATTGTGTACGCTCGTCCGGGCACAGTATCCTAACTGAGGCTTGGAGGAGGGTCATAGGGGGAGGAGCCAGTGCACACCAGGTAGTCCTAAAGCTTTTTACTTTTGTGCCCAGTCTCCTGCAGAGCCGCTATTCCCCATGGTCCTTTCGGAGTCCCCAGCATCCACTACGGACTATGAGAAATAGAATTATCGGTAAGTAAATTCTTATTTTTTTTCCCTATCTACAGCGCAGAGACTTGCTGCAGATGCAGTGGTATACCCTCCAACTGTACCTTTTTGGCAGGTGCGGTACCTTTTTTTATGGTCTGTACCGATTTTTGGCTCTCCAAACTTCCATTGAAAGTATAGGAAAAGGGGCGTGACCACGCCACAGTGCCTGTGGCCACACACCCTTTTTGAATTTGTACCAATTTTTATGTGTAAATTGTTGGAGGGTATGTTGCTGCAGATACAGTGGACCTGGAGCTGCAGCTCCATCAGCCCCATTGTTAATCCTGCTCTGGGAACACACAGCAGCCAAAAGGCAGAGTCCCCCATTGGATGTAACCTGTGTGGGAGGGCGTTTCTCGGCCAATCAGCTGTGGGCTGGGTGTGATAGACCTACCACTAACCCAATGAGAGCTAGCCACGCTGAGCGTTAGACACACAGGCACAAAGTTACAGATCTGGGCTATTATATAGGAGATGATTTCTTTCATTGTATTAGAAAATTGTGCGCTTTGTGTGGTTACAGTCTGTGGAGCACATAGTATGAAAATGCCACAGTTCTGAAACTTTTTTTGTTAAAGAAGTACAATGTATCCTTTAAATTTGGTTATTTCCCAAAATAGGAATTGTGGAATTCATAGACACTTTGTGCATCTGTTTAAGGATAGGTACACGCATTGCGATATATTGTTCGTTCACCGATATCGCTAGCAGATCGGCAGTGGTGTTCAGTCGATATGTCTGTGTATGATGTTCACAGACATATGACATCGGTCGTGCAGCTTTGATGATGTCGATATATCTTACAGGTATATATCAGCCGCATCTGCATGTGAGGACAGGCGGTGAAACCATCGTTAAATTGTGTAATCAGCCTAAAATAACCCACTGTACATACAGTGGGTACATATACCCCAATATAGTTTCATGAAATACTGTAAAGCTTATGTGCTATAATACTACAACAAAGTTACAATGAAGGCTTAGCTTCAATGCTCATACAGTAGGTTTTAAGTATTTGCTTTGCAGAAAAAAGTGGGTCAGAATAGTATCCAGATTAATAAGCATTAATTGCCAAATGCTGTATAGATAGTTTTGCTGCTTCATTGAAATCCTGGAAAAGTTGTTATTGGTTACAAATGAATCTGTTGTTATGATAGATAAGTGGTGTAGAGTAGATCAGGGATGTGCTATACTGCCAGGAAAGAGATGGCAGGCAGAAGGCAGCAAATGATTCTCAGATGGCTGACTTCACCCTGCAGCAAACACTACCCCTTGTCTTCATATAATAACAGATGGAGTTGCCTGAAGGAATTGTTATTATTTCATTCAGCACTTATTTATATAGTCCTCTCTTTTCCTACATAAACAGAAATAATCATTTTCTTTCACTGACTTTTATCTGGATCTTCATGTCTGTAAAAGATAATACACATAGGCCAGTGGCGTAACTAGAATTTTTTTTCCCCCAAGCCAAAAAATTCTTCGGCGCGCCCCCCCCCCCTTCATGCTCCATAATTGGGAGCAAGAAAGGGATAAATATGCGCGCGCCAAAAAAGGGGCGTGGTTTTGTTGGAGTGGGCGTGGTTTCGCATAAAGGGGCGTGGCATTGCAGGAAAAGACTACCTTATACCCCAGTTTTACAACCTACACGCCCAGACGTTGGCCACCACAGGAAAGAAAAATAATCCTGATTCATGCCCCTTACATTATATGTCATTTTTCCTCCTTATAGTAATGCCCAGTATACATTATGCCACATACTGCAATGGCCCTTAGACATTATTCCACACACAATAATGCACATGACACAATATGCACACACCATAATGCCCCCATTATGCCACACACCGTAATGCCTGTGACACATTATGACAGGAATCGCAATGCCCGTTATACATTATGCTACACACTACACTGCCCCTGATACATTATAGCACATACAATGTCTGTGACACATTATGACACACACCGCAATGTCCGTGATACATTATGCCACACACTGCAATGCCCGATACATTATAGCACATACAATGCCTGTGACACATTATGCCACACACTGCAATGACCTTGAGACATTATACCACAATGCCCGTGATATAGTATACCATACACCGTAATGCCTGTGACACATACCGCAATGCCCTGCCCGTTATACCCTATGCCACACATCGCAATGCCCGTTATGTATTATGCCACACTGCAATGACCCTGAGACATTATACCACATACCACAATGCCCGTGATATAGTATACCACACACCGTAATGCCTGACACATTATGACACACACCGCAATGTCCGTGATACATTATGCCACACACTGCAATGACCCTGAGACATTATACCACATATCACAATGCCCGCAATATAGTATACCATACACCGTAATGCCTGTGACACATTGACACACACCGCAATGTCCGTGATACATTATGCCACACACCGTAATGCCCATTACACATTAAGTCCTACAGTAAGGCTTCTAATTACTTTTCAATTACCTGCTCGTTGTCAGGGGTTTCATGCACTGGGTGTCATGCTCGTTGCCAGGGGTTTCATGCTCTTGGTTCCATGCACGGTGCCAGGGGTTTTCATGCTCAGGGTGTCATGCTCGTTGCCAGGGGTTTCATGCACTGGGTGTCATGCTCGTTGCCAGGTGTTTCATGCACTGGGTGTCATGCTCGTTGCTAGGAGGTAGTCCTTGTTGCTAGGGCTGTGCTCCCAGTGCCACATATGTCCCCAGTGCCAGATATTCCCCCACGGTGCCAGGTACTTACATGCCCCAGTGCCAAATATAGTCGTCCCCCCCATGTGCCAGGTACACATATACCCCCCCCAGTGCCACATATGCCCCCAGTGCCAGATATTCTCCCCCAGTGCCACATATGCCCCAGTGCCATATATTCCCCCCCAGTGCCAAATATGCCCCCAGTGCCAGATATTCCCCCCCAGTGCCAGATATTCCCCCCGTGCCATATATGCCCCCAGTGCCAGATATTCCCCCCCAGTGCCAGATATTCCCCCCGTGCCAGATATTCCCCCCGTGCCATATATGCCCCCAGTGCCAGATATCCCCCCCAGTGCCATATATGCCCCCAGTGCCATATATGCCCCCAGTGCCAGATATTCCCCCCCCAGTGCCAGATATCCCCCCCCAGTGCCAGATATTCCCCCCAGTGCCAGATATTCCCCCCAGTGCCATATATGCCCCAGTGCCAGATATCCCCCCCAGTGCCAGATATTCCCCCCAGTGCCATATATGCCCCAGTGCCAGATATCCCCCCCCCCAGTGCCATATATGCCCCCAGTGCCAGATATTCCCCCCAGTGCCATATATGCCCCCCGTGCCATATATGCCCCCAGTGCCAGATATCCCCCCCCAGTGCCATATATGCCCCCAGTGCCAGATATTCCCCCCCAGTGCCATATATGCCCCCCCAGTGCCAGATATCCCCCCCAGTGCCAGATATGCCCCCAGTGCCAGATATTCCCCCCAGTGCCAGAAATGCCCCAGTGCCAGATATTCCTCCCTCCCCCCCCCCGTGCCATATATGCCCCCAGTGCCAGATATTTACACCCCCCCCCCCCCCCCCCCCCGCCGTCGCTTTTTGGAGGGACACGGAGGGCACAGCTCGTCTCTCCTGTGTCCCTCCTGCTGCATCATCTCCGGCGGCCGCGGGTCTAATAGGGGGAAGTGCCGGTTCGTGAGCCAATTAGAGCTCACGGACGGCACTTCCCCCTATTAGACCCGCGGCCGCCGGAGATGATGCAGCAGGAGGGACACAGGGAGGCGCGCTGTGTGCCCTCCGTGTCCCTCCAAAAAGCGGCGGAGGGAAGGAGACTGCAGACTGACATGCGGACGCTCGTCCGCATGTCAGTCTGCTGTAAATCAGTGGCGCCCCCACAGCCCCTCGCCCCCAAGCCACCGCGAGGACTGCGGGGGCAGTAGTTACGCCACTGACATAGGCTCGTATTAAATGCTCTGCAGTGTGCTGCAGAAAATGGTACCATAGCATCAGAAATTTTCTTGCACACCCGTAGCAGGTGTAAGGGAAAAGTGGCGACGATAGTGGTCACAAAGTACCGCCATTCTGAAGGAACTTTGCCGACATCACCCACAATTTAAACACCCCCAACAGAGAGATCTTAAGTTATTTATATATATATATATATATATATATATATGTGTGTGTGTATATTTGTGTGTGTGTGTATATATATATATATATATATATATATATATATATATATATATATATATATGAAGTAGGATGTGATTTAAAAACTGCAGTTTGCCATACTTATGTTCCACTGTATATTTTTAATTATTGAGTGTTCTAATATTGTTGAAGGTGGTTGATGAAATGTCAGTCTGCCTCTGGATGTGTGTTTGTTCAGATGTGTCCTCATACACTGTGGCCAGGGCCGGGGTAGGGTGTTCAGTGCCCCCCTGCAAACTATAAATTTACGCCCTCCCTCCGCCACACAAAAGGGTGTGGTATCGCAAGGAAGGGGAGTGGCCGCACAATAGTACCCCCAATTCAAATTACATCACACAGTAGCACAATTTTATTCACATTATACCGCACATAGTGCCCCTGATTCACGTTACACCTCACAGTAGTGCCCCATTTTCACGTTACGACACACAACAGTCACACATAATGCCCACAGTAGTAGTGTAGTTTACACACACAATGCCCACGGTAGTAGTGCCGCTTACAAATGCACAATGCCCACAGTGGTAGTGAAACTTACACATAATGCCCACAGTAGTAGTGTAGCTTACATACACACAATGGGGGTCATTCCGAGTTGATCATAGCTGTTCTAAATTTAGCACAGCTACGATCAGGCATTCAGACATGCGGGGAGACGCCCAGCACAGGGCTAGTCCGCCCCGCATGTCAGTGCCGGCCCCCCCCTGCAGAAATGCAGAAGCATCGCACAGCGGCGATGCTTTTGCATTTGAGGAGTAACTCCCGGCCAGCGCAGCTCCTGCGGCTGGCCAGGAGAACCTCTTCGCTGCCCGGTTCGCAGCGGCTGCGTGTGACGTCACGCAGTCGCCGCGGCCCGCCCACCCAATGATCCTGCTACGCCTGCGTTGGCGGACCGCGCCCCCTAAACGGCTTTATACCGCCGTCCAGCCCCCTCCCGACCAGCGACTGCTTCTGCTTGTCAATCAGGCAGAGGCGATCGCTAGGGAACAACGACCTTCGGCCGTCCAGCATGCGCAGATCCGACCCGATCGCTGCGCTGCAATAAACTGCAGCGAGCGATCGGGTCGGAATGACCCCCAATGCCCACAGTAGTAGTGCCGCTTACACACGCACAATGCCAACAGTAGTAGTACCGCTTACACACACACATAATGCCCACAGTAGTATTGCTACTTACACATGCACAATGCCCACAATTGTAGTGCAGTGCATACACACACACAACACCCACAGTAGTAGTGCCGCTTACACACACATAATGCCCACAATAGTAGTGCCACTTACACACACACAATGCTCACAGTAATAGTGCCGCTTACACACACATAATGCCCACAGTAGTAGTGCGGTGTACACACACGATGCCCACAGTAGTAGTGCCCCTTATGCACATAGGGGCTTATTCAGATTTGATTACAGTTTAAGCTAAAGGGCAAGGCCGCCCAACATGTTTGGCACCACCCCATGATGCAATCGGATTGTGAAAACCTTAAATAGAGTTTGAACCCTGCCTACGCAGCATGGCTGCATATGCGGGGTACTGCTGCCATGTTTCTACTCGCAGGAGACGCAGGCGTCTCATGGCCATTTTCAGGGCCAGCTAATGAGTGGAAACATGGCAGCGGTACCCCTGCGTACGCAGACATGCTGCATAGGCAGGGGTCAAACTGTATTTTAGGTTTTCGCAATGCATCAGGTGGCTCCGAAAATGGCCTGCTGGCCTGCTGTCCTACCCTGTTGCTGTCCCCGGATGCTTGTCGCCTGTCAATCACTACACGATTGCATCCTTACGGGATGCGATCGCATGGTGAAGGGTTGCGCACACGCACTACAGCCGCTGTGTGTGCGCAGACCTTTTGGACGCGGTTGTGCGTGCAAGCGCAATGGCTGCGTCCAGCTCTGAATAAGGCCCATAGTGTAATAGTAGTGCCCCTTACACATATAATACCCACAATAGGAGAATTAAGGAGACAGGAACAGAAAAGTGCAGTGTGGAGCTGACAGTGGAGAAAGGAGAGAAAGATTTGATGCACAGTGAAAACTGGTGGGAAGCAGTGGATCACGAAGGGGTTAAGCAAAGAGCTGGAAAGTGCAGGGATCGGAATATAAAAGAGCAGTTTTCCTCAGTTTACCCTATCCAGGGGGAGCCGTGGGCCACGGAGCGGGCTGCGCTTGCGGAAGGGGCGGAGCTTAGGCTACTAGATGGCTACTCTGAGTCTGCTGTAGTAGGATAACACCTATCTACAGCAACAGCACTGGGGGATCGGCGCTGAGGCGCCTTGACGCTGTTGCTCTGCTGCTGCTGGTCAGTTTGACAGGCGCAGCAGCGGATGCTGTAGCAGAACAGCTGAGAGAGGAGGGCGCCTCTTTGCATTGCGGACCTCACTGAGCACTTTGCGTCGACTCTGACTGTGGCTTCAGTCACGCCAAGCAGTGCCTCCCGGTGCACCAGGTTCTGTGCAACTCAGCGCACCAGCTATCTTTTCCATTCAAAACGTGCACCTCATTTCCACAAGTACTATAACTGGAAGAGACAAAACTACTTTGCTAGATTGTACTTATAAATTTGATGTGCGATATTTGTATATCTGTGTGCGAATGAGCCTGAATCTGTATATGAAGTGCTACAATGCAGTGTCTGTGGCTTTTTCTCACAAGTTCTCTTGTGCTTAATCTGCGACTTTGTATGTGCATAAAACTTAATTCATGTGCAGTTAAAGTTGCAGGCTTAGCGCTTCTGGTGTTTTGCTGCATCTGCAATGGAATATTATGCATAATTTAAAGTAAAACACAGTATGCTACACCTCTCAGTCCCGATGACTGTCTCACACTGTATAGCATTGTGTACGAGGACACATCTGTATAACAACCACTTCTCTTTCAATATTAATCTCTCTGGCAGTGTTCCCTCTTATCATCAGAAGTGAATATCACAATATTGATAGTAGTTTATATCCTCTAACCTCTAAGCGCTCATTATTTCTTTTACCACCAAAGTAAACAATCTTCAACCATTTAATTATTTACACAAGAGTATGACACGTTCTTACCAAGGACATTGGAGTGGAGGATGAAACGTAGTGTTCATTATTAATCTTTTTATGTGATTTCAACTGTACTATTTTTATTTTGTTGTAGGTTGTGGAAATTGTATCCAGTGCAATAGGAGACCTTGTTCAAGGAATATACTATGAAAATACATATTTACCAGAGGTAAGCAATTCTGAATATATATAAAACCACTCTGGATGAATGTTGATTTTGGGAAGTGGATTATTTCAGTAAATTTTCACAAGGGTCTGTTCAGAAATATCTGAGGAGAACATCTTTGGCTTGGAACTTTGTCACTCATAGAGTAAATACTGGTAGAATGTTATCAATGACGTATACATCCGCACTATGAGACTTGTGCTGCACTATGAGACATGTTAGAAAGTTAAAGCATCACATGTTATTTAAGATAATTCAAAGTACTTTCTGACATTCTGATCAGTAAGAGATTGATCAGTCTCTGTTGCAGATCTGGACAACTTGAGCCTGAGTCAAAGGTGCTGCAGGCATGTTACTTGGCGGTCCCTCATTTGGGGCTTTATGCAAATGCCGCTACAAAGTGTACATCTGAGCGTATAAATGTGCAAGGACTGAGATGCCCACTGTTATCATCTGTACACGCTGTAATTACACTCCTTATTACCATGAAAACTTGAGCCATCCCTATGACGGGGGCAGGTACCATCTGAATATGGCCTCCAAAGTGAGCACCTGATTACGCAAACACTTCAGCGAAGCGGCCATGACACTTTCATAATACTCTCATAAGATGGACCTTCTCCATGTGTCTTATTAGCCACGGCCCAGGAATGCCCAGCACTTTGCCAAGGCATTTCTGATACAGTGCATCTCATTCACAACAGCATCTTGGTGCGCACCCTCTGTGTAACGCATACGTAGTAGGAGTATTTAGGGATTTTCGCACACATGCAGTAGCAAAAGATCAGTCGACTCTGTGAAAATCAGCATTGCTTGTGGCTCTGAATCAGGCCCTTGTGTCTATTCAAGCCTTGTGCAGCCACTAAATCTCTGGCATTCTCTTCTTGCTGGCAAGGTATGTTGGGGCATTTAGTATCACAACAATCGTTGTTCATGCCTTCTCTGTTATCCATAGGATAAAATCTAATATTTATATCTGCTCTTTATAAAAATAGCAGTATATGCTGCAGATAGCTTAGTAACTGTGCTTACAATGCTATGTGTGGTGTACTAATTCAAACATAGAAGGTGCCATTTGCTGTTGGTGGGGTATGTCTTTCGTGTAGGAGAAATCGCTTAATTTACTATTTACTTAACTACACTAAGGGCCAGATTCAATTGCTCGTGATGCTTATTCAATTGCAGCCCGTGGTAAAACACACCGTCATGAGGTTCAAACGAAAATATGCAGTTAGTAGAGTTTTATTGCTGCTGCCACAAACATGTAAACCCATAGCTCCAGGGCACTTAACTCGGAATCTATGTTTTAACACGTGTTAGCACCGCGCAAGCAAATGGGTAGCTCTAGATGTTAAAGCCTATACTTAATATAGTTATTAATAAGGTATTATGCTGATTGTGGTAAACAAATACTATTCTTTGCTCACGCTTAGTAAATGCTTGCAAAATTAAATACTGTATATAAAAGAACTAATATACAAGTCACATGTCATTAAGTGAATTATGTTAGTTGACCCCAAAGTGTCTTTACAGTTATAATCTCTATCCCAGTGTTTCTCAAATTATGTCCTCAGCAGTGGTGCAAGTATGTGGGCATGCTCGGGACGGCATACCCTTAAGAATTTGGCAGCGGGTACACTGTACCATCCGCCACACACTTTGCACCCATTACCGCAATTAGGGGGTAATTCAGAGTTGATCGCAGCAGCAAATTTGTTAGCAGTTGGGCAAAACCATGTGCACTGCAGGTGAGACAGATATAACATGTGCAGGGAGAGTTAGATTTGGGTGGGTTATTTTGTTTCTGTGTAGGGTAAATATTGGCTGCTTTATTTTTACACTGTAATTTGGATTTCAGTTTGAACACACCCCACCCAAATCTAAATCTCTCTGCACATGTTATATCTGCCCCCCGGTGCAGTGCACACGGTTTTGCCCAACTGCTAACAAATTTGCTGCTGCGATCAACTCTGAATTACCCCCTTAGTTTTATGTAATGCACCATTGAGCAAGTCCCTGGTGCTCGGCGGTGTGAATGCACCTCCCACTTTGCCAGGGCTGCCGGGAACACGTCGCTGATGGCACATCACACTACTGTCCTGCTGTGAAGAGGAATGTATTGTGTTCTTCTTGCGGCACCTGCCTGGCCTCACTGTCTGCCGGCTCATACAGACAGAAGGCAATGGGGGTGTCTGACAGTGAATGGATGGGGGCTGAGAGATATAGAATGAATGTGCTGAGGCTGTGTGACATATAATGAACGGAGGCTGAGAGACACAGTGAAGGGAAGCCAGGGTGAAAAACTCAGAGAAGGAGGAGGCTGAGAGACAGAAAGTGAGGGTAATGGCAAGAGACGCAGGTGAGAGATGATGGTGTGGTAGATGATGGTGTGACAGAGAGACGTGGGCAGTGGGATGATGGTGTGGCAGACTCAGGCGGGAGATGATGGTGTGGCAGAGAGACGCAGGTGTGTGATGATGGTGTAGCTGAGAGACTCGGGGGAGGAGGTCATGGTGGATTTCCCACTAGGCACATGAGGCATGTGCCTAGGGGTGGCACACTTGTCTGATGAGGCCTGTTGATCTATTTTATATTTTTGTCCTTTCTGACGTTCTTTTTTATATTTATCTTATTTTGCACTGACGGAAGTGGGACATAGGGAAGCAAATTGTGGTCCGGGAGGTGGTAACAGGGTGACATTGAGACTGCTGTGGTGTTTTTCGAGGCATCCAGACTGGCACAGTGACGTGATGGGGGATAATGTGCCTAGAGATGGCTTTACCCCTAAATCTGTTCCTGGAGGAGGTGATACAGGTCACCAGTCTGGTTGAACATCTTTTGTATGGTGATTACCTTGGTTATATTCCTACAACACAGACAGATATTTTCCAGTCGATGTGATCTACTACTTGAATACTTGACACCCCCCATTTCAGTGGCCACACCCCTTGTGGTATGTGCCCACGCCATTTTTCCGCACATTGTACCATTAAGAAATTTTGTCTACTTAAGGCCCATACACACTAGGCGACTTTGGCCTCAAAATCGTTCATTTTGGCCGTTTTTAACTATTTTTTTAGGTCAAAGTCGCCCAGTGTGTATGGCCCAGAGACTGACGACTGGCGATGATGCGCGCTCCTGCTTCATTGCCAGCGAGGTGGGCCGTCGGTTGGTTTTACCAGCATGTTTGCAGATGATGGTTCATTTTCCTGCCATCATGGCTCAGTGTGTACGGCCGCAAGCGATGATGGCTGGATGGCTCTCGCCCGAAGTCCCACCTGCTCCGGCGCTGCAGTCCCGCCTGCTCCCTCCTTCTCAGCCTGCTCCCTCCAGCCCGTGATCGCAAAGAGACGCAGCGGCACGGATAAATAAAGTGAGTCGCTGGCGCTCCTTGAAGTTGTGACCCTGGGTTATATACATTGCTGTATATATTACTGGCTTAACTGGCCACCAATGACTTTTCTTTAAGCCAGTAATATATACATTGCTGGCACAGGCCAGTAATGTATATATTACTGGCACCACTGCCCACTAATGTTAATGTATAATATATACATAATATATAAATTGCAGGCCTCATTTTCTCATACGTCCTAGAGGATGCTGGGGTCCACTTTAGTACGATGGGGTATAGACGGTTCCGCAGGAGCCATGGGCACTTTAAGACTTTTTCAGAGTGTGAACTGGCTCCTCCCTCTATGTCCCTCCTCCAGACCTCAGTTTAGAAAATGTGCCCAGGCAGACTGGTCGCACTTTAGTGGAGCTCTACTGAGTTCTACTAAAAGACTTTATTTAGGTTTTTTATTTTACAGGGAGACTGCTGGCAACAGTCTCCCTGCTTCGTGGGACTTAGGGGGAAGAAGTAGGAACCAACTTCCTAAATAGTTTCATGGCTCTGCTTCTGCTGACAGGACACCATTAGCTCCTGAAGGGTACTGAACACTTGGTGCGGCTATGCGCTCACTCCCACAGCACGCCATCACCCCCATAACAGAGTCAGAAGTCAGAAGACTGGTGAGTAGTATTACCGGAGATCTGCAGAGAGGGACCTCCGGTCATCGTGACGGCTTAAGGTACAGCGCAGCGAGCGGGAACGCTGTGCGAGCATGCTTTTCATGACACAGAGCCCAGCAGGGTGCAGGGCGCGGCGCCCTGGGCAGCATGAAACCTACTCTCACTGGCAAAAGGTAGCATATTATGATGTGGCAAAGTCCTACACACCCGCCAGTATAAATATTAGAATTTAGCTCTGAGGGGAAACGCACCATTATAGGGGGCGGAGCTTCTTCCTCAGGCAGCCAGCACACTGCTCAGCTTCATTTTCTCCCACTTGCTGCTGGGAAAGAAACGCTGATCCTCCTCTCCACTTCTGAATCAAGTATCAGGGTGCAAAAAGGGGGGGGGGGGGAGTGTAATTTGGGTGCTCAGTCATATTATTGGCATTATATAAGCGCTTAAGGTCTCTGTGTACAAAGTACATGACACAGGGATTTTTTCCTTGGCGCTGAGTTGTGAGCTGGCAATTCCTGTTCTGTGTCCTTCTGACAGATTTTACTGTGGGTCTGTCCCCAATAAGCCCGGAGTGTCTGTGGTGTGATTGTGCACGTGTGTGACATGTCTGAGGCAGGGAGCTCTTCCCCTGAGGGAGCCATTTTAGGGACACAGATTTGTAATGTGGTGGCGCTGCTGTCACACCACTAGCCTGAATGGGTGAAAGAATTACGTGATAGTGTGAATCATATCAGTAAGAGATTGGATAAGTCTGAGTCTCATGCAGAAAACTGGAGAAAATCTGTGGAAGATGTGATTTTTAGTAGTTCTGCTTTTTCTTCCACAGGGGACCCCTCTGGTTCACAAAAAAGATCTTTTGCACAAGTAGTACAAACTGATACCGACACGGACTCTGATTCCTGTGTCGACACTAGTGATTACAGGGGAATAGATCCAAAGTTAGCGAAAAACATTCAATACATGATTGTTGCTATAAAGGAGGTGTTAGAAGTTACGGAGCCCCCTCCTTTACCACAGGAGAAGGCTTACTTTAATAAAGAAAAGAAAATTAATGTAACTTTCCCTCCATCTCATGAGCTGAACAGTCTCTTTGAGGGAGTCTGGACTAACCCTGAAAAGAAATTTCAGATTCCAAAAAGAATTCAGGCAGCTTACCCTTTTCCTGCAGAGGACAGGAAAAGGTGGGAATCACCCCCCATTTTAGACAGTGCCTGTCTCGGTTAACATTGACACAATAGATAGAGACGAGATACTCCTAACATTAGGTCATATCAAAGACGCTGCTGCATATATGCTGGAAGCCATGAAAGATATTGGTCTCTTGGGATCAAGAGCCGCTACCATGGCAATTTCAGCACGTAGGGCATTGTGGATTCGCCAATGGAATGCTGACACAGATTCCAAAAGGAATATGGAGGCTCTCCCGTATGAAGGCGAGGCCTTGTTTGGAGATGGGCTGGATGCCTTAGTTTCTGCGGCTACCGCAGGTAAGTCGACATTTTTGCCAAATGCTCCTACGCCGGCGAAAAAGACAAATCACTCTCAGATGCAGTCCTTTCGGCCCAATAAATACAAAAAGGGTAAAGGTTCCCCTTTCTTTGCGGGTAAAGGAAGGGGGAAAGGTAAAAAATCCACAGCCTCTCCTGGATCACAGGAGCAGAAATCAACCTCTGCTTCTGCCAAATCTTCAGCATGACGCTGGGGCTCTCTTGCGGGAGTCCGCTCAAGTGGGGGCACGTCTGAAACTCTTCAGTCAGATTTGGGTTCAATCTGGCCTGGACCCGTGGGTCTCACAAATAGTGTCCCACGTGTACAAGCTGGAGTTTCAAGACGTTCCCCCATGCCGATTTTTCAAATCGGCCTTACCAGTTTCTATCCCAGACAGGGAAGTGGTATCAGCAGCAACACAAACATTGTGTCAGGATCAAGTGATTGTCCTGGTTCCCTTGTCGCAACAAGGAGAAGGGTTTTATTCAAGCCTTTTCGTAGTTCCGAAGCCGGACGGCTCGGTCAGACCGATTCTAAATTTGAAAACAGTGAATCTCTACCTGCAAAGTTTCAAATTCAAGATGGAATCTCTGAGGGCAGTGATTTCCAGTCTGGAGGAAAGGGACTTCATGGTGTCAGTGGACATAAAAGATACCTACTTTCATGTTCCTATCTATCCTCCGCATCAGGCTTATTTGAGATTTGCAGTGCAGGATTGTCATTACCAATTTCAGACGTTGCCGTTCGGACTCTCCACGGCACCGAGGGTCTTCACCAAGGTGATGGCGGAGATAATGGTCCTCCTTCGACAGCAAGGAGTCAATATAATTCCTTACCTGGACGATCTTCTGATAAAAGCGAGGTCCAGGGAAAGGTTGGTGCAGAATATTGCACTCTCCCTGACAGTACTTCAACAACACCGTTGGATCATAAATTTTCCAAAGTCACAGTTGGAACCGACAACAAGATTATCATTTCTGGGGATGATACTGGACACAGAAGTACAGAGGGTATTTCTTCCAGCAGAAAAGGCTCTGGAAATCCAGAGGATGGTCAAACAAATTCTGAAACCAACAAGAGTGTCGATTCATCAATGCATTTGGTTGTTGGGGAAGATGGTAGCGGCCTACGAGGCCATACAGTTTGGCCGATTCCATGCCAGAGTATTCCAGTGGGACCTGTTGGACAAGTGGTCCGGATCCCATCTACACATGCATCAGAGGATAATCCTGTCATCCAAAGCCATAATTTCGCTCCTGTGATGGCTGCACAGTTCTCACCACCTGGAAGAACACAGGTTAGGGATTCAGGACTGGGTCCTAGTAACCACGGATGCAAGTCTCCGAGATTGGGGAGCAGTCACACAGGGGGAAAGCTTCCAAGGAAGATGGTCAAGTCAAGAAGCCTGTCTTCACATAAACGTTCTGGAGTTGAGAGCCATTTACAACGGCCTTCTACAAGCAGTGCATCTTCTTCAAGATCAACCCATACAGGTCCAGTCGTACAATGTAACCGCAGTAGCATACATAAACCGTCAGGGCGGAATTAAAAGCAGAGCGGCAATGGCAGAGGTGACAAAGATTCTCCTCTGGGCAGAAAGACATGCAAGAGCTCTGTCGGCAATCTTCATTCCAGGAGTAGACAACTGGGAAGCAGACTTCCTCAGCAGACACGATCTCCATCCAGGAGAATGGGGCCTCCACCAAGAAGTCTTCGCAGAGGTGACAGGTCTTTGGGAAGTTCCTCAAGTAGACGTGATGGCATCTCGTCTCAACAAGAAGTTTCAGAGATATTGTTCCAGGTCGAGAGACCCTCGAGCAATAGCAGTGGATGCACTGGTGACCCAGTGGGTGTTTCAGTCAGTGTATGTCTTCCCTCCACTTCCACTGATACCAAAAGTTCTCAGAATCATAAGAAGAACAGGGGTTCGAGCGATCCTCATTGTCCCAGACTGGCCAAGGAGGGCTGGGTATCCAGATCTTCAGGAGTTACTCATAGAAGATCCTCTGCCTCTTCCTCTTCGCGAGGACCTGCTGCAGCAGGGGCCGTGCGTGTATCAAGACTTACCGCTGCTACTTTTGCCGGCATGGCTGTTGAGCGCCGGATCCTAGCCCGAAAAGGTATTTCCAAAGAAGTCATTCCCACTCTTATTCAGGCCAGGAAAGGAGTAACTTCTAAACATTACCACCGTATTTGGAGAAAATATTTGCCTTGGTGTGAAACCAAGAAGGCTCCAACGGAAGAGTTTCAGTTAGGACGTTTTTTCCATTTTCTTCAGGCGGGTGTGGATGCGGGCCTACGATTGGGTTCAATCAAGGTCCAGATTACGGCCTTGTCCGTTTTCTTTCAGAAACGATTTGCCTCCCTTCCAGAAGTTCAGACGTTCGTGAAAGGGGTTCGGCACATCCAACCTCCATTTGTGCCTCCTGCGGCACCGTGGGATCTTAACATGGTGTTGCAGTTTCTTCAGTCAGATTGGTTTGTACCTCTCCAGGAGGTGGAGTTGAAGTTTCTCACTTGGAAAGTGGTCATGCTGTTGGCCTTGGCATCCGCAAGGAGGGTGTCTGAGTTAGGTGCCTTGTCTCACAAGAGCCCTTACTTGATATTCCATGAAGATAGAGCTGAGCTAAGAACTCGTCAGCATTTTCTTCCAAAGGTGGTTTCTTCTTTCCATGTAAACCAACCTATTGTGGTGCCAGTGGCTACTGACACCTTCGCTGGTTCGAAGTCTCTGGATGTGGTCAGAGCTTTGAGAATTTATGTCGCAAGAACGGCTCAGAGGCTCTGTTTGTCCTGTATGCTCCCAACAAGATTGGGTGTCCTGCTTCTAAGCAGACGATTGCGTGCTGGATCAGCGGTACGATTCAACACGCTCATTCCATGGCAGGATTGCCGATGCCGAATTCGGTGAATGCCCATTCTACAAGAAAGGTGGGCTCATCCTGGGCGGCTGCCCGGGGGGTCTCGGCATTACAACTTTGCCGAGCAGCTACTTGGTCAGGGACAAACACGTTTGCTAAGTTTTACAAGTTTGACACCTTGGCCGCTGATGACCTAAAGTTTGGTCAATCGGTACTGCAGGGACATCCGCACTCTCCCGCCCGTACTGGAGCTTTGGTATAACCCCATGGTACTAAAGTGGACCCCGGCATCCTCTAGGACGTATGAGAAAACAGGATTTTTATACCTACCGGTAAATCCTTTTCTCCTAGTCCGTAGAGGATGCTGGGCACCCAGCCCAGTGCGTACTTTACCTGCAGTAGTGATTTTGTTATAGTTTTACACAGGTGTTGTGTTTAAATTGTTTTCAGCACGTTGCTGTAATGTTCATGCTGGTTAGCATGTGTTAGGTTGAATGCCATGTTGTGCGGCATGGTTGAAGTGTGAGCTGGTGTGAATCTGACCATTAACATATAAGTAAATCCTTTTCTCGAATTGTCTGTCTCCCTGGCACAGTTCCTATACTGAGGTGTGGAGGAGGGGCATAGAGGGAGGAGCCAGTTCACACTCTGAAAAAGTCTTAAAGTGCCCATGGCTCCTGCGGAACCGTCTATACCCCATGGTACTAGAGTGGACCCCAGCATCCTCTACGGACTAGGAGAAAAGGATTTACCGGTAGGTATAAAAATCCTGTTTATACACATTATGGCAGTAGTATCCCCCTTTTTACACATTATGGCAGCAGTCCCCCTTTTTACACATTATGGCAGCAGTTTCCTGTCAGGAATCTGCATTTGCTTCATGTCACTTACCGGTACTCTTATGTGCTGGGTCTCTGGAGGTCACATCCTCAGCCTGGCAGCATGTTCCATGATTGCCTGCAATGTGCAGAGACTCTCTCTAGTGTGTACCCCGCTTTCCATACAACGTGCAGTGTTCGCAAATACGGGCTATAGCGCGTATTTTACCCGGATCTGAAGGCGGGGACTCACTTTTCAAAAATGTGAGGGTCCCCGGGGACGCGCTCCGCTGCAGCCAACTGCTTGTAAATTGACGGCGACGGCGCTTCTTGCCCGTACAGAGCGGAGGTGGAGCCTTACCACTGGCAGTCTGGCGGTGCCCCCTCCTGGTCACGTGCAGTGGCTTCACACGGGGGCCGGACAGTGAGAGAAGACGGCTCTGCGGCTGCTGTACGCTGTGCTGCGGGCGGGCGGTGACTCGCCAAGACCGTGAACTGCAGCTCCCTCCCAACCCGATATCTGCCTCCCTCTCGGCTGCCTCCAGTGTGCTCTCCCGCGATCTGTGTGAAGGAGAGCAGCGGTGACCGGCCAGGAACCTCACCTCCAGCCCCTGCCGTGCTCTGCCACCATACTGCTGCCGTGAGAAGAGCGGGCTGCACCATTACCATCAGGTGTCCCCAGCATCCCTATGGACGCCCAGCTAGCGGGCCTGTGACAGGGGAGCCAGTTCCCGAGGTGCCCCCCCCCCCCCCAAACGTCTTCTCACTTCTTTTACCTGACGGAAACAGCGGTGACAGCACAGGGCCCTGGTGGTGCGGAAGGTACGTGCTCTACCTGGCGCAATGTGTATAATGGCATGCTCTACCTGGCGCAATGTGTATAACGGCATGCTCTACCTGGCGCAATGTGTATAACGGCGTGCTCTACCTGGCGCAATGTGTATAACGGCGTGCTCTACCTGGCGCAGTGTGTATAACGGCGTGCTCTACCTGGCGCAGTGTGTATAACGGCGTGCTCTACCTGGCGCAGTGTGTATAACGGCGTGCTCTACCTGGCGCAGTGTGTATAACGGCGTGCTCTACCTGGCGCAATGTGTATAACGGCGTGCTCTACCTGGCGCAGTGTGTATAACGGCGTGCTCTACCTGGCGCAGTGTGTGTAACGGCGTGCTCTACCTGGCGCAGTGTGTATAACGGCATGCTCTACCTGGCGCAGTGTGTATAACGATCTCTACCTGGCGCAGTGTGTATAACGTGCTCTACCTGGCGCAGTGTGTATAACGTGCTCTACCTGGCGCAGTGTGTATAACGTGCTCTACCTGGCACAGTGTGTATAACGTGCTCTACCTGGTGAAGTGTGTATAACGTGCTCTACCTGGCGCAGTGTGTATAACGTGCTCTACCTGGCGCAGTGTGTATAACGTGCTCTACCTGGCGCAGTGTGTATAACGTGCTCTACCTGGCGCAGTGTGTATAACGTGCTCTACCTGGCGCAGTGTGTATAACGTGCTCTACCTGGCGCAGTGTGTAAAACGTGCTCTACCTGGCAAAGTGTATATAGGAGATTCTACCTGGTGCAATGTGTATAAGCGGCACTACAGTGTGGTGTAATGTGAATTGGCACTATTATGTGGTCACGCCCCTTTCCCATGAAGTCATGCCCCTAAATTTTTGCACGCGCCTGCGGCGCGCACCGCCTGTAGTTTCGATTCTGGGAGGTGAAGCTCCAATTCACTTTCTGCCAAAGGGCACCAAAATATCTAGTTAAAGCTCTGGGGCAGAGTGTCCTGCATGCTACACAGCCCAGCAGCACTGTCACCCCATTCCCCCACCTTGCAACACTTCTGTAGTGTCCAAATAAGATTAATATTAATAAAAACCTTAATTCCGATGGGACCCAGAACAGAACCGGTAGGACCCCAATTTTTAAAAGTGAGAGGTCCCTGGGACCCACTTTTTTGGGGGCTCAGCGCGATCACTGACGTGTACCCCAATGTATTCCCATCATCTCCAGAGTATGGGCGCTGCCATGACACCTGCAGTCAGCTGACTTGACTCACATGACTTGATTCGCCAATCCCTACTGACCAGGGGGTATATAGCCAGAGTTCCTGCTCAGAATCATTGCCTTGAACAATGCATCACGTCCTGTGAACAAGCGTCTCCTGGCTCCAGTCTCCTGTCTTCAGAGATTCCCCTGCTCCGTGGAACTACAGGCACCAGCCATCCAGTTCAGTTGTAGCTCCATCTGCATTCTGCTCCAGCATTCACTAGCAGTCCCCTGAGACTCTCCTGTGTCAGTGCTTTGTGGAAGTACAGTCACCAGCCACCCAGTTCAGTTGCAGCTCAGTGCTCCGTGGAACTACAGGTACGAGCCATCCAGTTTGTCTTCAGCTTCAGTTACACTCTACTCCTACAACCACTTGCAGTAAGAGAATCTTTCCAGGTGCTGCATATCATACTCACCTGTTTGTTATTACTCTGCATCAGCACTGTGCTATTCAGTCTGCACTAAAGCATCCATCTTAAAGTTCAGCTGTCTCCTGCAATAACCTAACATGGAGGGTCATTCCGAGTTGATCGCACGCTGACGATTTTCGCTGTGCTGCGATCAGGTCTCTACTGCGCATGCACCGCAATGCGCACGCGCGTCGTACGGGTACAGTGCGGATCGTTGCTGAGCTATGGATTTAACGAAGAATCCATATGCACAGCCGATCGCAAGAAGATTGACAGAAAGAGGGCGTTTATGGGTGTCAACTGACTGTTTTCTGGGAGTGGTAGGGAAAACGCAGGCGTGTCCGGGCGTTTGGAGGGCAGGTGTGTGACGTCAATTTCGGCACCAAAAAGACTGAAGTGATCGCAAGGGCTGAGTAAGCTCAGACCTACTCTGAAATTGCACAAAATGTTTTTGCAGAGCTCGGCTGCACAGGCGTTTGCACACTTGCAAAGTGAAAATACACTCCCCCATGGGCGGCGATTATGCATTTGCACGGCTGCTAAAAACAGCTAGCGAGCGATCAACTCGGAATGAGGGCCATGGTTCTATTGTTGCATGCAAACATTGCCTATTGACTGTGTAGCTCTGTGGCAAGTTCCTATCACTTTCCAGGCCGATCATCTGCATTGCCAATTGCCTATACAATTCCTGTTTCAAGTTACCATCGGTTTCCAGGTCGATCATCGATATTGTCAAGTATCTGTAAAGCTCTGTTTCAAGTCATCATCGGCTTCCATGTTGTCACCATCGGTTCCCAGGCCGATAGTCATCTGTTCCTGTCCATCATCGGTTCCCAGGCCGATAGTCATCTGTTCCTGTTCATCATCGGTTCCCAAGCCGATAGTCATCTGTTCCTGTCCATCATCGGTTCCCAGGCCGATAGTCATCTGTTCCTGTTCATCATCGGTTCCCAGGCCGACAGTCATCTGTTCCTGTTCACCATCGGCTCCCAGGCTGACAGTCATCTGTTCTAGTTTATCATCGGTTCCCAGGCCGATCGTCATCTGCTCCAAGTCTCCATCTGTTCCCAGACTGATCATCGGTAACTCCAAGTCACTATCGGTTCCCAGACCGGTCATCGGTTGTTCCCAGTTACCATTGTTACCCAGACCGAACTATCTCTAAGTGACTGTTTATATCAGAGGCTCTATCAGCTTCCATGCTGAATCATACGTTTGCACATTCATTGCTCCAGTTACTTATATTTCCTGTGTGTACTCAATAAATACCATTTGCGCACATGCGCAGGAACTTACTTCAGCCTCCTCGTTTCTTCCATCGCACCGCCACTGACCCACTAGTGACCCCTCCGGGAATAGATACAGACACAGACCTGACATACCTCTTTTTACAATGGCCCATGCTCCCACCCTTGGAATTCAAACCCAGACCATTATGTAAATAGCCTTTCTAATGAGAGATTTTCAGCAAACTCTTTCGCCTCCTGAAAATCGTGTGCTCTTTGGCAAAATAGCTCAGTGTGTATGCACTACTTTGGGAGAAAGAAATATCTTTCAGAGATGTTGTCAAAGTGTGTATGGGCCTTTACACTACTTGTCCTCAGCTACCCTAGCAGTTAAAGTTTTCCAGACCCTCCCCTAGCTAGTATCCAGGAATAAAACATGAGAACACATGAACTGTTAGGGGTCCTGACAACTAGGTTTAAGAAACACTGCAGTACTTGCTGCATAAACTCTTTAAGACAGTGTAAGGCAGTTTTCGATCCCACATCTCTTGCTATTTTCAAAAGATTCACAATTATTTTGTTAGGGTTGTATGGAGTAATGCAAAAAATATTGGGCATATTTAACCACTTGCCTGGCGACCACACCAGGCTGGACTTTCTCTGTCAAGTTTCCATTTTCCAGCAGCTGCCATGCTCAGAAGTTGCCTCCGGCTCCTCTGTACCCACAGCTCCTCTCCAGAGTGTCCCGATAACTGCTGGCCACAGTGATTGGTCAAAACCTCCTCCCTCACCCCAGTAACTTTTGCAGTTGATATGGAGAAGCAACACTGTAGCACAACTCCAGCATGTTTCGATCACTGCGTATAGCAGTGATCAGGCAACCCAGAGGCACACCCCTCCCACCTACATAAGTACAACTAGCAGCACCACATCCCAGAGAGACCCCACTGTCACACGTAGACTGCGCTGCACCAGTAGATCCCTTAGAGGCACAGCACCACTGGGAGCACAGCCTAGCCAATGGGGATAACTTCCCCCAGATACAGCATGCATTGGGGCCAGGCTAGGCCATATATATAAAAAAAAAAACTTACGATGAAAAAACAGAACCTGCATCAACACTGCTTTGGCAACTGCACCTGCTCGTCTCGCTCCTTCCCCGCCCCCACTCCACTCCTTTCCGCTTTTCTTCCCATCCATCTGATACATCACCTTCCCACTCCATACACTTTTTTAAAGGTTTTTAATTTGTTTGTTTAAACTATACAGCTATTTATTTTTAAAATTACCTCAAAATTTGTAATTGTTTTTCCATTACACCATTATGTAAATAATACCTATTTAAACATGATTTTGCATTTTTGTTATCTGGTTGAATCAGGTTTAACCACTTAACCGACGATTTTTCCCTTCAAAAGCGTTAACAACATTGTTTTTTAAAATGTATCTTATTTAATAAAGTTGAAAAAGTATTTTTTAAAATATTTAAACATTATATTATGCACATCTGCAGAACGGATCTCCCCGTCAAAAACGGGGTGACAGGGTGGGAGGGCGCAGTTGCATGAAATCTGACCATACCAGTTAAGTGTAATATTTACCTCATTTGATAATTTCAAAAATCAACAATTTTGAGGCAATTTTTGGAATAAAATATTAGCTAGTTAAGTGGTTAATGAGTGATATTCTTGTTACGAATGATAAATGGGGCTCCAGCCAATTGGCTCCTAATTGTCATGTGTTTACAAAATGACAGGAGCTGATTTTTAGGAGCACCATTTATCATTCATCATTTATCATCATATATTATTCGTAATGATTGATAACAAGTATATCACTCGTGTCTGCCCCTGTATTTGTATTACTCCTTTCAAGCTTGATATAAATATTAAATATTCAAAAAGCATAACCAGCAACATTTACAATATACAGTACTGTATAACATTCAGCCTGACTGTAAGAGAGTTTAATACATTTTTATTTAATATACATATAAAAGTCCATGTCTCTCAAAATTTTACGAGGTGCCACTGAAATACGTCAAATGTATACTGTATTCTACCTTTGTCATGACACCAGTTTTGACTTGTGTTTTAGACTTCAGTTATAAAGATGTATTTTGTACATTTAAAAGCTTAACTTTATTTTAGCACTGCATTAAGTAAAAGTGACAGCTGATTGTAACAAATTATTAGTCTTTATTGTTTATCAGACTATATTGTAGTTCTGAAGAAACCAAAGCTGTGATTTAAGCTTACTAAATTTAGTTCAGATAGTAATTCTCAACTTCATCCGCTAATTAATGTAAGAACATTAGGTGATGTGACTCTTCAGAGATACAGTGGTTAGGGAAAAAAAAAACAATTAAAAAAAAATAATAATTTTCACTTTTTTTATTTTTTGTACACCATGGAAACAAAACAAATGTCTTCGGAGATTCTTCCCACTGCTTAACACAGAATATGCTGTAGTGTTAAACACTTCATTCCAAATACAAACAATTAATTAAACACACACCTTATATGAAAAAACTTTTGTTTTCATGCTTGGTGAAAGGATCTGTAGCTGTAATTATAGCTATTGTAGTCTGTTTAGAAAAGTCTTTACTAGCATTGGATATCTGAATGGGTGTGATACAGGAGGCTGGCGGTCACATGACTGACACTAGTATCCCGACAATCACATGAGCGCCGGCATGGTGACCGCATCCCATCTGGACACTACAATTACTTGCCTCCACCCAGGAATGTCTGGGAGACTCCTGAATGTTGTAAAGTACTTTATCAGTCCCCCCCCCCCCCCCCCCTTCCCTACATCCAGTCCATTTCCCTATAGGGCATGTTGAATTAATCCATGGCACCATGCCCCCTGCACTTGTCACTTGTGCCCCCCTGTGTGAGATCCTGGAGTGGAGGTCCCAAAACTAGGCAAATATGATCATCTTAGATTGGCACTGCTTGTGACTAGCAATATTCATTCCATTATTTCTCAATGAGAATGAGGACTGTACCTTTATACTGTACAACATTACTTTTATATTTAGGCCTATGCAGCACTATAGCTGCTGCAGGAGGTGTGCCGGCTATGGGGCCCGGCAATGGCTATACATAAGCTATGCAAGCCCCTACAGAGGAGACAGCAACCTTCTACAGAGGAGACCGGTGAATGGAGGTCGTCACACCCCACTTGCCCAACAAAAACTAAATTGGCCGGGTGGCACAGCCGGCTCATCTTATATTCTCGTCTTTGCTGTATGATGTTTGTTGTATGCTGTATACATTTTCCCTTAGTCCTAGTTATTTTGCAGACTGCAGCAGGTTTTGCAAATGGGCCATTTTTAAATTGCATTCGTTTGCTCACTATATATGTTTTATTTAAGCCCTTATGATATACTGTATTTCTTATTACTATCGCAGTAACCAAATCACTGAATGATAAGGGCGGTACACATGGAGAGATCCATGCTTATATTCTAAGCAATCTGACTAGATTGCTTAGAAATTAAGCACAGATCTCTTCGTGCGTAGGGTTCCGGCGACAGCAATGCACAGTCCCGCGCGTTGCTATCACCAGCTCTAGATTTCGTGAGATCGCTCATTTCACCGCTGACACATTAAAATCGAGTAGCTTGAACTGTATTCTGATAGGAAGCCAGTGAAACAGGTTGCAGAATGGTAGACAGATAGTTATGGATCAAAGGGTCGAAGTCAGAAGGGCGACATGGTTCAAAGATTGACATGGAAATGATTAACACATGAAAAGGTCCACATAAATTTTTGATGGTTTTTTGGTGGCAGAATTTCCCTTCCAGCACATGGTCCCCCAATTAGTGCACCACGTCCCCTCGCATGGCTCTCTTCAATCGCCATGTTTCGGGCAAGGGTTCTTGCTCTGCTTTGCTTTTTTTCAGCACAGGTTACCGTTCTCAGTTGTAGTCCATGTGGATAGTAAAGTATAAAAAAAAGTCCTAAAAATAAAATAAAAAAATCATAAAAACTCATGTCGACCATTGTTATGTCGACCATTTTAACCTTTTGATCATATGGTCTTCACCTACTGCTTGTTGACCTTTTAACTGTTGACCTCTTATCCAGATACCAAGGCAGACTCTATTTGAGAAGAGAGAAAAATGTGGTGAGCTGCAGCATTAAGTAGAAGTGGGAGAGATGGAGACCAGAGGAGAGGAAGTTCCAGTAGTCTTAAGTGGGAAATCATGAGTGCCTGGATGATAGTTTTCGTAGCATCGGTGATGTCCCTGAGCCAGAAGTGATAAGATTGAGACATGACCTGAATGTGCAGGAGAGAGATACTATAGTGGCTCCTATTATATATTATATTATTAATCAATACTGTATCGTGCCCACATTATGTTTATAATAATTTTGTGGCCCCTTAAAAATACTAGTAACTAATGAAAAATATTGTTTTTGAACTGCATAATAATAAATGATTTAATATAAATAATTAATATTGTTCTATAATTGTCCCATAATTATTTTAACCACTTAACTGACTATTATGTTTTCCAAAAACCGCTCAGAAATTGTCTTTTGTTTTTTATGATTGAATTAGGTTAAGAACATGTATTTAAAGTATATCCAATACAATTTGATAAAGAATGAACAACAAAAAAAGTAAAAAAAAAAGAAATCTGTACTAAGACCATCGCAACTTCAGTTTCCCAGCACTGGGTCCTCTCTTCAGCCTCCAGGGCTCCTTATGGAAGGTTAGGATTGTTTCTTGCTTTTTTCACCTTTCCCCAGCAGCTGCTAATGCTTGCAGCTGCTGTGTGGGGGTTGCTGCCGAGATGACTGATCAGCAAGGCAGGCACGTGGGCGGGGTAAGTAGAAGAGGTACCGGATGTCCCGCCGAGAGTGGCAACTGGCTTCCTGCAGCCGCACAGTGAGCTTTCTGATTAATCGCAAAGGATGCGACCGTGCCAGGCAAAGCACGGCCTGGTGTGGTCGCATCTGATGCAACCTTGCCAGGCAAGTGGTTTCAATATTTTTATTGCAGGTTCAATTACCCCCCAAATTCCTGTAGTATAGGAGACGCCATATAATCACGTACCTTTCTTATTCTTTTCTTCTATCATAATCTGCCATAACATATTGCCACGTAAAAAAATCAGTGCCATAGATTAAGCCTCTCTGCTTTTCAACACAGAATGAGTTAACAGCCAGGTGCCTGACCATGTCATTGATGGCCAGCCAATCCGGTGTGGCTTCTCATCCATCAGACATATAGGGGGTCTTTCCGACCCGATCGCACGCTGCACTTCGTCGCAGCCATGCGATCGAGTCGGAACTGCGCATGCGCTGCGGCCGCATTGCGCAGGCACGTCGTTGCCCGGCAACGTCCATCGCTAGGCAGCGAAGCCGCTAGTGAAGGAAGCTGTCGCAGCGGCGACCACAAGAAGATTGACAGGAGGAAGGCGTTCCGAGGCATCAACTGACCGTTTTCTGGGAGTGGTGCGTTTGGAGGGCGGATGTCTGACATCAATTTGGGACCATCAACGCTGGATTCATCAAACAGGGTAAGTAACTCATACCCTGGTCTTGCTATGCAAAAAAACACTCCCCCCATAGGCGGCGTCTAGTTGATCGCATGTGCTGCAAGAAGTTGCAGCGTGCGATCAACTCGGAATGACCCCCATAGTTAGCAGTGACGTGCGGTGGAGTGAGGCAGAGCCTTTCCTGTCATACTAACGTTTGTGACAAAGGTTTGACTGTATAAAGTATATAAAAAATACAAAGAATATGTTTGAAATATCTTCTTTGTATTATTCTAATCATTTTCATAGCCAAAACTCTGGAGTAAAAAGTCTATGGCAGGTGAGGCAGTGCCTAACGAACTCACCAAATTTCCAGCAGTTTTTACTGCTGCACCTGTGTATAATGCCCAGATGTACCCATTGGGTCATATATTGCGTGTAAATCTGGCTCTGATGCCAGCCAGTGCCTCCTGAGCCATTTACCTCACCACACGTCCCTAATAGTTAGAACCATCTCTCAGGAGTGGATGTCCTTAAAACCTTTCAGAAAAGGGCTTCTTCATACTTTCATGACCAGACTAAATTCATTTATTACTCAAATGGTTTTCAGTTAAATAGCTTTTGTATTTCTGTGGATTATATAGGATTTCTGTACACATATCTCAGACTGTACAGATCATGGTTATTTTTATGTAATTAGTGTTGTCCAGTAATGTATCCTAAACATGCCAGTTTCTTCAAATTATTAAGATAGAAGAGTGCAGATTCTGTATTATGTTACTAATTAATATATGTTAATAATGTCAGCTGTGATAATTAAAAAAAGTAAAAACTAAGCCTTTCACATTTACTGCAATGGTTTTGTTTTCATGGTCTTAGCTAAGTTTTACAATAAAAGCTAGCTGCATTGAAAAACTAGTTTGTGACTGGTAATGTGCAACAGTAGTTTTATGAGGATGCTGTTACAATTCCGGCAGATGGGATCATGGCAGTCAGAAGACCGACAGCAGGATCCCTGTCGTTCAGAATTCTGATTGATCCATGAAGTAAGTACGGGGGATTAGGGTTAGGCACTAGTGGGGGGATTAGGGTTAGGCACTAGTGGGGGATTAGGGTTAGGCACTAGTGGGGGGGGGCCAGGGTTAGGCGGTGGCAGAGGATAAGGTTAGGTTTGGGGGGGGGGGGGGTCGGTCGGTTAAGGTTAGGCTGTAAGAGGGGGAGGTTAGGGTTAGGCTGCAGGAGGGACTGGCTAGGATTGGGGTAGGCTGAAAATACTTGGGCATGTCAGGATTCTGGCCTGCGGGATCCCGCTGTAGGTCTTCTGATCCGACTGCCAGGATTTTGTACCCAACCCATTTTGTGCTGTGCTACCACAGTAGACCGCAATCCCGCTCTACTGTATAACTTATACCAGTGGTTCTTAACCGCTGTCCTCAAGTACCCCCAACAGTTCATGTTTTCCAGGTCTCCTCACAGGATTGTAAGTGAAATAATTTGCTCCACCTGTGGGTCTTTTAAAATGTGTCAGATGTGAGTAATAAATACATCTGTGCACCAGCTAGGTGACCTAGAAAACATGAACTGTTGGGGGTACTTGAAGACCGAGGTTGAGAACCACTGACTTATACCATAATACATTTCTTCATAGTTTAACTGCAATAGGCCATTGTCCCTAGTAATGGGCACATTTTAAAAAAAATATTCTAGTTTAGAATACTTTTAATAATTTTTATTCCAATCTAATATATGTATGAATTACTGTGATTGGTATGTAAAACGTAAGTTCTGATGCCATCATTATAAGGAATTACTGACTGCCTACTGTAAAATGTTACATACTGGGTCAGAATGGGCTGCAGGGTAAATTCCTGCTGGGCCTTTCTGATTTTGAGATCCGCCCACTATCGTCGGGGTAGTGGTGATAGAGCCCGTACAGGTTTGAGCAGGGAGCAGATATTGTGCAGGTAAGGAGTAAGCAGGGCAGTAGCTGCAGCATCCCAAGCTTCCCCAGCAGCAACCAGACTTCAGCACCATGGACAGATCAGGTACAGAGATTCAGTGCACCGTGGGGTCCTGATCTCCACCTCTGTCAATGGATGCTATATTACATGGGGGCCTGGTCCCTACAGTATGTCTGTCAGTGGATACTATATTTGGTGGGGAGGTGTACTGATCTCCATGTCTGTCAGTGGATGCTAACCAAACCAACCCCCACGACCACACAAAAGAGGCTGTCCCCAGGCAAACCAGCGCAATCCGGAACAGACAAGCAAAGCAGTCAGACAGGCACACCCACAAATCTCCGCTGCGGCTGATGAGGATCTGTTGCCTCCCTCATTACATAATCTGGTCGCCATAGTGCCCTAGCCCCTAAGATTTGTTGAGCCCAGCTCTATTAGTATGCGTATGTTCTGTCTGCACATGCTTCATACACCCTGGCACATTACACTGTAATATTATGTGTATATTCTGCACATGCTTCATGTATCCTGACACATTACAGTTGTACGCTTCATTTATCCCACCTTGCACCACAGCATTTTGGGATGGTATCGGGATCCCAGCTGTTGGGATGCCAGCAGTCACAATACTGTCAGCGGCATATAGACGCTCAGGATTCTGACACCTACTAAGTAAGTATGCTACCCCTAATCCCTAACCCTCTATACCCGCAGTTTGATCCCAACCCTTCACACCCCCCCCCCCCCCCTCTCCTGAAGCCTAACCCTCCCCGGTGGTGCCTAACCCTAACCCCACCCTCTCCGCAGCCTAAACCTAGCCCTCCCTCCCCGGCAGCCTTACCCTAACCCTCCCCCAGTGGTACCTAAGGTCCCTCCCCGCAGCCTTTGGGACTTGCACTCACCGGCACACACTAGTACACAAGGGGAAAGCTAAAACAATAATTTGCTTATTATTGCACCCACAACTCCAGCAGGATGCTAGAGCGAATGCAATAATGTCCACCTCAGAATCATCTGCAGTGTATGTGAGAGGCACAGAGGGTACTGTTCATATTATCATTAGCCTAAAATGGGCACAGGTTCTTATGATTACACTTAAGGGGGCACGATTATATTATTAGACTAAAGGGGCACCGCTTTTATTTATTAAACAAAAGGAGGCACATACTACTAATGCTCGCACTGATTATTATTATTAGACTAAAGGGGCACAGATAAACTAAACTGGGCACCGTGGTGTGTCTGGGAATCTGAGAAAGCATGCTATGCAGTGTCTTATGTGGGATGGTCATGCACATATCCCATGGTTTGTTACACCCCTTCAGTGGGCCCCTGCTGCTGCATTTCCCTGCCCTAGTCCGACACTGATTACAGTTATAGTAGTCAATTCTGATTTTCATGACCTGCATAAAAACTTGTTCTTATGACCACTGAGTGACTTATATAGTATGGAATATATTATACCTATATGTTTCATTATTTTTTACTGCCATTAGCTATCGAATAAATACTAGAATACTATTATTAAATCAATGTATTTATCTAACTGTCATCAAAGTCTTCCCAACCCACTGTAGTAACATAACAAAATGTTACCCCTTTATGTTGCAACATACTCTTGTGTAATGTTTGATAGTAATCCTGTGTAATTAGTGCAATTAAACTAACTCCAGGGAATACATACTATTTACCGGCGGGCGGGATGCTAGGCTGTCAAGATCCCGACAGCGGCATCCCGCCCGCCAGAATGCCGGCAGTGAGGAGAGCGCTGAGAGTCCCCTTGCGGACACCCACAAGTGGGTATAGCCCCTATGCTCCGGGATTCTGGCTGTCGGCATTGTCGTCTGTCGAGATACCGGCACCTGTATTCTGACCGCCGGGATCCCGACTGCCGGCAAATTGATTGCAACCCACCTTCAGTCCCTATATTGAATAAAGAATCAACACAGAACAAAGTGTGTAGGATAAACTGTGCTGTGACCAGAAGATGTCAATTTCATAACATGACTGCAGTATTAACAAAATGATTCCAAGAAGGAGAGTATGCAATCTTAAACAAGAAGATGCTACACAGTTATAACATACAGTATGACACTGCTCCACCTACTGTCCATTCAGCAATATTCATCTTGTAGCAACAATTTAAGCCTGCCATACACTATCCAGCTACCCAATGGAAATACTGTACTTTTCTGACAAACTACATGATCATGAAGTGTGCCTCCCTACATTATTCAACTTCCTCATCAAACCAGCTAACTGAACTAATTTTCTATCCAGCTGATGATTGTTTTGGATGTCAGAGGATTATGCTGACACGGTCTGACTACTTGGCACTTTCAATCGTTTTTATGCCCAAAATGTATTGGACAATACTTTTTACAAGCTGTGTTTTACTAGTAAAATCATTCATTGCCTTTTAGAACCCGATGCTTAGTAAATAAGGGAGAAAATACACCACCTCAAGATATTTGGAGGGAAAGTTGCCTGTAAGGTTAGAGTGGTAGATCCAGGCAGAAAACAGCTTCACCCTGTCAAATGGTAGGCGACAAACTATTCCTAGAAACAGTCCAGGATAAGAGGTTGTAATTATGGTGGAAAATTACAGCCACATGCGATGAAACAATCATTGGGGCAGATGTATTAGGCCTGGAGAAGGCATAAAGAAGTGATAAGTGCAAGGTGATAATGCACCAGCCAATCAGCTCATAACTGTCAATTTGCATATTGGAGCTGATTGGCTGGTGCATTATCACCTTGCACTTATCAACTTGTTATCACTTCTATATGCCTTCTCCAGGCTTACTACATCTGCCCCAATGTCAGATGAAGAAGCAATGTGAGGAGTTTAACTAAAAAGCATCTCGTCATAGATGCCCACCCACCGGAAGTCAGCCCTGATATAGTTCCGTGTTAGATTTGACTACAATTCCTGCCCACATTGATTTCCGGCTGTGTAGACAATTGATTTTAATGAATCCTTTTTTTTAATTATAGGGCATAATAGTCATTTCAGGGCAAATATACTGCTATCTTCTACCAGTTGCCTGATATGCCATAGATGCCATATGCCTGCATTAGATAGTTGAAAGGTCTTAGTCTTCATTAGACAGTAGCGATGAAAGACTTTTAAAAAATTAATGCAAGTAGAGTTGTATTGTCAAATGTACCACTATATGGAACAAAGTTCATATATCCATCTTTAAAGATGTCACCAGTCAGCAAAGGAATAGGACTGGATACCATCTACTGAGGTTTAGTTACATATACACAATTCAATTATTTCACAGAGGTTGTTTAACTCAGTAATTCAGTCGACTTTGATATTAATTTAATAGCAAACATTCAGTATACATGTACTGTAGCCATAATATGTAGATCCCTACAAACAATAATATGGTGCTAGTTGTAGGTTGCCATTCACTTGTTTTATCCTATCCTACCTGAAAGTCTGAAACTGTCATTATATTACCCCATTACCATTCCTGAATTAATAGCCTGTCTGTGCACAGTGAATTTTGATATGACGCTTTCTCGCTACAAAAGATATTATTTCTTTTCAAATCAGTCTCAAATTTTGTGATCCCTCCTCTCCATGTAACATTGCACCCTTTGGCACGTGCTCAAGTTAGTAAGATTAGAGACTGCTGCAGGAATTTGATTTATTTAGTCTCTGGTTCTGATTTCTAGAAAGATGATACCTCATACCAGTGAGATGGGATTAAATTTCATTCTTTTCTTAGCATATCATATGTTGCATTTTGTTCTATGGGCAACAGTTCAGCATGATTTTTTTTCACAGTGCAATAAGTCCATTCACATAAAATCTGTTTATTATTAAACAAGAGATAATGTAGTCAGTCGTTTATGCATTTTGCCTTAAATTTGCATTAATGAGAGAGAGAACATGGCTATTTTCATGTATGTTATAAATCATACAATGGACAGAGTTACAAGGAGAAATACTGCAACTGCGTTTCCAGCACACTGTACCAATGGGTTGGGTTGGGTACGGGATCCCGGCAGTCAGAATAGCGATGCTGGGATCCCGTCCTGCAGAATTGCCGGCAGGGGGGCGAGCGCAACGAAGCCCCTTGGGGGCTCACTGCACTAGCCACGATGCACTCTCCACGGGTTCTATTCCCCCCTCTATGGGTGTTGTGGACACCAAGGAGTGGGAATAGCTGTGGCTGCGCTGCTGACATTCTGGCGGTTAGGATTCCGGCGTCAGTATTCTGACTGCAGAGATCCTGACTACATCCTGTACCAATACTGGTTAATGTTCAGTATATTGGTAATAGGGGTCCAGAGTACCAAATAAAATCTAAATGAAAAAAAATATCACACACCTAGTTTCATACACGCACACTGCACAGCACATCACAAGTCACATTTCTATACTACATATACTTCTTTAAAGGGAAACATGCTTTGTTTTTATACTATTTGTCAGCATTGCTAGTCAATTGACTACTTACACATGAATATACTGGTTAAACATACAAAATTCTTGCTTCTATCGATGCCTCTTAGTTACTGCACTTTAAATTGTAACTTATTAATACAGTTGGGAGCTGTCCATGTTGCTAGCATTACGTACATAACTTAAATTATAACCCATATTTAGTGTTGACTCTAAAGTTTTTTAAGAGCAGGGTGCTGATCATTGAGGAGGGCACATTATAATTTTAAAGGGCACATTTTTGATGTGACGCTTTGCACACAAAGCATAACGCATATGTTTATAGTTTTTATACATATACTAGATGATTCATCGCGCCCTACTTCACACCGTCGCAGAGGTTCTTGCAATATTTGTATTATATGGAGTATTACCTCCAGTCATAATTTTGTGAGTGGTTAAATATTGCACGGACAAAGGGCGTTCTATAGTTAAGGGGCCGTAGTTGGGGGAGTGGCGAGTGCGTGGGAGGGGCGATTGCGGGGAGTGCCGTGGGGGAGGGGAGGGTGTGAGGGTGCCCAAGATGGGGGAGAGAGTACTGAGCCACCGCGGGTGGGGTGCGAGGGTTCCGCAGATGGGGGAGGGGCGGTTGCAGAGGGTGAGGATGGGGTCCATTGGCGCTGTGGGTGGTGGAGTGGGGGGTGCCGCGGTTTGGGTAGGGGGTCTGGAGGCGCCAAGGGTGGGGGAGGGGCGGGTGCGGGTGTGCCGCGGATGGGGGTGGGGGCACGGGGTTGCTGTGGGTGAGGGAGGGGTTGCTGTGGGTGGGGGAGGGGCGGGTGTTTGGTTCAGAATGAAAATAGACGCATCGTGTGGTCAGGCAGGGAGCGCGACCCCTACATCTTAGGTGCATCAACTACTCACCAAAAAGTAAAAGGATCATGGCCTGCATCCTGCCATCTCTCCTATATATTTGGGCAGATCTGTGACTCTATGACTCAGGGGGCGGGATGTACTAACCTCTCCCGCTGCGGTATCTGGCTTATCGCATCCTGTGTGGTCTCTTCGTTAATAGGATCGCTGCCCGTAGTTTTCTCCTCACTGCGCTTCCGCCTCATCAGCGCTGCACTCCCCCTGTCAGTCGCGCATGCGCACACTGGTTATGGCAGAAACAAGTGCACATGCGCGACTGACAGGGGAGCGCAGCGCTGTTCAACCGCTACGGAGAGTTCAGGATTGAGTGGCCACGGCGGTGATGAGACGGAAGCGCAGTGAGGAGAAACCTACGGTCCTCCACCATGTATAGTTCAAACGATGAATTACGAAAGTTTTTTATCCAAACAAAGGATATTTATTTTAAAAATTATAAAAGTACATCCATGGAGATACTTAAAAACAATCCATACAAAGTACATGTAGGGACTCTGTTTTTTATGTACTTTGTATGGATTGTTTTTAAGTATCTCCATGTATGTACTTTTATCATTTTCATTTTTAAAATAAATATCCTTTGTTTGGATAAAAAAAACTTTTGTAATTCATCGTTTGAACTATACGTGGTGGTGGACAAGAATTTCAATTCCAATCCCATATCGGTGGAGGCACGGAAAAGAAACCTTTCAAGGAACATAGGGAGAGGTGTCTAGGTGAGTGTCGTCCATAAGGGATAACAAGACGTCCACTCTATATCTGTTATAACTACACATAAGGATTTAAAGAAACCTTTTGATGTATGCATTTCATTGAAAAAAGGTCAGTCCTGGGATACCAGTCCACTGTATGAAGATAATATGAAGTTTGGTCTAACTGATGTGATCTCCCATTCTTCTGTTTAAAGTCTTCTACATTAGGACACTTGAACGGATATCTCGGAACTGGCATTTGTCTTTTCTAGCGGCGCTTGTGAACCACTCTATTGTTTGGTTAGCCACATGGGGCATGGCCAATGAAAATTGGGGTGTGATACACATATGGGGGGGCCAGATACACATATGCCCCCAATAGTGCCAGATACACATATGCCCCCAATAGTGCCAGATACACATATGCCCCCAATAGTGCCAGATACACATATGCCCCCAATAGTGCCAGATACACATATGCCCCCAATAGTGCCAGATACACATATGCCCCCAATAGTGCCAGATACACATATGCCCCCAATAGTGCTAGATACACATATGCCCCCAATAGTGCTAGATACACATATGCCCCCAATAGTGCAAGATACACATATCCCCATGGTGCCAGATGCACAAATGCCTCACGGTTCCGGATGCACAAATGCCTCACGGTTCCGGATGCACAAATGCCCCACGGTGCCGGATGCACAAATGCCCCACGGTGCCGGATGCACAAATGCCCCACGGTGCCGGATGCACAAATGCCCCACGGTGCCGGATGCACAAATGCCCCACGGTGCCGGATGCACAAATGCCCCACGGTGCCGGATGCACAAATGCCCCACGGTGCCGGATGCACAAATGCCCCACGGTGCCGGATGCACAAATGCCCCACGGTGCCAGATGCACAAATGCCCCCAGTAGTGCCATATATGCCCCCACAGTGCCAGATACACATTGCCCCAGATTGGCAGATACATATTACCACAGAGTGCCCCCCCCCCCCCTCTGCTGCTCACTGCTGACTCTGCATCTGCTGTGTGAGGGGAGGAGAGCTCAGCGCTCGCCTCTCCTGCCCCTCAATGCTCGTTAAGTCTGGTCTCCGGCGGCGGGTATCTCAAATGAGGCGCCGATTTGTTAACCAGTCAGAGCTCGCGAACTGGCAGCCAATCAGGAGCCATGGCTGCCAGTCCGCGAGCTCTGATTGTCTAACACACTTATTGAGATTCACCCTGCCGCCGCCGGAAACCGGACACATCACTGAGCATTGAGGGGCAGGAGAGGCGCTGCGCTGCGCTCTCCTTCCCTCACACAGCAGTGGGCTGCAGGTATGGTGGACGGCAGTACGGCGTACCAGCTGGGAATTTCTTACCGGTACGCCGTACCGACATATTTGCAGCACTGCCCTGTTCTTTCACTCTTCATCAGAGTGCTGTGTTATGCAGGCAGCCACAGCAGTGATGTAATTTACAGTCCTTCCTCTGCAGTCTATTCCACAGGGAGCGGTTTATGATCGTGAAGGGTGCACTGAAAAAGGGCAGGGTGCTGCACCCGGCTGAAACAGCCTAGCAGGAACACTACATATTCACTAGTAATGTAGTGTCCATATTTGTATGGCATTTTCAAGCAATAACCTTAATTTCCCTCTGTAGGCAGTTATGACGGGGGTTCCTGTCTGGTCTAAAATTAATAGCATAATGTCATCATTCATGTCATAATGCCCGCATAATGTCATAGACAGAAGAGCCAGCCATAGGCATAGGCAACTAGGCAAATGCCTAGGGGCATGCATTGCAAGCCTAGGACCAGCTCAGCTTGATAGCAGGCAGTGCCAGTTTTATGTGCACTTAACTGCGTGCCGGCCGCTCATGCCTGTCCCCATTACACTATGCACGCAGCGGCGACTTGTACCTCCCTGCCTCTTGGGAGTCCCAGTCTCCCAGAATGCTGTGCCGGGCATGACTACGTCACACCGCATGGTGTTGTTGCGCATGGCATTAAGGGAGCGGCCGCAGGGGAGGGAGGACTTGGAGAAGCACACACCCATGTGCTGCAGTCTCAGCCAGCCAGCTTCACCACACTGAACCCTGCTGCTGGAGGGACACTGGGGGCAGTGAGTAGGGGGGGGGGGGGGGGCGGGGTCATTACCTGTATGTTAAGGGTAATTTCTGTGTTTAATAGGGCATCACCTACGTGTAAATGGGCACTGCTTAAGTCATGGGTTCCCAAACTGTGCGCCGTGGCTCCCTGGGGTGCCGCAGCGCTGTCACAGGGGAGCCGCAGCCTAAAGTTAGCCAGAGGATGGAAGGGGAAGGGGAGACTGTGTGCTGCAGGAGCGGCGGGCGGGCAGTGAGTAGTCAGCCGGGTTGAGGGGAGTGCGGGCGGCAGGACAGAGCGGCCGTCCAGTGTGTAGTTAGGGGGGGCGGGAGTGCGGGGACAGGAGCGGCCATCTAGTATGTAATCAGCAGGGGGGGAGCACGGGCGGCTGGAGCGGCCGTCTCGTAAGACAGTAATCAGCAGGGGGGGGGGGGGAGGAGAGCGCGGCCGTCTCGAAAGTGATCAGCGAGAGGGAGCGCGGGCGGCTTGAGCGGCCATCTAGTAATAAGACAAGTAATCAGCGGGGGGGGAGCTTGGGCGCCTGGAGCTAGGTACAGCCCAAGTCAGCCGCAATGTGTAATCAGCTGGCGCCGTGGGGGGGGGAGGAGAGTGCGGGATGTCTGCGGCTAGTTCATCGGGGGGGGACGGACGATGACTGGAGTCACCCGGCAGGGAAGGGGTGGTGTTATGCAGGATGTGTTTGTGTACATGGGGAACCTGTGAGTGTAATCAGTGGAGAATGCGAGTGCAAGCAGGCTGGAGTGGCCAAGGAGTGCGCTGGTGTGGCCAAGAAGTGCGCTGCAGTGACCAAGGAGTGCACTGGGCAAGGCTCATTGAAGTCCTTGCCGGCGTGACAGAGGAGCTGGCTGTAAAAGTGAGTAAAATATTAATATATGATACTGTATGTGAGATGCTGCATTGGGAAATCTATAGGAGGGGGGTGTCTGCTGTAAGTGACTTAAGGGCCCTACACACTCGGCGACCCGCCGCCGAGCTGCCCGACAGCCGATATGGCCGTCAAACGACCCGACGGCGGAGGGGGAGGTGACGGGGGGGGTGGAAGTTTCTTCACTCCCCCCGTCACCCAGCTCCATAGCCCTGCATGCTAATTTGGACGAGATTGTCCATATTGGCCTGCAGGTATGAACAAGCCGGCACCTACAATGAACGAGCGCTGGGCCGCGCATCGTTCATCGGTGGTGCCTACACACTGAAAGATATGAACGAGTTCTCGTTCATTAATGAACGAGAACGTTCATATCGTTCAGTAAAATCTTTAAGTGTGTATGTAGGGCCCTTTATGTGACGACAAGCTGGTAAGCAGGTGGGGGGTGGGGGGGCTGGTCTTGGTGCATGGTGCATGGATGCACAGGAGCCTTTTTAGATTGATTTATTTGACTGCAAAAAAATCTGTTATGTTATACAAAGGGTGTAGTATGAGATGCCGGCGACCAGCATACCGGCGCCGGGAGCCCGACCGCCGGCATCCCGACAGCGTGGCGAGCGCAAATGAGCCCCTAGCAGGCACGCTATTTTATTCTCCCTCCAGGGGGTCGTGGACCCCCACGAGGGAGAAGAAATGTCGGTATGCCGGCTGTCGGGATTCTGGCGCCGGTATACTGTGCGGCGGGATCCCGACAGTCCCGACCACCCTTATACAAAGCCTGTTTTGTTTTTTTTAATTAATGCATGTGCAGGTGACCAGTATCGCACTGCAAAAAGACATATGGGGTCATTCCGAGTTGATCGCTAGCTGCATTAATTCGCAAATGGCACTTCTGCGACCCAACTACTTTAAAAAAGGGACAGTTTGGTAAATATTTTGGCGTAAGGGTGCCTTGAAAAAGTCAGGGATACCCAAAGGGTGCCTTGGACTAAAAAAGTTTGGGAACCACTGGCTTAAGTGCAAACTTAAGGCACCCTCTTACTCTTGGTCAATTTTTTTCTTTTTTTCCCGAGGGGAAGCCCTGAGCTCCACAAGGTCTAGAAGTGGCCTTGAGCACTAGAGGAGGAAGCAAAGACAGTGGGGTCAGCAGCAGCTAGTAACAAAATGGCAACTGGTCCTGGAGGAGGTTTACATTTGAAACTTCAGTTCTCAGTATCAACAGTTCTTTTTTTTTTTTTTTTTAAATCTGTAGTGGTCACATCTATGTAATCCAGTGTTTTTCGAGTGGCTAGTAATATTGCAGTCAGTATGTAAAATAGGAGGGTAATCCCATTGCCTCAGATATGGTTCACTTTTTTGGTATGGTTTTTTAACAGCATGGTTTCTTGGGGAGGCAGTTAATTTAACATCTGTCAGGATCCCTGCAGTCGGGATACTGACAGCGAAATGCCTGCGGTCGTAATACCGACCACCACCCAGAATCCCCACTGGTGGTCCATGGCACAACCTTCAGTCGCCACCCGGCCCGAAGGATAGCGAGCCCACGAGGACACGATGCGCTCGCCGCTGGTATTTTGGCTGTCGGGTTTACGGCGTCAGTCTGCTGACTAACAGGATCCCAACAGCCAGCATATCATACTAATCCCCTATCTTGTGTAAATTATGTATTTGGTAGAACAGTAATCGAACATCAGCTCCATTATTATTATTTTTCACTATGAAACAGAGTACCATGCTGATTTTTTTTTTTTTTTTTTTTGTGTGGGAGTAATGTATGCCTTTTTTGAGCACCTAAAAAAAAATTGGATGCCTAATGTTGATTTAACCTAGCCTTTTAAGGGCCTGATTCATTATGGATCGCTTAAGCGATCCTATGTGCAGTTTCCTGATGGTGGGGAAACTGCACATGCGCAGGACCCGTTCTGTGCATGTGCAGAATGGGTCCTGCGGTCCCGGCACAGATATGCGCACACCTCTGCCTGATTGGCAGGTAGAGACGTTTGCGGGGAGGGGCGACCGGTGTACAGGAAAACAGGGGCGTGTCGCCCCCATTTTCCAGGAGTGGCGAGGCCTGTCATTGCAGATGAACATCGTGACCATCTGATATGCAATTGCATCGCAAATGCAGGGAGGAGGTGGTATGCACTTCCTCCTCCATTTGCATTGCTAAGGACTGCAAATGCAAAGCTGCTGCGAGTAGCTTTGCATTTGCAATCCTTAATGAATCAGCCCCTAAATTCTGTTCCAAAATAGCATTTTTGCTGTAACTCGAAATGTAAGGCAGATATAGTCATATGGTTTTGGATTTTTGGATTCTGGAGGAAAAGTTACCATAGGGGTCCAGATTTCATGGTGATTCCTTAATAAACAATTGTGATACTTCAAATAAACTGGAATAAATAAGCTGTGATAAGTAAACCGTTTAATACATTGAAAAATTAATATTTCGGGAACCGACAGTCGAGATATTTGGCAGAAATAGTTTTTTTTACATCCCCTCTTATAAAAAAAAAATTGTAACACTAACATGGGTGGTAAACATTTCATTTTATTTTGGGGTGATCTGCTGTCGAATGGCCCATCACTATAGATAACATTGATATCACACACCTTGTATACACCAATCACTATAAACAGGTCACACTTGTCTCATGCACTTGATATACACTGGTCATTAATACACAGGCCACCCCAATGTCATGCACCTAATTCACCAATCACAAGTCGAATAATGTCAATGGGGTCTCCTCATGCGAATGACAATACTAAGATGGCTAAAAATTGTGTCTTTCTGAGATCTGCAAAAGACAAATCGCTCTATGTGGTGTCATACAAAGTTGTGTGTGTCTCAGAATCTGGCCCCAATTTTAAAAAAAAAATTGGTTTACAAATGGTAATTTTACTGTGTGTAATGTGGCAATAGGCGCAGTGCGCTACAGAGGATCCAGTGGTATTTAGTTGACCAAGGGAAGTCTTGTATTTGGAGGAGAGAAAAGTTGTGTCTTACCTGCAGTGCATTTCTCCCTTGCAGTCTGGTACAGGTGAAAGCATGTCACTGATCAGCCAGAGCACCTGTGGGAAACTCCCTTAAGAAGGCAGGTTGGCTGAGTCACTTGCCTGTCGGTCTGGAAGGGGAAGTAGGAGTCTAAGGTATAAAAAGGCTATTTGGGCCATTTATCTGTGTGACCGACAGCGGGGAAAGCTGGGAGGTGACTAGAGATTAGATTTCCGTTAGAAATTTGTGCTACAGTAGCTCACCTGTGGTATCAAACCAGATGGGTTAGCCTTAGCTTCAGTGAGTATTGGGTGTCCATGACCCTGTTGCTGGTTCGATTGTCCTTTTTTGGACCACTTTTGAAAGGTACTAACCACTGTATTTCTGTGAAGACTTCACAACACCTGCTATTTTGGAGATGCTCTGGCCCACTCATTTAGCCTTCACAATTTGGTTCTTGTCAAAGTCGCTGAGATCATTATGCTTGCCCATTTTTCCTGCTTCCAACACATCAATTGAGTGTTCACTTGCTGCCTAATATATCCCATCCCTTGCCATTACAGGTGCTTTTGTAATGAGACAAAATAGCTTAGGTGCAAGGCATGTGCAGAGTACAGTTATATAGAATTAGAAGTCCATTTCCTCTTCATAAATGCTATTAGTGATGTTAGTGCAGCCTCAGCCAATCATCCCTAACCTCAGGCAGAATGTATAAAATGCAAATACACCTTTACTTGAAATAAATGCTAACATACATCAAGAATAGCGATAAACCGCATGTGTCCAACTCCTCAGCCTTGCAATCCACATGCCAACGGATTGCAACAGCTCTTGTCTTCCGTCTTAGTACATCATTTCCTTTGTCACTCAGGACCATAAGTTCATAAGTAGAATTGCAATCAATATATTCCAGCATACCATTCAATTCTGGTGTGCTGTTAACTTCCGCAGTACTGAGCTGCCCACATATAGATTCAATGAAAGAGTACACTCACCAGACTTGCTTGCAAAGGTGCAAATTTATGGTTCACATACTAACAGAGAAAAGGTGCTTTTACAACGTGATAGGACCTTTGTCAAGACTATAGAGAATATCTGCCAGACCAAATAAACACCATCTGGCTGTCCAAGTGAACCTGTAAGTATCCCAAGGACACCCCCAGGCCATTACTAAGTGACATCATCTGCGTTATGCACTTTCAGCCACAATCAAATCCATAAAGGCAATACTGAAACCAGCACCACACGAGCGCATAGCATGAGCTTCCAGGTGCATCATGCGTTCCAAACCCAGGGATTAGCGAAGGAGTGCAAGGTGGAATAGGAATTTTCTGGTGATAGGGGTAAATGCACTTCCGGTTGTGCATTCCACTGGGTTTGGAATGCATGACGCAACCGGAAGCTCATGGTGTGCGCTCCATTAGCATGGAGCTGGTTTCAATATTACAGTAACTGGGGATTTTAATAAGGATTAAGATGCATCTCTATATACATATATGTTTCATGATATGTTTGCTATGTGGATTTATGGTCGCTCTTTGTGATTGTACGTGCACAACGCAGATGATGTCACTTCCTGTGGCGTGTCCATGTGGTAACAGCCATGCCCAGACCACTCCGGTTTGCTGCTGGTGGCTACTGGTGTCCTCTACCCCCAGACTGGCCAGAAGCTGTGCAGGAACTGGTCGAGCTTGTACGTGCACGAGTACTGGTGTATATAGTGCAACTTTATTATAGACTGCCCATTAAAGATATACAGCATATACATATATAAAAGGCTAACACTATACACAAACACTCACACTTACCATGACAGAGCCCTGGCTTCCAGCAGCACAACTCCTAGAAACCCGGCAGCTCCTGTGTGAGTAGCAACCGCCCCCCTTATAATCCGGTCCTGGTGTCCGTCATTTTGACAGGCCTTTAACTAGTTAAATGTATGATTTAGCCAATACTGCATGCTAATAAAACTAGGGATTGGGAACCAATAGAATGAAATTTGTGGCTACAGACTAAACAATTTGTATTTTAATGTATATAAGAAAAAATTTCATAGAACCCTTATTTTTTTGCTTTTTATTCCAGAAAAATTCTTTCACTGATGATATTGGAATAGCCAGTTGGATGGAACACATTTTTCTATCTCATGGTGCATTGTTGGCAAAAAGCTGTCAAGCTGCAATGGAATTGGCAAAGCACGATCCAGAGGTCCAATCTATGGCTTTCCAGTATGGAAAGCACATGTCCTTAAGTTATAAGGTATGTTTGAGTTGTCACATACTATTATACATTTTGTTTTACTTGCTTTGAGGGACTCAACCGTGTTTCCCAATTCCAGCCCCCAGTGAGCCATCACCATACATGTTTTCCAGGTCTCCTTATAAAGTCACAAGTAGAAGAATTAGTACCACCTTTGGATCTTTGCCAGACAAACATGTTTCAGTGGTTATCATGTACACATCTTAGCACATTCAATGCAGAACTTGTCCAGTATAATAGATTGGGTAGACACAGCCAGTGTGTTGCAGAGATTGTCCCAGAACATCACTATTAAGCTTACATTATTTCTAAAAGACTTTTAACATATTAGCCATTCCAGAAGCATGATCCATCACCTACTATTTTACTGGCTCTTTCCCGAAGCACATTTGCATGTCTCACAAACTGTTATTATATCACTGTAGCTTAAAGCGCAACTCCATATTCCACATCCACATGCTTCACATTTATAACGCATATGCTGAACGGACATGACTGTTCTAGCAAATGCTAGATCAGATGTAAATATGTGTGATGCTACCATTGGGGGCAGTTATAGACAAGAGATTAGTGGAGACAAGAGAGGTCTGTTAAACCTTTAAAGTGTGAGTATTGAGAAATAACAGCTGCTAAAACCAATGACAAAACATTGTACTTTGGGCCTAATTCTGAGTTGATCGCAGCAGCAAATTTGTTAGCAGTTGGGCAAAACCATGTGCACTGCAGGGGGGACAGATATAACATGTGCAGAGAGAGTTATGGTGCCCATACACTTATAAGATAATCGGTGCTATCCTTCGATTTCGACCACATCTGTGAGAGAAATCGAAGGATTGTATGCACATTTTAGGTACCTTGAGACGCGATGCGCGGGCACGCCGGTCGAATATCGCGTCTCAAGAAATTATGTGCTGCACATAATATTTCTCGCATCGCAGTGTGATTGCATGTGGTTTCAAACTCACATGAGATATATCGCACTGCGATGGGTACCCGCCAAGAGTGGCCAGAGGCCGCTCCCACTCGGCGGTGACGTTTCCATCACGTGATTACCATGCGATCTATCGCATGATCGCATGGTAACCACTTTGGCAGTTCAGGTGCGATTTGATTGCACCTGAACTGCCGGTGCGATGCCCCGCGATGTCGCGTTGCAGGGCATCGCACAAGTGTATGGCCAGCATTAGATTTGGGTGGGGTGTATTCAAACTGAAATCTAAATTGCAGTGTAAAAATAAAGCAGACAGTATTTACCATGCACAGAAACAAAATAACCTACCCAAATCTAACTCTCTCTGTGATAAGGGGATCATGTTAAGGGGGTATACTTTTTCCTTCTCTATTCCCCTCCTTTTCTCTGATTCTATTGCTTGTATTATATTACAATATATCTTTGAAGCAAATGTATAATTTTAACCCTTTAGTGATTTATAATAATTCATCACTAATTGTGTACCTTTTATTAACAAACCCGCAGAGGTTGCATCTAGACATATATATCTTTAAATCATTAGGAATATTCTGTTCATATAAGAATGCACGCCAGTCGTATAGAATGTAAATCATAAGAATGTATTTCAACAAACAATTGCTACTCATAGAATTCACCTTTATCATTAAACAGTATTGGTCAAATACAATGCAAGTCACCATATAATAGTTTCACAGATTCAAACTATATAAGAAACAAATAGGATGAAAGGAGTGTGAGAGATGTATGTACTGTACTGTATGTGTGTATTTATTACTGGGGAGATATTTACTCAAAGCACTCGGCTAAATCCTAGATTTATTGATATATATTGGACAATATATATCTTAAAGAAATATCTTAGGGTATTGGTTTTGGTATATGTATGTGTGTGTGTGGGGGGGGGAGGGGCTGCATTGTCCACAGACCGCATGGGACAGAAGCTAGACTCCATTTTGGGAAAACTCCCATGATTCCAAAGTCTGTAACATATGGTTCAAAAGGGAATGGCAGCAGCCATTTTAGATTTGCAAGTCCAAACACATGGCATTCTTTGCTACACCATAATCACATAGCAGAAGCCATAAGACTCCACTATATTGCAAAACGTATAAGCTTCAACATAATGCATATGTGCTGATATTACAATTCTAAGCCATCTAATCACCTTTCACAATTCCAAGCCAACACAGTATCTCAATAACCAGAGCATATGGTATGCTGGCTATGTTATATAATGTAGCCTGTAATTATATGCCAATCCCAGTCTGTACCGCATTATGCTAACTTTTCAGGCCTAAAACCAACTAATTCCAGCCTTCCAGGACCAGCACCACATATCTCATGCTGTCCATATGAGCCATCACAAGACCAGATCACCAGGTAACCACAAGTATCAGCATACCATTGCTACAAGCACATGACTACAGTAACAAAAGGAAGTATGTGTTGACTTCTATACTTCAGCAAGATGCACCATACAAAACCACTACAATCTGTTATAAATCACCATACCAGGAATGCTATGCTACAGATTGTCTACTGTTCCAATTAATTACAGATTTCATAGAGTATTATCACCAACACATAACAATCACATAATTGCACAAGTATCATTAACCTTAAGCCATTTGTATCTCCAGATTAACTATTCTATGCTAATCGTTTCACAACTACTTTATCACAAACACATATTTAACTATTCTATGCCATTAAGCCATGTGTATACAATACTTAGCCTTAGTAAGGAGATCGGTCCTGGTGATGAGCAAGCCATGCTTCTGAGAGCTAGATTGATTCTGAGTGAGTGAGCTCTGATTTCAAGTGGGTACAGTATATTCATACCTGTGGGTGTGTCTTTCACAGCATGTGGGCTAGCTGTATCAGTGAGCTGAGCTGGCCATGTGAGCTTGGTTATTTAAATGCTAATTGGCCAAGGCTACAGTGTAGGGATGTTAATTCGGCTTCAGGTTACAGAAGCCAATATTATCATTCATTCTTTGTATCTCTAAAATGGATATATGGAATTACTCTGTAACACTCTGCAAATGTTATATCTGCCCCCCCTGCAGTGCACATGGTTTTGCCCAATTGCTAACAAACTTGCTGCTGCGATCAACTCAGAATTACCCCTTTTGTCCTATCTTCTATCAGAGTTTCCAGAGCATTTCTTAAAGCAGGCATGTCCAAACTGCGTTCCTCCAGCTGTTGTGAAACTACATATCCCAGCATGCCCTGACACAGTTTTGCTGTCAGAGAATGCTAAAGCTGTGTCAGGGCATGCTGGGATGTGTAGTTTCTCAACAGCCAGGGGGCCACAGTTTGGACATGCCTGTCTTAAAGGTTCTTTGCAGCACAGCATACTGTGTATGTAATAATCGCTCCCATAGAACTCCATTACATTGCGCCAAACGTTAACAACATTAATGTTGCAGGTGACATTAAAATTTACAGTATGCTTGACAGCTGGTTTAAGATCTCACAAGGCTCTAAGCAAGATACTGGTTTGGGGCCTCTACCCCAATTCTTTCTTGCAAAAAAGTAGACAGGCTGGAGCTAAAAGCTAGGTGTCAAAGGAGCATGTGCTAAGTCCCAGCCTCCTCTAATCAGATATTAGAACATGCACCCCTGACCCATGTGCTGAGCCTCATGAAACAACAGATAAGTGTGTCCGACGCTGACCCCCTCCCCTTCCCTGTATGTGGCTGGGCAATTACCAGCTTGCAGCCACAACTCCCCATACCGTGCTCATTGTTTGACTCCCCCTGCGGTCAAGTGATATTTAAAAAAAATTTACTTTAATATATGCTTGTTGGGGGTGCAGGGGCCGTTTAAAGGAGGAGTGGTCCCGAGTGCAGGCTACATGTGGGCCCCCTCCTCTCTGGCGGGGCAATAGACCCTGGCTTTGTGCCAGAGTCTACTGCGCATACACAGGTCTCTGGGAACATGGCACCTGCACCTTGTTCCCTGGTACATCTCTACTGTGCATGTGCAAATCACCGGAAAAATGGCCACAGCCACGGACTTGTAAGAATAATTATATGGGTGCCAGGTGTGCGGTGTGTGGGCCGCCCTGGACACTGTACACCATCCACCCATTATAGATACAACAGTGAGGGGGTAGCAGACGGGCCTCCTAGGGCCCTCTGGAACCTATGCGGCTGCCTGTCCCAACTTGTCCATAATCCATTTGCTTACATTGTTATTTCTTTTTCATCCACTAGGAGTCACTGGAGTACTCTTACGATATGGATGGGGCATCAGCAGGGACAGGCACATTTAAATATTTAAATTAGTAACCCTCCACCCCCTCCATACTACCAAGGTACCTCAGTGTTTTTTGTGCCTTCACAGGGATAAGAGCACGTGCTGGAAGTCTTAAAGACTTTCACTTTTATTTTTCTAAACTTTCGATTTTTTTCCTCTTCACAGTCCCTTCCCAGCTTACTAAGAAGCGTGGGTCCGGGACTGTGTGCTGCTGTACTGCAGAATAAGGCTTGTCGGCGCTCAGGAAGAGGAGCTCCGCCAAAGACCTTAATCAGCGTTAGCTGACTCAGCCTTGGCTGTAAGGAGCTGGACGATGCTTATATGAGAGTCAGAGCCTCCACACTGACTGAGGTAAGGGGGGAGGGGGGGCCCAGCACACAGCCGCCGCTCCGTTACAAAAGGGGGTGATCAGTTTTACTGTAGAGCGGGGCGGTCAGCTCACGCTGCCGTGCCCGCCATGTGTGCCTGTACTGTGCACTCCCATGCCCAGCCGCGGTCAGTCACACTGTAACCGCTGGGCGCCCGCCGATCCCCGCCTCCCAGCGCTTCCTGTCGGCCGCGGACAGCTCTCACTGCTCCCGATGTCCACACATACAGGGGGGGAGGACATGCTGGTGGCCGCGGACAGCGCCAGATGCTGCCGCGGCTCGCACACAGACATGTGAGAGACGGCCGCGGACAGCTGCAGCTGCTGCCGTGGGCCATACATAGCGATAGTGTGAAGTGATTTCAGCCGTGGACAGCTCCTGCAGCTGCCGCGGGCCTCCGTAACCGCTCCCCTCCTATCTCCAGTGTTCCTGGCTCAGGGGGACATAGCGCTGGCCGCCCGCACAGCTCCACAGCCGCAGTACCAAGCGGTAGGGGGGACAGTGGGGTACATTACAGGCTATTAAGCCTACATAAACACCAAGTGCCCACAATAAGGGACTTGGCCATGGGGGTCAATGGCCATGCGAGAATAGGACAGTGGAGTGCTGCTTTACATTTGTTACAACTGTATAGGGAAGGCTGAAGCACATGGTGTGGACGCCATTTTCTAATGACTTCCTGTTTCTTCCTACAGGAATTTGGGTTGATCCTACAACACACGGCCACTAGAGGGGGCAGAGGTGTTAGTGGGACATTAGTGAAGCACATTTTAAAAGAACTCAGTGTGTACCAAGTGTAGTGCATTTGGGCTCATGCACACTTCTGTTCATTTTTTTTTACTGAGCCGTGAGGACTTGTTTCACTGTGGTAGTGTCTGTTGGTGTCTTACTGTCTGTTAATGGAACTTCCACTTGCACAGTGTGTCTTGCAAAAGCGGGTCCAAATACAAACCCTGATCCTCCTTGGGCTATGATGGTAGGTGTGATGTCTGAATTAGAATCAGAGTTGGCCGCTGCGCGTAAAGATTGTGAGGCGGCTAAGTCTGATTCTAGGTAAATGCCGTCTGAGTTGCCAGAGTGGGCTCAGAATATGTCAAGGACTTTGCACAGTTTACAAAAGTCCAGGTCTAGCTCAATTCCTAACAGTAGTCTGAGTTTGGCTCATAATTTACCGGTTTCAGCGGTGTTGCATTCTGACGATTCAATACCAGACCTTTTGTCTCAGGAGGAACAAGAGGAAGGTGAATTGGGCAAGGAGTCTGATAGTGAGGATACTGATAGCCCGGCCATTGATAATCTCATCAGGGCGGTACGCCAGGTTCTAAATTTTGCTGAAGCTGAGGAACCTCTTTCAAATGATGAAGTGTTATTTGCTAAAAAAAAACAGAGAACGCCTGTGTGTTTTCCTTATTCAGATTCTCTTAATAAATAGTTAACAGAAGCATTGAAGCATCCAGATAAACACGTTGCTGTGCCTAGACGGTTTCTGTCTAACTATCCGTTCCCAGAGTCTATGACAACGAAATGGGAAAATTCCCCAACAGTGGATTCCTCGATGTCAAAACTTTCCAAAAAGTTAACCATTCCAGTCCCAGCTGCAACAGCTCTTAAAGACCCGTCAATGCGTAAGCTAGAAGCTATGCTAAAGTCAGTGTATACAACAGTAGTGGTGGTGCTTAGACCTGCTTTAGTGGGAGTTTGGGTTAACAAGGCTGTCGTTGCATGGGCGACACAGCTCAAGTTGGGCCTACTACAGGATCTCCCCTTAGACCAGCTTATATTTCTTGCTGTTCATGTCTGTGACTCTGCTGAGTATTTAGGTACGGCTTCTATGGATATCGGCCAGGTTTGTTCTCGCGTTTCAGCTTCACTAGTTGCGGTCATACGGGCACTTTGGCCACGTTCTTGGCAGGCAGAGGCAGAGTCAAAATGAGGAATAGAAGCATTGCCTTACGCTGGCAAGATGTTATTTGGTCCTGAATTGGACAAATGGATTTCTCAGGCTACTGGGGGGAAATCTGTTTTCTGGCATTGCTCGCACCAGTTCCTAAACGCAAATGCGCTGGACCGGCGTTCAAATCTTTTAGATCTCAGTCCTTTCGAGGCCGTGCTAGAGGAACAACCATCCCAGGTAGACGTGGTAGAGGACGTGGTTTCCAACATATATGGCACTGTGGGGGCATATCTGGCACTGTAGGGGCATTTATGTATCTGGAACTGTGGGGGCATTTATGTATCTGGTACTGTGGGGGCATTTATCTGGCACTGTGGGGGCATATCTGGCACTATGGGGGCATTTCTGTATCTGGCACTGTGGGGGCATTTCTGTATCTGGCACTGTAGGGGCATTTATGTATCTGGAACTGTGGGGACAGATCTGGCACTGTGTGGCCATTTATGTATCTGGCACTGCTGGGGGGCATGTCGTGTAGCTGGCATGGCTGGGGAGCATATCATGTAGTGTTCCCGCTAGGCGTCTGTGGCTAGGCAATGTGTCTAACGTGCTCTGCCTGGTGCAAAGTGTCTAACGTGCCCTGCCTGGCGCAAAGTGTGTTAACGTGCTCTGCCTGGCGCAAAGTGTGTAGGAGGTTCTACCTGGTGCAATGTGTATTAACTGCACTACTGTGTGGTGTAATGCGAATTGCCACTATTATGTGGCCACGCACCTTCCCCATGAAGCGACGCCCCTAAATTTTTGCAGCGCGCCTTCGGCACGCACTGTCCATGCTTGACCATGTAGGTAGATGAGCACCAAGCATTACAGTATGTACATCATTTTGCCCTCCTAACTTAAAAATGTGCCCTCCCTGTGATCAGCACCCTGCCCTAAAAAGTGAACACTATCATGTGTAGCTGGCACTGCTGGGGGGCATGTCATGTGTAGCTGGCACTGCTGGGGGGCATGTCATGTGTAGCTGGCACTGCTGGGGGGCATATTGTGTGTAGCTGGCACGGCTGCGGGGAATGTCATGTGTAGCTGGCACTGCTGGGGGGTATATCATTTCTATCTGGCACTGCACATTATGTGTATCTGGCACTATACTGGAGACATTATGTGTATCTGACACTATACTGGAGACATTGTGTGTAAGGAACACTACTGTGGCTGTTATGTGTAAGGCTGCTAATTGTGTGCGTAGAGGGGGTGTGAAAATATATTTATTTATAGTCTAATAATATGAAGTTATGAGGCCACGCCCACTTCCCTGAGGCCACACCCACTTTTCCTGGAGCGCGCGCGCATAGGGGTTGGGGGTGGCGCTTTTACATGTTCTCGCTCAGGGTACTAGTAGGCCTGGAGCCGGCCCTGCTCAGACTGTTCAGGTTCAGTCAGACAACGCAACGGCAGTCGCATACATCAACAAACAAGGAGGGACTCGAAGTCGCATGGTCATGCGAGAAGTTGCTCGAATCCTGAATTGGGTTGAGCATCACCAAGTGATATTGTCGGCAGTGTTCATTCCCGGAGTGGACAACTGGGATGCAGATTATCTTAACCGTCAGGATTTTCATCCAGGAGAATGGGATTTACATCCAGAGGTGTTCCAGATGTTGGTCCAGCGGTGGGGTTACCCACAGGTGGATCTAATGGCATCTCACCACAATCATCAAACACCCCATCATGTGTCCAGAACAAGAGATCCAAAGGCAGTGGCAGTGGATGCTCTCACAATAGCGTGGCCGTACAGTCTCGTGTATCTTTTTACACCATTTCCGCTGCTTCCTCGGTTGCTCAAGCAGATCAAAAGTGAATCCACAACCGTCATGTTAGTGGCGCCTCATTGGTCTCTGAGAGCGTGGATCTCGGATCTCCGAGGTCTACTCGCAGACGGTCCATGGCCGCTTCCGTTACGTCCAGATCTACTACAACAGGGTTCGTTCCTTTACCCGGGATTTAGCGCAGCTGCGTTTGACGGGGTGGCTGTTGAGACCGCTCTCTTAAGACAAGAGGGCATTCCAGAGTCGGTCATACCAACTATGTTACGTGATAGGAAGCCAGTTACAGCAGCTCATTATCACAGGATTTGGCGAGCTTATACAGGTTGGTGTGAAGCTCAGAAGTTTCCGACCTCTTCTTTCAAGTTATCCCGTCTTTTGCTATTTTTGCAGACTGGGTTAGATGGAGGACTACGTTTAGCTACACTAAAGGTGCAGGTCTGCCTTGTCAATTTTCTTTCAAAGGCGTTTGGCCCTTTTGCCAACAGTTCACACTTTCCTGCAAGGTGTCCTCAGAGTACAACCTCCATTTATACCACCTACAGCACCATGGGACTTGAATCTAGTTTTAGATTTTTTGCCGTCTTCAATTTTTGAACCCTTACAACAAGTGGATGTTAAGTTTCTAACTTGGAAACCGTGTTTCTCCTAGCCTTAGCTTCAGCAAGGCGTGTTTCAGAATTGGGTTCCTTGTCATGCAAGCCACCGTATCTGGTATTTCATGATGACAGAGCGGAACTTCAAACGAATCCCGCTTTTCTACCAAAGGTAGTAACTTCCTTTCACATCAATCAACCTATCGTAGTTCCTGTTTTTTCAGAAGGTTTAGGAACTCCAGCTACTTTGGATGTGGTACGCGCACTCCGCGTTTATATAGCCCGAACATCAACAGTACGTAAAACGGATACATTGTTTGTTCTCTATGATGCAGTCAAGATAGGATGGCCAGCTTCCAAACAGACCTTGGCTAGATGGATTAAGTTGACCATTCATCTAGCGTACTTTCATGCTAGTCTGACATCGCCTGCATCTGTTTCAGCACATTCCGCGCGTTCTGTGGGAACGTCATGGGCAGCAGGTCGTGGAGCCTCTACAACACAACTTTGCCGTGCAGCTACATGGTCATTAGTGCACACGTTTGTGCGCTTTTAAAAGTTTGATACGTTTGCGGCATCAGCATCTAGCTTTGGCCGTCTAGTGTTACAGGTGCCAACCTGCTCTACCGCCCAAAGGGGAAACTTTGGTACGTCCCAAGAGTACTCCAGTGACCCCTAGTGGATGAAAAAGAAAATAGGATTTTGGTACTTACCAGATAAATCCTTTGCTTTGAATCCACAAGGGGCACTGGACACCCACCCAGAGAAGTTTCACCTGGCTTGTGGTAAGTTCAGTAGATCTTATGGTAACACATTACCGACTTGTTCAAATGTTAAGGTGATTGTTATCTATTGTTGTGTCAACTTTCTAGTTGTCCATTATGTTTTGTGTCAACTTTCTAGTTGTCCGTTGTGTTATAATGTTATATGTAATTCTCCACTGTTCATCCTCTCTATAACTCCTGTTCGGCTCAGTAAAAAACACTTAAATGTGACTGTCCCTGCTGACGCCCCGTCCATATCCCAGGAGTACTCCAGTGCCCCCTGTGGATTCAAAGAAAAGGATTTATCTGGTAAGTACCAAAATCCTATTTTTGAACCTTGATATCAGAGATTGCTGAGTAATCATTGCTGGGTGGTTTACATACATTAAATGATTGGTGTTAATATCCATGTGTAGCAGGCCTGGCTTTTACATTTATTGTATTTTTCCTCAAAGAATGATGCCAAAACTTAAGTGACCAGTGTATGAAACTGGACATCAAAAGACAATCTTTGTATAAGCAATGAACGTTTGCTTTAAAATAAACTCTTTTGTCCTTCTTCATGTTGTTTAAGGTAATGGAAAGAACAGATTTTAAATCCATTATTCAGGAGTATTTTCTATGCACAGAGCACTCTGGTATTGTATTCCCTGAAGTTTTCAAGTTTTGCCCAGGGGCATCCTGGCCTCCTTTGGGTACAGCAATGACTTTTTCCTGTTACATTGCAAACTACTCAACACTTATGGGAATATAAGCAATATGTAAGCAAGTATAAAACACTACCAGACGTTAATGTACTGCAAATGATAGACATACTGCAGCAGCACTATTTTAAACTGATGCTTTACGGCAGGACTGTAGTTTAATAAGGACATTTCTTTTGTTGACATTTTTATTTATTAATGACTTGTCACTTTTAATTAGCATTCAACCTATACACAATACAATAATTAATAGACATGTATGTAGTATATAAAACAAAAAGCTGTACAACTGAAAAGCCATATGGAGAAATGTTCTATAGTAGCATCTTTGGAGAGTTGGAGGTGATGTTCTAAAGATATATAAGTTTGTCCATGGGTGCTTAGAATTTGGGCAGGGGTGTAAGCTCAGAGGTCGGGTGGAGTGGGGAAAAAGCCTTGCATGCAGGAATGAGAGGAGGTAATCAGCATGGAGGAGGACAAATAGGGTGAGAAAGCTGTGGACTGGCAGGAGGCAGGTTTGTTTTACAGTGATGAGCTTAATCTAGATCCTACATTGAAGGGAGCCAGTGAAGGAGTTGAAAAAGATGAGCGTTTGAGTCAGCGATGTGGTAGGAAGAGACTAGTAACAGATGTGAGGATAGTTTTAAGAGTGGAGAGGCAAGAAAGCGGAAGTCCTCTGGGAATCAGCTTGTGCAGATTATGTGGGTCATTCAGACCTGATCGCACGCTAGGATTTTCGCTGTGCTGCGATCAGGTCAGAACTGTGTATGCACTGCAATGCGCATGCGCGTCGTACGGCTACAAAGCGGATCATTGCTGGGCGATGGATTGTGCGAAGAATCCATTCGCACAACCGATTGCAAGGAGATTGACAGGAAGAAGGCGTTTGTGGGTGGCAACTGATCGTTTTCTGGGAGTGGTAGGAAAAACACAGGCGTGTCCAAGCTTTTCCAGGGCGGGTGTCTGACATCAATTCCAATCCCGGACAGGCTGAAATGATCGCAGCAGCTGCGTAAGTCCTGGGCTACACAGAAACTGCACAAAACTTTTTTGTACTGGTCGGCTGCACATGCGTTCACACACTTGCAAAGCGAAAATACACTCCCCTATGGGCGCCGACTATCTGCTCGCAGCAGTGCAAAAAAAACCTAGCGAGTGATCAATTCTGACTGAGCCCCTATGAGTCTTAGGGATCTATGGAGAAAGAGATAAAATGGATGGAGATAAAGTACCAGCCAACCAGCTCCTACAGGTAACTGTAATTTCTCTTGCGTCCTAGAGGATGATGGGGACTCCGTAAGGACCATGGGTATAGACGGGCTCCGCAGGAGACATGGGCACGAAGAAAGAACTTTAGGTATGGGTGTGCACTGGCTCCTCCCTCTATGCCCCTCCTCCAGACCTCAGTTTATTACTGTGCCCAGAGGAGACTCGGTGCATTACAGGGAACTCTCCGGAGTTTTCCTGAAAAAAAAGTATTTGTTAGGTTTTTTATTTTCAGGGAGCCTGCTGGCAACAGACTCCCTGCAGCGAGGGACTGAGGGGAGAGAAACAGACCTACTTTAATGTTAGGCTCTGTTTCTTAGGCTACTGGACACCATTAGCTCCAGAGGGAACGGAACGCAGGTCTCACCCCGCAGTTCGTCCCAGAGCCGCGCCGCCGTCCTCTTTGCAGAGCCGGAAGATAGAAGCCGGGTGAGTATGTGAAGAAAGAAGACTTCAAAAGCGGCAGAAGACTTCAGTTCTTCACTGAGGTAACGCACAGCGGTAGCGCTGTGCGCCATTGCTCCCACACAGCACACACAAACGGCAGTCACTGTAAGGGTGCAGGGCGCAGGGGGGGCGCCCTGGGCAGCAATATGGACCTCCAAAGGTGGCAATAACCTTATATACAGGCTGGGCACTGTATATAAGAGAGATCCCCCGCCATGTTTTAAATTTTTAAGCGGGACCGAAGCCCGCCGCTGAGGGGGCGGAGCTTGTTCCTCAGCACTCACCAGCGCCATTTTCTCCACAGCACACCGCTGAGAGGAAGCTCCACGGACTTTCCCCTGCTTAACCACGGTGAAAGAGGGTTTTAAAGAAGGGGGGAGGCACATCATTTGGGGCAAAATAGATATTACAGCGCTATCTGGGTAAACATATAGTGTGTTTTTTCCTGGGTCACTGGCGCTGGGTGTGTGCTGGCATACTCTCTCTCTCTGTCTCTCCAAAGGGCCTTTGTGGGGGAACTGTCTTCAGATAAGAAGTTTCCCTGAGTGTGTGGTGTGTCGGTACGCGTGTGTCGACATGTCTGAGGTAGAAGGCTTTCCTAGTGAGGAGGTGGAGCAAATTAATGTGGTGTCTCCGTCGGCAACACCGACACCTGACTGGGTGACTATGTGGAATGTTTTAAGTGCTAATGTAAATTTATTGCACAAAAGGTTGGACAAAGCTGAGTCCAGGAATTATGCAGAGAGTCAGGGCCTGCCTGCCCCTATGTCGCAGGGACCCTCGGGGTCTCAATAGCGCCCACTATTCCAAATAGTAGACACTAATACCGACACGGATTCTGACTCCAGTGTCGACTACGATGATGCAAAGTTACAGCCAAAATTGGCTAAAAGTATTCAATATATGATTATTGCAATAAAGGATGTTTTGCATATCACAGAGGAACCCCCTGTCCCTGACACGAGGGTACACATGTATAGGGAAAAGAAACCGGAGGTAACCTTTACCCCTTCTCATGAGCTGAACGAGTTATTTGAAAAGGCTTGGGAATCTCCAGACAAGAAACTGCAGATTCCCAAAAGGATTCTTATGGCGTATCCTTTCCCGACTAAGGACAGGATACGGTGGGAATCCTCCCCGAGGGTAGACAAAGCGTTGACACGCTTATCCAAAAAGGTAGCACTGCCATCCCAGGATACGGCTACCCTCAGGGATCCTGCTGATCGCAAGCAGGAGGCTACATTAAAGTCCATTTACACACACTCTGGTACCTTACTCAGACCGGCGATAGCGTCGGCTTGGGTTTGTAGCGCTGTAGCAGCGTGGACAGATACCTTCTCTGCGGAATTGGATACCCTGGATAAGGATACCATTTTATTAACCCTGGGTCATATTAAAGATGCTGCCTTATATATGAGGGATGCTCATAGAGACATTGGCCTACTGGGTTCTAGAGTCAACGCTATGTCGATTTCTGCTAGACGAGTCCTATGGACCCGGCAATGGACAGGTGATGCCGACTCAAAGAGGCATATTGAGGTTTTACCTTACAGGGGTGAGGAATTGTTTGGGGAAGGTCTCTCGGTCATGGTCTCCACTGCTACGGCAGGTAAATCAACTGTTTTGCCTTATATTCCCTCACAGCCTAAGAAAGCGCCACATTATCAAATGCAGTCCTTTCGGTCACATAAAAACAAGAGAGCACGAGGATCGTCCTTTCTTGCCAGAGGTAAGGGCAGAGGGAAAAAGCTGCCATCCACAGCTAGTTCCCAGGAGCAGAAGTCCTCCCCGACCTCTACAAAATCCACCGCATGACGCTGGGGCTCCGCTGAGGGAGTCTGCCCCAGTGGGGGCACGTCTTCGACTTTTCAGCCACATCTGGGTTCACTCACAGGTGGATCCCTGGGCAATAGAGATTGTTTCCCAGGGTTACAAGCTGGAATTCGAAGAGGTGCCTCCTCGCCGGTTTTTCAAATCGGCCTTACCAGCTTCTCCCTCAGAAATGGAGATAGTCTTAAATGCAATTCAAAAATTGTGTCTTCAACAGGTGGTGATCAAAGTTCCCCTGCTTCACCAAGGGAGGGGGTATTACTCAACCCTATTTGTAGTCCCGAAACCGGACGGTTCGGTCAGACCCATTTTAAATTTAAAATCCTTGAACTTATACTTGAAAAGGTTCAAGTTCAAGATGGAATCGCTCAGAGCGGTCATCGCCAGCCTAGAAGGGGGGGATTTTATGGTGTCCCTGGACATAAAGGATGCATACCTTCATGTTCCCATATATCCACCTCATCAGGTGCACCTGAGATTTGCAGTACAGGATTGTCATTACCAGTTTCACACAATGCAGTTTGGGCTTTCCACGGCCCCGAGGATTTTCACCAAGGTAATGGCGGAAATGATGGTGCTCCTGCGCAAGCAGGGGGTCACAATTATCCCATACTTGGACGATCTCCTAATAAAACCGAGATCACGGGAGCAGTTGTTGAACAGCGTGTCACTTTCACTGGAGGTGTTACAGCAACACGGCTGGATTCTCAATATCCCGAAGTCACAATTAGTTCCTACAACCCGTTTGACCTTCTTAGGCATGATTCTGGATACGGACCTGAAAAGGGTTTATCTTCGAATAAAAAAGGCCCAGGAACTCATGACTCTGGTCAGGGACCTATTGAAGCCAAAACAGGTGTCGGTGCATCACTGCACTCGAGTCCTGGGAAAGATGGTGGCATCTTACGAGGCCATTCCTTTCGGCAGGTTCCATGCGAGGACCTTCCAATGCGACCTACTGGACAAGTGGTCCGGGTCACATCTACAGATTCATCAGTTGCTCACCCTGTCCCCCAGGGCCAGGGTATCTTTCCTGTGGTGGCTGCAGAGTGCTCACCTTCTGGAGGGTCGCAGATTCGGCATTCAGGACTGGGTTCTGGTGACCACGGACGCGAGCCTCCGAGGTTGGGGAGCAGTCACACAGGGAAGACACTTCCAAGGTCTTTGGTCAAGTCAAGAGACTTGTCTCCACATCAACGTCCTGGAACTAAGGGCCATATAAGACGCCCTTCGTCAAGCGGAGACTTTGCTTCGCGACCTACCGGTTCTGATCCAGTCAGACAACATCACCGCAGTAGCTCATGTAAACCGCCAAGGCGGCACAAGGAGCAGAGTGGCTATGGTGGAAGCCACCAGGATTCTTCGCTGGGCGGAAAATCATGTAGGCGCACTGTCAGCAGTGTTCATTCCGGGAGTGGACAACTGGGAAGCAGACTTCCTCAGCAGACACGATCTACATCCAGGAGAGTGGGGACTTCATCAGGAAGTCTTCGCACAGATTGCAAGTCAGTGGGGCCTGCCCCAGATAGACATGATGGCGTCCCGCCTAAACAAAAAACTACAGAAGTATTGCGCCAAGTCAAGAGACCCTCAGGCGGTGGCAGTGGACGCCCTAGTGACACCGTGGGTGTTCCAGTCGGTCTATGTGTTTCTCCTCTTCCTTTCATCCCGAAGGTGTTGAGAATAATAAGAAAAAGAGGAGTACAGACAATTCTCATTGTTCCAGATTGGCCACGAAGGGCCTGGTATCCGGATCTGCAGGAAATGCTCACAGAAGATCCGTGGCCTCTTCCTCTAAGACAGGACCTACTACAACAGGGGCCCTGTCTGTTCCAAGACTTACCGCTGCTGCGTTTGACGGCATGGCGGTTGAACGCCGGATCCTAGCGGAAAAGGGCATTCCAGATGAGGTCATTCCTACTCTGATAAAGGCTAGGAAGGACGTGACAGCTAAACATTATCACCGTATATGGCGAAAGTACGTTTCTTGGTGTGAGGCCAGGTATGCATCTACGGAGGAATTCCATCTGGGCCGTTTTCTTCACTTCCTACAAACTGGAGTGAATTTGGGCCTAAAATTAGGCTCCATTAATGTTCAGATTTCGGCCCTACCCATTTTCTTTCAGAAAGAATTAGATTCTCTCCCAGTAGTACAGACTTTTGTGAAGGGAGTGCTGCATATTCAGCCTCCTTTTGTACCTCCGGTGGCGCCTTGGGACCTTAACATGGTGTTGAGTTTCCTTAAGTCGCACTGGTTTGAACCACTTCAAACAGTGGAATTAAAATATCTCACTTGGAAAGTGGTCTTGTTGTTAGCCTTGGCTTCGGCTAGGCGAGTGTCGGAATTGGCGGCTTTGTCTCATAAAAGCCCCTATCTGGTTTTCCATATGGATAGAGCGGAATTGCGGACCCGTCCTCAATTCTTGCCTAAGGTGGTTTCCTCTTTTCATATGAACCAACCGATTGTGGTGCCTGTGGCTACGCGAGACTTGGAGGATTCCAAGTCCCTTGAGGTGGTCAGGGCTTTGAAAATTTACATAGCCAGAACGGCTAGGGTCAGGAAAACAGAGGCGCTGTTTGTCCTGTATGCTGCCAACAAGGTTGGCGCTCCTGCTTCAAAGCAGTCTATTGCTCGCTGGATCTGTAACACGATTCAGCAGGCTCATTCAATGGCTGGATTGCCGTTACCAAGATCGGTTAAGGCCCATTCAATTAGGAAGGTGGGCTCTTCTTGGGCGGCTGCCCAAGGGGTCTCGGCATTGCAATTGTGCCGAGCTGCTACTTGGTCGGGTTCAAACACCTTTGCAAAGTTCTACAAGTTTGATACCCTGGCTGAGGAGGATCTCCTGTTTGCTCAGTCGGTGCTGCAGAGTCATCCGCACTCTCCCACCCGTTTGGGAGCTTTGGTATAATCCCCATGGTCCTTACGGAGTCCCCAGCATCCTCTAGGACGTAAAAGAAAATAAGATTTTAAACCTACCGGTAAATCTTTTTCTCCTAGTCCGTAGAGGATGCTGGGCGCCCGTCCCAAGTTTGGACTACTTCTGCAAGACTTGCATATAGTTTTTGTTTACATAAGGGTTATGTTACAGTTTTCATCTGTCTCGGTCTGATGCTGTGTTGTTTCATACTGTTAACTGGTTCGTATATACCCTAGTTATACGGTGTGAATGGTGTGGGCTGGTATGAATCTTGCCCTTGAATTAACAAATCCTTTCCTCATACTGTCCGTCTCCTCTGGGCACAGTTTCTCTAACTGAGGTCTGGAGGAGGGGCATAGAGGGAGGAGCCAGTGCACACCCATACCTAAAGTTCTTTCTTAGTGCCCATGTCTCCTGCGGAGCCCGTCTATCCCCATGGTCCTTATGGAGTCCCCAGCATCCTCTACGGACTAGGAGAAAAAGATTTACCGGTAGGTTTAAAATCTTATTTTTTCAAACACAGCCTGTGACATGGTTGATAGGAGCTGATTGGATGGAACTTTATTTCCGTCCATCTCTCTCCAAGGTTTAGTACATAGAGCCCTTAATCACAATGCTTTGCAACAAAACCTCTTTTTGAGACTGCACATAAATTGATATGGAAAACTTGGCCACCCAGAGCGTCTTTTTCACTGATAATGTACTAGTGTATACTAGTCTCGCAAATCAAATTAATCAGTGAAGTCTTGTAAAGCAGTTTAGTTACATAGCATTCTGATTAAGACGCGCATTTGTATGAAAAAGATGCTTGGCATGACTCACTTGCGCCAAGTGCACTACATGGCTTATTGAGGCTAAGCGTATAAGGTCACACCTGTACTAATGCTGGCCATCTGATTATTGGAAAGAGGGCAGATTTCTCCCTTTATCTGTAAAAGGTATTATTTATATTTAACTCTGTATATACTAATATACTATTAATCACACTGTCTCCAGTAATCACATCACACTGATCTCCATCATCAATGCATCACATACACTTCAGCATTATCTTTAACATTTATCAATATCAATCATTCTGCATAATCTATCACAATTCTTCCTTAGTTTTCCTGTATCTGTGTATCAATTAGAGATGAGCGGGTTCGGTTTCTTTGAATCCGAACCCGCACGAACTTCACTTTTTTTTTCACGGGTCCGAGCGACTCGGATCTTCCCGCCTTGCTCGGTTAACCCGAGCGCGCCCGAACGTCATCATGACGCTGTCGGATTCTCGCGAGACTCGGATTCTATATAAGGAGCCGCGCGTCGCCGCCATTTTCACACGTGCATTGAGATTGATAGGGAGAGGACGTGGCTGGCGTCCTCTCCATTTAGATTAGATTTAGAAGAGAGAGAGAGAGAGAGATTGCTGTGATACTGTAGATTAGAAGAGAGTGCAGACAGAGTTTAGTGACTGACGACCACAGTGACCAGTGACCAGTGACCACCAGAGACAGTGCAGTTGTTTGTTTTATTTAATATATCCGTTCTCTGCCTGAAAAAAACGATACACAGTCACACAGTGACTCAGTCTGTGTGCACTGCTCAGCCCAGTGTGCTGCACATCAATGTATTGTATATAAAGCTTATAATTGTGGGGGAGACTGGGGAGCACTGCAGGTTGTTATAGCAGGAGCCAGGAGTACATGATAAATAATATTATATTAAAATTAAACAGTGCACACTTTTGCTGCAGGAGTGCCACTGCCAGTGTGACTAGTGGTGACCAGTGCCTGACCACCAGTATATTAGTAGTATTGTATACTATCTCTTTATCAACCAGTCTATATTAGCAGCAGACACAGTACGGTGCGGTAGTTCACGGCTGTGGCTACCTCTGTGTCGGCACTCGGCAGGCAGTCCGTCCATCCATAATTGTATTATAATATATACCACCTAACCGTGGTTTTTTTTTCATTCTTTATACCGTCGTCATACTAGTTGTTACGAGTATACTACTATCTCTTTATCAACCAGTGTACAGTGCGGTAGTTCACGGCTGTGGCTACCTCTGTGTCGGCACTCGGCAGGCAGTCCGTCCAACCATAATTGTATTATATACCACCTAACCGTGGTTTTTTTTTCATTCTTTATACCGTCGTCATACTAGTTGTTACGAGTATACTACTATCTCTTTATCAACCAGTGTACAGTGCGGTAGTTCACGGCTGTGGCTACCTCTGTGTCGGCACTCGGCAGGCAGTCCGTCCATCCATAATTGTATTATAATATATACCACCTAACCGTGGTTTTTTTTTCATTCTTTATACCGTCGTCATACTAGTTGTTACGAGTATACTACTATCTCTTTATCAACCAGTGTACAGTGCGGTAGTTCACGGCTGTGGCTACCTCTGTGTCGGCACTCGGCAGGCAGTCCGTCCAACCATAATTGTATTATAATATATACCACCTAACCGTGGTTTTTTTTTCATTCTTTATACCGTCGTCATACTAGTTGTTACGAGTATACTACTATCTCTTTATCAACCAGTGTACAGTGCGGTAGTTCACGGCTGTGGCTACCTCTGTGTCGGCACTCGGCAGGCAGTCCGTCCAACCATAATTGTATTATATACCACCTAACCGTGGTTTTTTTTTCATTCTTTATACCGTCGTCATACTAGTTGTTACGAGTATACTACTATCTCTTTATCAACCAGTGTACAGTGCGGTAGTTCACGGCTGTGGCTACCTCTGTGTCGGCACTCGGCAGGCAGTCCGTCCAACCATAATTGTATTATAATATATACCACCTAACCGTGGTTTTTTTTTCATTCTTTATACCGTCGTCATACTAGTTGTTACGAGTATACTACTATCTCTTTATCAACCAGTGTACAGTGCGGTAGTTCACGGCTGTGGCTACCTCTGTGTCGGCACTCGGCAGGCAGTCCGTCCATCCATAATTGTATTATAATATATACCACCTAACCGTGGTTTTTTTTTCATTCTTTATACCGTCGTCATACTAGTTGTTACGAGTATACTACTATCTCTTTATCAACCAGTGTACAGTGCGGTAGTTCACGGCTGTGGCTACCTCTGTGTCGGCACTCGGCAGGCAGTCCGTCCAACCATAATTGTATTATAATATATACCACCTAACCGTGGTTTTTTTTCATTCTTTATACCGTCGTCATACTAGTTGTTACGAGTATACTACTATCTCTTTATCAACCAGTGTACAGTGCGGTAGTTCACGGCTGTGGCTACCTCTGTGTCGGCACTCGGCAGGCAGTCCGTCCAACCATAATTGTATTATAATATATACCACCTAACCGTGGTTTTTTTTTCATTCTTTATACCGTCGTCATACTAGTTGTTACGAGTATACTACTATCTCTTTATCAACCAGTGTACAGTGCGGTAGTTCACGGCTGTGGCTACCTCTGTGTCGGCACTCGGCAGGCAGTCCGTCCATCCATAATTGTATTATATACCACCTAACCGTGGTTTTTTTATACCACCTAACCGTGGCAGTCCGTCCATAATTGTATACTAGTATCCAATCCATCCATCTCCATTGTTTACCTGAGGTGCCTTTTAGTTCTGCCTATAAAATATGGAGAACAAAAAAGTTGAGGTTCCAAAATTAGGGAAAGATCAAGATCCACTTCCACCTCGTGCTGAAGCTGCTGCCACTAGTCATGGCCGAGACGATGAAATGCCAGCAACGTCGTCTGCCAAGGCCGATGCCCAATGTCATAGTACAGAGCATGTCAAATCCAAAACACCAAATATCAGAAAAAAAAGGACTCCAAAACCTAAAATAAAATTGTCGGAGGAGAAGCGTAAACTTGCCAATATGCCATTTACCACACGGAGTGGCAAGGAACGGCTGAGGCCCTGGCCTATGTTCATGGCTAGTGGTTCAGCTTCACATGAGGATGGAAGCACTCAGCCTCTCGCTAGAAAACTGAAAAGACTCAAGCTGGCAAAAGCACCACAAAGAACTGTGCGTTCTTTGAAATCCCAAATCCACAAGGAGAGTCCAATTGTGTCGGTTGCGATGCCTGACCTTCCCAACACTGGACGTGAAGAGCATGCGCCTTCCACCATTTGCACGCCCCCTGCAAGTGCTGGAAGGAGCACCCGCAGTCCAGTTCCTGATAGTCAGATTGAAGATGTCAGTGTTGAAGTACACCAGGATGAGGAGGATATGGGTGTTGCTGGCGCTGGGGAGGAAATTGACCAGGAGGATTCTGATGGTGAGGTGGTTTGTTTAAGTCAGGCACCCGGGGAGACACCTGTTGTCCGTGGGAGGAATATGGCCGTTGACATGCCAGGTGAAAATACCAAAAAAATCAGCTCTTCGGTGTGGAGGTATTTCACCAGAAATGCGGACAACAGGTGTCAAGCCGTGTGTTCCCTTTGTCAAGCTGTAATAAGTAGGGGTAAGGACGTTAACCACCTCGGAACATCCTCCCTTATACGTCACCTGCAGCGCATTCATAATAAGTCAGTGACAAGTTCAAAAACTTTGGGTGACAGCGGAAGCAGTCCACTGACCAGTAAATCCCTTCCTCTTGTAACCAAGCTCACGCAAACCACCCCACCAACTCCCTCAGTGTCAATTTCCTCCTTCCCCAGGAATGCCAATAGTCCTGCAGGCCATGTCACTGGCAAGTCTGACGAGTCCTCTCCTGCCTGGGATTCCTCCGATGCATCCTTGCGTGTAACGCCTACTGCTGCTGGCGCTGCTGTTGTTGCCGCTGGGAGTCGATGGTCATCCCAGAGGGGAAGTCGTAAGCCCACTTGTACTACTTCCAGTAAGCAATTGACTGTTCAACAGTCCTTTGCGAGGAAGATGAAATATCACAGCAGTCATCCTACTGCAAAGCGGATAACTGAGGCCTTGGCATCCTGGGTGGTGAGAAACGTGGTTCCGGTATCCATCATTACTGCAGAGCCAACTAGAGACTTGTTGGAGGTACTGTGTCCCCGGTACCAAATACCATCTAGGTTCCATTTCTCTAGGCAGGCGATACCGAAAATGTACACAGACCTCAGAAAAAGAGTCACCAGTGTCCTAAAAAATGCAGCTGTACCCAATGTCCACTTAACCACGGACATGTGGACAAGTGGAGCAGGGCAGGGTCAGGACTATATGACTGTGACAGCCCACTGGGTAGATGTATGGACTCCCGCTGCAAGAACAGCAGCGGCGGCACCAGTAGCAGCATCTCGCAAACGCCAACTCTTTCCTAGGCAGGCTACGCTTTGTATCACCGCTTTCCAGAATACGCACACAGCTGAAAACCTCTTACGGCAACTGAGGAAGATCATCGCGGAATGGCTTACCCCAATTGGACTCTCCTGTGGATTTGTGGCATCGGACAACGCCAGCAATATTGTGTGTGCATTAAATCTGGGCCAATTCCAGCACGTCCCATGTTTTGCACATACCTTGAATTTGGTGGTGCAGAATTTTTTAAAAAACGACAGGGGCGTGCAAGAGATGCTGTCGGTGGCCAGAAGAATTGCGGGACACTTTCGGCGTACAGGCACCACGTACAGAAAACTGGAGCACCACCAAAAACTACTGAACCTGCCCTGCCATCATCTGAAGCAAGAAGTGGTAACGAGGTGGAATTCAACCCTCTATATGCTTCAGAGGTTGGAGGAGCAGCAAAAGGCCATTCAAGCCTATACAATTGAGCACGATATAGTAGGTGGAATGCACCTGTCTCAAGTGCAGTGGAGAATGATTTCAACGTTGTGCAAGGTTCTGATGCCCTTTGAACTTGCCACACGTGAAGTCAGTTCAGACACTGCCAGCCTGAGTCAGGTCATTCCCCTCATCAGGCTTTTGCAGAAGAAGCTGGAGGCATTGAAGGAGGAGCTAACACGGAGCGATTCCGCTTGGCATGTGGGACTTGTGGATGCAGCCCTTAATTCGCTTAACAAGGATTCACGGGTGGTCAATCTGTTGAAATCAGAGCACTACATTTTGGCCACCGTGCTCGATCCTAGATTTAAAGCCTACCTTGGATCTCTCTTTCCGGCAGACACAGGTCTGCTGGGGTTGAAAGACCTGCTGGTGACAAAATTGTCAAGTCAAGCGGAACGCGACCTGTCAACATCTCCTCCTTCACATTCTCCCGCAACTGGGGGTGCGAGGAAAAGGCTCAGAATTCCGAGCCCACCCGCTGGCGGTGATGCAGGGCAGTCTGGAGCGACTGCTGATGCTGACATCTGGTCCGGACTGAAGGACCTGACAACGATTACGGACATGTCGTCTACTGTCACTGCATATGATTCTCTCAACATTGATAGAATGGTGGAGGATTATATGAGTGACCGCATCCAAGTAGGCACGTCACACAGTCCGTACTTATACTGGCAGGAAAAAGAGGCAATTTGGAGGCCCTTGCACAAACTGGCTTTATTCTACCTAAGTTGCCCTCCCACAAGTGTGTACTCCGAAAGAGTGTTTAGTGCCGCCGCTCACCTTGTCAGCAATCGGCGTACGAGGTTACATCCAGAAAATGTGGAGAAGATGATGTTCATTAAAATGAATTATAATCAATTCCTCCGCGGAGACATTGACCAGCAGCAATTGCCTCCACAAAGTACACAGGGAGCTGAGATGGTGGATTCCAGTGGGGACGAATTGATAATCTGTGAGGAGGGGGATGTACACGGTGATATATTGGAGGGTGAAGATGAGGTGGACATCTTGCCTCTGTAGAGCCAGTTTGTGCAAGGAGAGATTAATTGCTTCTTTTTTGGGGGGGGTCCAAACCAACCCGTCATATCAGTCACAGTCGTGTGGCAGACCCTGTCACTGAAATGATGGGTTGGTTAAAGTGTGCATGTCCTGTTTTGTTTATACAACATAAGGGTGGGTGGGAGGGCCCAAGGATAATTCCATCTTGCACCTCTTTTTTCTTTTCTTTTTCTTTGCATCATGTGCTGATTGGGGAGGGTTTTTTGGAAGGGACATCCTGCGTGACACTGCAGTGCCACTCCTAGATGGGCCCGGTGTTTGTGTCGGCCACTAGGGTCGCTAATCTTACTCACACAGCTACCTCATTGCGCCTCTTTTTTTCTTTGCGTCATGTGCTGTTTGGGGAGGGTTTTTTGGAAGGGACATCCTGCGTGACACTGCAGTGCCACTCCTAGATGTGCCCGGTGTTTGTGTCGGCCACTAGGGTCGCTAATCTTACTCACACAGCTACCTCATTGCGCCTCTTTTTTTCTTTGCGTCATGTGCTGTTTGGGGAGGGTTTTTTGGAAGGGACATCCTGCGTGACACTGCAGTGCCACTCCTAGATGTGCCCGGTGTTTGTGTCGGCCACTAGGGTCGCTAATCTTACTCACACAGTCAGCTACCTCATTGCGCCTCTTTTTTTCTTTGCGTCATGTGCTGTTTGGGGAGGGTTTTTTGGAAGGGCCATCCTGCGTGACACTGCAGTGCCACTCCTAGATGGGCCCGGTGTTTGTGTCGGCCACTAGGGTCGCTAATCTTACTCACACAGCTACCTCATTGCGCCTCTTTTTTTCTTTGCGTCATGTGCTGTTTGGGGAGGGTTTTTTGGAAGGGACATCCTGCGTGACACTGCAGTGCCACTCCTAGATGGGCCCGGTGTTTGTGTCGGCCACTGGGGTCGCTTATCTTACTCACACAGCGACCTCGGTGCAAATTTTAGGACTAAAAATAATATTGTGAGGTGTGAGGTATTCAGAATAGACTGAAAATGAGTGTAAATTATGGTTTTTGAGGTTAATAATACTTTGGGATCAAAATGACCCCCAAATTCTATGATTTAAGCTGTTTTTTAGTGTTTTTGGAAAAAAACACCCGAATCCAAAACACACCCGAATCCGACAAAAATAATTCGGTGAGGTTTTGCCAAAACGCGTTCGAACCCAAAACACGGCCGCGGAACCGAACCCAAAACCAAAACACAAAACCCGAAAAATTTCAGGCGCTCATCTCTAGTATCAATATCTACATCATTCATTTATACTGAGCCTTGTAGGTCTCTGTATGAACACAGCGGCTCATCAATAGTGAACTACTATTACAGGTTGAGTATCCCATATCCAAATATTCCGAAATACGGAATATTCCGAAATACGGACTTTTTTGAGTGAGTGTGAGATAGTGAAACCTTTGTTTTTTGATGGCTCAATGTACACAAACTTTGTTTAATACACAAATGTATTAAAAATATTGTATTAAATGACCTTCAGGCTGTGTGTATAAGGTATATATGAAACATAAATAAATTGTGTGAATGTAGACACACTTTGTTTAATGCACAAAGTTATAAAAAATATTGGTTAAAATTACCTTCAGGCTGTGTGTATAAGGTGTATATGTAACATAAATGCATTCTGTGCTTAGATTTAGATCCCATCGCCATGATATCTCATTATGGTATGCAATTATTCCAAAATACGGAAAAATCCCATATCCAAAATACCTCTGGTCCCAAGAATTTTGGATAAGGGATACTCAACCTGTATTTACTTTACCCTCTGAATATTCTTGACCAATATATTGTCCCTCCCTAACTAACTTTTTCTTTTGATATTGCTATGTCTCTGTATCTTGTATTCAGTTCTCTATTTTGACTTTCTGCATATATATTACTAGTCTCTCAGCTGTCGTTGTATGTACTGCAGGATTACCATTTGGTATACTGTAAAAGTGTTGTTAGGAAAATCCTATTACCTGTTGACCAAATTTACCAGAAGTTGGCTTACCATTTAATGACATTATTTCACGATTGTGTGTTCACCCTTTTTAAGGCCCTCTTATAAATCACTCAAATATTTACTGGCTTTAGATAAATTCCTGCTCCCTACACAACAGTCCTGGTGACATCCATGTATTGGCAAGCACATAAAGCTTTTTGGGAAAAGGAGTTATTATAGGTGAAGCTTCTGTAGTTCTGGTTCTAGGGATTGATCAAGTGCTAAGTAATTTTCATAACAGTTTCTGGAATGGACTCCATTAACCTTAATGCATATTCATGGGGTGGGGGTGGCAGAGAAGATGATGAAGTATGAAATGAACAGGTCATCTGTAAAAAGAGGGAGTACCCATGTCATACTTAGGGGTCTATTTACTAAGCCTGGGATGGAGATAAAGTCGACTGAGATAAAGTACCAGCCAATAGGCTCCTAACTGCCATGCCACAGGCTGTGTTTGAAAAATGACAGTTTTTATCTGATTGCCTCGTACTTTATCTCCATCCACTTTATCCCCATCGAAGGCTTAGTAAATAAGACCCCTAAGTTCTGTATAGCTGTGGGAGTAGCCCTATGTAGAAAGTAGTGGCTTTTATTGATATGGAAATTGTGGTGAAATTTGTCTAATCACAGACAAACTGATTTTTCCATCTGGAAAGCCAAAATAACTTAGAGGGGAATTGTAGATGTGTCCTTTGACACTATTCTATTGAAACTGTCGTCAAAAGAGGTTTTTCCCCCAAGTCTCCATATTCTGGTGAGTATGGAACATATAGATTGTAAGCTTGTGAGCAGGGCCTTCCTACCACTATGACTGTTTGTTATTACACAGTTTTGTTTTATCATTGTTGTTTCCAATTGTAAAGCGCAACGGAATGTGCTGAGCTATATAAGAAACTAATGATAATAATAATGTCTGTCCTCTTTGAATATGAAATGTAGGTCATCCAGTGATAGGGTATGGGTCATTTGGTCGACAAGATTTAGGTTGACAGTCATTAGTTCGACCACTATTTGTCGACATGCATTAGGTCGACAGGGTCACTAAGTCGACATGGAAAAAGGTCGACATGAGTTTTTTTATTTATTTTTTGGTGTAGTTTTCTTCGTAAAGTGAAGGGGAACCCCAATTAGTGCACCATGTTCCCTAACATGGCTCGCTTCACTCGCCATGCTTCTGGCAAGTTACCGTTCCCAATTGTAGTCCACGTGGATCATAAAGTATGAAAAAGGTCAAAAAATGAAAAACTCATGTCGCCCTTTTTCCATGTCAACCTAATGACCATGTCGACCAATAGTGGTCGACTTAATTAATGACTGTCGACCTAAGTCTTGTCGACCAAGTTTCTCTATGTCACTGCAATACGGCCCATGCTTTAGAATTCTGTTATGTAGTGTTTTCCCACTGGAAAACTTAGTACATTTAAATAGCATTATGTTTGATACAACATGTTATAATTGTATTTCAGCTTAACTCTGACCTTCAGCCATTCATGAATGAGAAATACAGTGGTTCGTCCTTTAGTTTGAACTCTGCTCCAGTCATTCTACATCAGGAATTTATAGGAAGAGAGGCCTGGATGGAGTTGGTCAAACAGGTAAGCACTTAAGACAATGCAGCAGTCTTCTGCTTCCCGATCCCAATTCAGAGATCAAAAGAAAGTACACAGTGAGCAAAAAATTGCACAGTGTTAAGGGGGGTACTCACGGAGCGATCGCTGCTTAAAATCTAAGCAATCTGACTAGATTGCTTAGATTTTAAGCAGTGATCTCTCCGTGTGTAGCCCCCACAGCGATAGCGATGCGCAGCCCCGCGCATCGCTATCGCTGGTGCTAGATTGGCCTGCATGCAGGCCAATCTAGCGGGTCGCTCACTTCAGCCGCTGGGTGAAATGAGCGCCCCCACCCCCGCTCCCCCGCACGCTCAGCACACATCGCGCTGTGCTGAGCGGGGGGAGAGATGTGTGCTGAGCGGTTCGCTCAGCACACATCTCTCCCCAGATCTGCCAGTGAGTACTGGCCTTTACGTGTGCGCACAATCTGATAATCTCTCTGTCGGGATCTAGTCAGAATAGATTTCTAGCAGGGAAGTACTACAGCTGATGCAGTAACACATTTTACTGCTTGATTTGTGGGGGCTTGAAATTCAGGTGCAAAGGGAAAGTATAAGATGAACACTGTAGATCATCTTTTTGTACTGTTTTATGTGCTTGTTCCATATTTTATGCATCCTCTTGGGATCGCATGAGAAAAAGACTAGACAACCTCACCTCTAAACTTCTTTTAAATCACTTCCCAAGTGTACTTTAACTAAGACGTTTTGGGAAAGTCAAAAGATTTTTCCCACCAATTCCCAGCTACAGTATCTGAGAGCATCAGCTGGAGTTATATAAAGTATGTTGGTGGCAATTTGATTTGTGCTGCCTGCAATTCAATTGTTATCATTTGCTCCCAAGAATGGGTTTGTTCAGGTGCCATAAATATACATAAATCAGCGGTCCCAAATGCGGTCTTCAATGCAATCTAACAGTCCAGGTTTTAAGTATATCCATGGCTCAGCACAGATGGTCAAATCAAATTGACTGAGGTACTAATTAAGTCACCTGTGCCCCAGCATGGATACACTTAAAACCTGGACTGTTGTGGTGCCTTGAGGACCGTGTTTGGGAACCTTTGGCATAGATTAATACATTATGGACTTTCTAGCTCAGTGCTTTGTTACAGGTGATATAACACCTGTTTTGTTTAATATTGTACAGACATTAGGCACATCTAATCTATAATTTTTCCCTGAAGATCAAGCCACTTGGCTGATCTTATACTGTAAATGTAAGAAAGGAAGGTAGTCCCAAGTGCGCTATCAACAGCAGCTTGGTATGGCGATGGTCAAACCCCCAATAATCTATACAAAGCAAATATAACAAATACCAGCACTGGCTGTAGGAATAATTGAGTATATATTGGCTTGTTAATATTAACAACTTTATTTAATAATATTATACAAACACATTTGGATGAGAAAATAGATTAAAAACCTCGCATGGATATTAATACCAGTATATGTGACCACTTCAGGATTTTTTCAAAATTCAGTTTCAGTCTGGCTAGGACGCTCCCTTTGTACAGAACTGCAAAGTCACTGTATTATGCAGCAGATTTTTCCCAGGTGTTAGTTGTAGTCCTATCAGAACTCCAATTGGTATAGGGATCCGGTGTAGGCCTTTTGTGGATTTATACTGTAAATGTATTGTACAGGTATGTTTTGTTTAGAGAGCGGGGATTGCTGTTTACAACCTCATTTTTGTTTCCCAACAACTCATAAAAGTTAACCAGTGTTTTTACAATGGTCACTTACGCTAAAACTCATTTACTTTTTGCTAACTGCTATTGGAAAATAATACTGTAAATATCAGAAAATGTTGTGGGTTTATTTTTTGTAATGTACAGTACTTCTCTTTCTAGGCGCAACTGAAAGGAAACTTGATAGATCTAGCAAAGGTAAGGATAGCTGTAGAAACCATTAGTTCTTTATGGCTAGTAGATGTTTAAAGTGATGTTTACAGGGGATTCTTCCCCTAAGGTTTTAGTATTTGCTAGGCTAATACAGATTGGTCCTTCCTCATCTGACGCGCAACTGCTAATAGTTGCGGGTCGTTTATCGCGAATAGTGTCCCGTGGTTGTCCTTGTGCACAGCGTATTCACCCGCGATCTATATGATTGCATGGGTGCAATTGCTCCCGCAAGCAGATCTTGCGTATGCTTACAACCTGTTGGCGCTTAAGATGGGGGCGGGCATATCTGTATTTGTTAGGGTGGGCATTAGCTAATAAAGCATGTTGTATCAATATGTCATTTTTTATTTTTTTAATAAAGAATCTACCAAAAATTTCTCTGAGGTCCTAGTGGATGCTGGGAACTCTGTAAGGACCATGGGGAATAGACGGGCTCCGCAGGAGACTGGGCACTCTTAAAATAAAGATTAGGTACTATATCTGGTGTGCACTGGCTCCTCCCTCTATGCCCCTCCTGCAGACCTCAGTTAGAATCTGTACCCGGCCAGAGCTGGATGCACCTAGTGGGCTCTCCTGAGCTCACTAGAAAAGAAAGTATTTGTTAGGTTTTTTATTTTCAGTGAGATCTGCTGGCAACAGACTCACTGCTACGAGGGACTGAGGGGAGAGAAGCAAACCTACCTGCTTGCAGCTAGCTTGTGCTTCTAAGGCTACTGGACACCATTAGCTCCAGAGGGATCGAACACAGGGCCCGACCTCGATCGTCCGTTCCCGGAGCCGCGCCGCCGTCCCCCTTGCAGAACCAGACGACGGAAGATAAAGATGAAAAACGGCGGCTGAAGACTCCTGTCTTCATTAAGGTAGCGCACAGCACTGCAGCTGTGCGCCATTGCTCCCATAGCACACCACATGCTCCGGTCACTGTTGGGTGCAGGGCGCTGGGGGGGGGCGCCCTGTGCAGCAATTAGTTTACCTTTTGGCACAAATAGCACATAATACAGTGTATAACACTGTATATGTGCAAAAAACCCAGCCATTAACATTATAAAAAGCGGGAGAAGCCCGCCGCTGAGGGGGCGGGGCTATCTTCCTCAGCACAGCCAGCGCCATTTTCTCTTCACAGCTCCGCTGGAAGGACGCTCCCCAGGCTCTCCCCTGCAGTATCCAGTACAACAAGGGTAAAAAAGAGAGGGGGGGCACATAAATTTAGGCGCAAATTGGTGTTAATAAGCAGCTATTGGGAAAAATCACTCAATATAGTGAAAATCCCTGTTTTATATAGCGCTGTGGTGTGTGCTGGCATACTCTCTCTCTGTCTCCCCAAAGGACTTTGTGGGGTCCTGTCCTCAATCAGAGCATTCCCTGTGTGTGTGCGGTTTGTCGGTACGGCTGTGTCGACATGTTTGATGTGGAGGGCTACATGGAGGCGGAGCAGGAGCCGATAAGTGTGATGTCGCCCCCTACGGGGCCGACACCGGAGTGGATGGATATGTGGAAGGTATTAACCGACAGTGTCAACTCTTTACATAAAAGGTTTGATGACGTAACAGCCTTGGGACAGCCGGCATCTCAGCCCGCGCCTGCCCAGGCGTCTCAGAAGCCATCAGGGGCTCAAAAACGCCTGCTAGCTCAGATGGCAGACACAGATGTCGACACGGAGTCTGACTCCAGTGTAGACGACGATGAGACAAATGTACAGTCCACAAGGGCCATCCGATGCATGATTACGGCAATGAAAAATGTGTTGCACATTTCTGACATTAACCCGGTTACCACTAAAAAGGGTATTATGTTTGGGGAGAAAAAGCAGCCAGTGACTTTTCCCCCATCTGATGAATTAAATGAATTGTGTGAAGAAGCGTGGTGTTCCCCTGATAAACTAGTGATTTCTAAGAGGTTACTTATGGCGTACCCTTTCCCGCCAACGGATAGGTTACGCTGGGAGACATCTCCTAGGGTGGACAAGGCGCTCACACGATTATCTAAAAGGGTGGCACTGCTGTCTCAGTATACGGCCGCCCTAAAGGAGCCTGCAGATAGAAAGCAGGAGGCTATCCTGAAGTCTGTATATACACACTCAGGTACTATACTGAGACCTGCTATTGCTTCAGCATGGATGTGTAGTGATGCAGCAGCATGGTCTGATACCCTGTCAGACAACATTGATACCCTCGACAGGGATGCTATTTTGCTAACCATAGAGCATATAAAGGACGTTGTCTTGTATATGAGGGATGCACAGAGGGACATTTGCCGGCTGGCATCTAGAATTAATGCAATGTCCATTTCTGCCAGGAGAGTATTATGGACTCGGCAGTGGACAGGTGATGCTGATTCTAAAAAACACATGGAGGTTTTGCCTTATAAGGGTGAGGAATTGTTTGGGGACGGTCTCTCGGACCTCGTATCCACAGCAACTGCTGGGAAGTCGACTTTTTTACCTCAGGTTCCCTCACAGCCTAAGAAAGCACCGTATTATCAAGTGCAGTCCTTTCGGCCTCAGAAAGGCAAGCGGGTCAGAGGAGCATCCTTTCTGGCCAGAGGCAGGGGTAGAGGAAAAAAGCTGCACCAGACAGCCAGTTCCCAGGAACAAAAATTCTCCCCTGCTTCCACTAAGTCCACGGCATGACGTTGGGGCTCCACAGGCGGAGCCAGGTGCGGTGGGGGCGCGTCTCCGAACCTTCAGCAACCAGTGGGTTCTCTCACAGGTGGATCTCTGGGCTGTACAAATTGTATCTCAGGGATACAAACTGGAGTTCGAGGCGACTCCCCCTCGCCGTTACCTCAAATCAGCCTTGCCAGCTGCTCCCAGGGAAAGGGAGGTAGTACTGGAGGCAATTCACAAACTGTACCTCCAGCAGGTGATAATCAAGGTCCCCCTCCTTCAACAGGGAAGGGGTTACTATTCCACAATGTTTGTGGTACCGAAACCAGACGGTTCGGTGAGACCCATTCTGAATTTAAAATCCTTGAACACTTATATAAAGAAGTTCAAGTTCAAAATGGAATCGCTCAGGGCGGTTATTGCAAGCCTGGAAGAGGGGGATTTTATGGTGTCGCTGGACAACAAGGATGCTTACTTGCATGTCCCCATTTACCCACCTCACCAGGAATACCTCAGGTTTGTGGTACAGGACTGTCATTACCAATTCCAGACGTTACCGTTTGGTCTCTCCACGGCACCGAGAATATTTACCAAGGTAATGGCCGAAATGATGATACTCCTTCGGAAGAAGGGAGTTATAATTATCCCGTACTTGGACGATCTCCTCATAAAGGCGAGGTCCAGAGAGCAGTTGTTGGTCAGCGTAGCACTCTCTCAGGAAGTGTTGCAACAGCACGGCTGGATTCTGAATATCCCAAAGTCGCAGCTGATTCCTGCAACGCGTCTGCTTTTCCTGGGCATGATTCTGGACACAGAACAGAAGAAGGTGTTTCTCCCGGTGGAGAAGGCCCAGGAATTGTCATCTCTGGTCAGGGACCTCCTGAAACCAAAACAGGTGTCGGTGCATCACTGCACGCGAGTCCTGGGAAAGATGGTGGCTTCTTACGAAGCAATTCCCTTCGGCAGGTTCCATGCAAGGATCTTTCAGTGGGATCTGTTGGACAAATGGTCCGGATCGCATCTTCAGATGCATCGGTTGATCACCCTGTCCCCAAGGGCCAGGGTGTCTCTGCTGTGGTGGCTGCAGAGTGCTCATCTTCTCGAGGGCCGCAGGTTCGGCATACAGGACTGGGTCCTGGTGACCACGGATGCAAGCCTCCGAGGATGGGGGGCAGTCACTCAGGGAAGAAACTTCCAAGGACAGTGGTCAAGTCTGGACACTTCACTACACATAAATATACTGGAACTAAGGGCCATTTACAACGCCCTGAGTCAAGCAGAGCCCCTGCTTCAAAACCACCCAGTACTGATTCAGTCAGACAACATCACGGCGGTCGCCCATGTAAACCGCCAGGGCGGCACGAGAAGCAGGATGGCAATGGCAGAAGCCACAAGGATTCTTCGATGGGCGGAGAATCACGTGCTAGCACTGTCAACAGTGTTCATTCCGGGAGTGGACAACTGGGAAGCAGACTTCCTCAGCAGGCACGACCTCCACCCGGGAGAGTGGGGACTTCATCAAGAAGTCTTCACACAGATTGTAAATCGCTGGGAACTGCCACGGGTGGACATGATGGCGTCCCGCCTCAACAAAAAGCTAAAAAAATATTGCGCCAGGTCAAGGGACCCTCAGGCGATAGCTGTGGACGCACTAGTGACACCGTGGGTGTACCAGTCGGTTTATGTGTTCCCTCCTCTTCCTCTCATACCCAAGGTACTGAGGATAGTAAGAAAGAGAGGAGTAAGAACTATACTCATCGTTCCGGATTGGCCAAGAAGAAATTGGTACCCAGTACTACAAGAAATGATCTCAGAGGACCCATGGCCTCTGCCTCTCAGACAGGACCTGTTACAGCAGGGGCCCTGTCTGTTCCAAGACTTACCGCGGCTGCGTTTGACGGCATGGCGGTTGAACGCCGGATCCTAACGGAAAAGGGCATTTCAGATGAAGTGATTCCTACGCTGATAAAAGCTAGGAAGGATGTGACAGCAAAGCATTATCACCGCATATGGCGGAAATATGTCGCTTGGTGTGAGGCCAGGAAGGCCCCAACGGAGGAATTCCAGCTGGGTCGATTTCTGCACTTCCTACAGTCAGGGGTGACTATGGGCCTAAAATTGGGGTCCATAAAGGTCCAGATTTCGTCCCTGTCTATTTTCTTTCAAAAAGAACTGGCTTCACTGCCTGAAGTTCAGACGTTTGTAAAGGGAGTGCTGCATATTCAGCCCCCTTTTGTGCCTCCAGTGGCACCTTGGGATCTTAACGTTGTGTTGGATTTCCTGAAATCACACTGGTTTGAGCCACTTAGGACCGTGGAGCTAAAGTATCTCACGTGGAAGGTGGTCATGCTGTTGGCCTTAGCTTCAGCTAGGCGTGTGTCAGAATTGGCGGGTTTGTCGGGTAAAAGCCTGTATCTGATCTTCCATATGGATAGGGCAGAATTGAGGACTCGTCCCCAATTTCTCCCAAAGGTGGTATTAGCGTTTCATTTGAACCAACCTATTGTGGTGCCTGCGGCTACTCGGGACTTGGAGGATTCCAAGTTGCTGGACGTAGTCCGGGCTTTGAAAATTTATGTTTCCAGGACGGCTGGAGTCGGGAAAACTGACTCGCTATTTATTCTGCATGCACCCAACAAGCTGGGTGCTCCTGCTTCAAAGCAAACTATTGCTCGCTGGATCTGTTGCACGATTCAGCTGGCACATTCTGCGGCTGGACTGCCGCATCCTAAATCAGTAAAAGCCCATTCCACTAGGAAGGTGGGCTCTTCTTGGGCGGCTGCCCGAGGGGTCTCGGCTTTACAGCTTTGCCGAGCTGCTACTTGGTCGGGTTCAAACACATTTGCTAAATTCTACAAGTTTGATACCCTGGCTGAGGAGGACCTTGAGTTTGCTCATTCGGTGCTGCAGAGTCATCCGCACTCTCCCACCCGTTTGGGAGCTTTGGTATAATCCCCATGGTCCTTACGGAGTTCCCAGCATCCACTAGGACGTCAGAGAAAATAAGAATTTACTCACCGGTAATTCTATTTCTCGTAGTCCGTAGTGGATGCTGGGCGCCCGTCCCAAGTGCGGACTCTCTGCAATACATGTATATAGTTATTGCTTCACTAAAGGGTTATTGTTATGAGCCATCTGTAAAAGGAGGCTCAGTTGTTCATACTGTTAACTGGGTATGGTTATCACAAGTTGTACAGTGTGATTGGTGTGGCTGGTATGAGTCTTACCCTGGATTCCAAATCCTTTCCTTGTTGTGTCAGCTCTTCCGGGCACAGTTTCCCTAACTGAGGTCTGGAGGAGGGGCATAGAGGGAGGAGCCAGTGCACACCAGATAGTACCTAATCTTTCTTTTAGAGTGCCCAGTCTCCTGCGGAGCCCGTCTATTCCCCATGGTCCTTACGGAGTTCCCAGCATCCACTACGGACTACGAGAAATAGAATTACCGGTGAATAAATTCTTATTTTCTCTTACGTCCTAGAGGATGCTGGGGACTCCGTAAATACCATGGGGATAGACGGGCTCCGCGGAGACATGGGCACTAAAAAGAACTTTAGATATGGGTGTGCACTGGCTCCTCCCTCTATGCCCCTCCTCCAGACCTCAGTTTGATACTGTGCCCAGAGGAGACTGGGTGCATTACAGGGAGCTCTCCTGAGTTTCTCTGAAAGAAAGAATTTTGTTAGGTTTTTTATTTTCAGGGAGCCCTGCTGGCAACAGGCTCCCTGCATCGTGGGACTGAGGAGAGAGAAGCAGGCCTACTTAAATGCTAGGCTCTGCTTCTTAGGCTACTGGACACCATTAGATCCAGAGGGAGTCGGAACGCAGGTCTCCCCTCGCAGTTCGTCCCGAAGCCGCGCCGCCGTCCTCCTCACAGAACCGGAAGATAGAAGCCGGGTGAGTAAGTAAAGATAGAAGACTTCAGAGGCGGCAGAAGATTTCAGATCTTCTCTGAGGTAACGCGCAGCAGTAACGCTGTGCGCCATTGCTCCCACACACAACACACTTGGCGGGCACTGATTGGTGCAGGGTGCAGGGGGGGGCGCTCTGGGCAGCAATTTTAAACCTCTAGGACTGGCCAGAGTATATATATATATATATATATATATAGGGTCTGCGGGCTGTATATAGGAAACCCCCGCCAGTTTTTAAAGAAATCGAGCGGTACCGAAGCCCGCCACTGAGGGGGCGGAGCTTGATCCCTCAGCACTCACCAGCGCCATTTTCTCCACAGCACACCGCTGAGAAGCTGGCTCCCCGGACTCTCCTCTGCTGAACACGGTGACAGTGGGTTTTAAAGAAGGAGGGGGGGACATAATTTGGCGCAGTGTATATATATATATAATAAAAGCGCTATATCTATCTGGGAATTTTTTCCAGGGTCATTGGCGCTGGGTGTGTGCTGGCATACTCTCTCTCTGTCTCTCCAAAGGGCCTTGTTGGGGAACTGTCTCCAGATTAGAGATTTCCCTGAGTGTGTGGGGTGTCGGTACGCGTGTGTCGGCATGTCTGAAGCGGAAGGCTCTTCTAGGGAGGAGGTGGAGCAAATGAGTGCGGTGTCTCCGTCGGCAACGCCGACACCTGACTGGTTGGATATGTGGAATGTTTTAAATGCAAATGTGAATTTATTACACAAAAGGTTGGACAAAGCAGAGTCCAGGGAATGTACAGGGAGTCAAGCCCTGCCTTTCACTATGTCGCAGGGACCTTCTGGGTCTCAAAAGCGCCCACTATCCCAAGTAGTGGACACTGATACCGACACGGATTCTGACTCCAGTGTCAACTACGATCATGCGAAGTTGCAGCCAAAATTGGCGAAAAGTATTCATTATATGATCATTGCAATAAAAGATGTGTTGCATATCACAGATGACCCCTCGGTCCCGGACACGAGGGTGCGCATGTATAAGGAAAAGAAACCTGAGGTTACTTTTCCCCCTTCACATGAGCTAAATGAGTTTGAAAGGGCTTGGGAAACTCCAGACAAGAAACTGCAGATTCCCAAGAGGATTCTTATGGCGTATCCTTTCCCGGCTAAGGATAGGATACGGTGGGAATCTTCCCCAAGGGTGGACAAAGCGTTGACACGCCTATCCAAAAAGGTAGCGCTGCCATCTCAAGATACCGCAACCCTCAAGGACCCTGCTGATCGCAGGCAGGAGACTACCTTGAAGTCAATTTACACACATACTGGTACATTACTCAGACCGGCGATAGCGTCGGCTTGGGTTTGTAGCGCTGTAGCAGCGTGGACAGATACCTTATCTGCTGATATTGATACGCTGGATAAGGAAACCATTTTATTGACCTTGGGTCATATTAAGGATGCGGTCCTATATATGAGAGACGTGGGCCTACTGGGTTCCAGAGCCAACGCTATGGCGATTTCTGCTAGGCGAGCCCTATGGACCCGACAATGGACGGGTGATGCCGACTCGAAGAGGCATATTGAGGTTTTGCCTTACAAGGGTGAGGAATTGTTTGGGGGAGGTCTCACTGACCTGGTTTCCACAGCTACTGCAGATAAATCAACTTTTTTGCCTTATGTTTCCTCACAGCCTAAGAAAACGCCACATTATCAGATGCAGTCCTTTTGGTCGCATTAATCCAAGAGAGTACGGGGATCTTCCTTTCTTGCCAGAGGTAAGGGCAAGGGGAAAAAGCTGCCAACTACAGCTAGTTCCCAGGAGCAGAAGTCCTCCCCGGCTTCTACAAAATCCACTGCATGACGCTGGGGCTCCCCTGAGGAAGTCCGCCCCAGTGGGGGCACGTCTTCGACTTTTCAGCCATGTCTGGGTTCAATCACAGGTGGATCCCTGGGCAATAGACATTGTTTCCCAGGGTTACAGGCTGGAATTCGAAGAGGTGCCTCCTCGCCGGTTTTTCAAATCGGCCCTACCGGCTTCTTCCCCAGAGAGGGAGGTAGTTTTAAATGCGATTAAAAAATTGTGTCTTCAACAAGTGGTGGTCAAAGTTCCCCTGCTTCAGCAGGGGATGGGGTATTACTCAACCCTGTTTGTAGTCCCGAAACCGGACGGTTCGGTCAGACCCATTCTGAATTTAAAATCCTTAAACCTATACTTAAAGAGGTTCAAGTTCAAGATGGAATCGCTCAGAGCGGTCATCGCCAGCCTGGAGGGGGGGGGGGATTATATGATGTCCCTGGACATAAAGGATGCATACCTTCATGTCCCCATGTATCCTCCTCATCAGGCGTTCCTGAGATTTGCTGTACAGGATTGTCATTACCAATTTCAGACGTTGCCGTTTGGGCTTTCCACGGCCCCAAGGGTTTTCACCAAGGTAATGGCGGAAATGATGGTGCTCCTGCGCAGGCAGGGAGTCACAATTATCCCGTGCTTGGACGATCTCCTAATAAAAGCGAGATCAAGAGAGCAGTTGCTGAACAGCGTATCACTCTCCCTGAGGGTGTTGCAGCAGCATGGCTGTATTCTCAATCTACCAAAGTCACAGTTGGTTCCAACGAACCGATTGCCTTTCTTAGGCATGATTCTGGATACAGAACAGAAAAGGGTTTTTCTCCCGATGGAAAAGGCCCAGGAACTCCAGAACTTGGTCAGGGACCTGTTGAAACCGAAAAGGGTGTCGGTGCATCAATGCACTCTAGTTCTGGGAAAGATGGTGGCGTCTTACGAGGCCATTCCATTCGGCAGGTTCCATGCGAGGACCTTTCAGTGGGACCTTCTGGACAAGTGGTCCGGGTCACATCTACATATACATCAGATGATCAGCCTGTCCCCAAGGGCCAGGGTATCTCTCCTGTGGTGACTGCAGAGTGCTCACCTTCTAAAGGGTCGCAGGTTCGGCATTCAGGACTGGGTTCTAGTAACCACGGACGCGAGCCTCCGAGGATGGGGAACAGTCACACAGGGAAGAAACTTCCAAGGTCTGTGGTCAAGCCAGGAGGCTTGTCTACACATCAACGTACTGGAATTAAGGGCCATATACAACGGCCTTTGTCAGGGGGAGAATTTGCTTCGCGACCTACCGGTTCTGATTCAGTCAGACAACATCACCGCAGTGGCTCATGTAAAACGCCAAGGCAGAACAAAGAGCAGAGTGGCAATGACAGAAGCCACCAGGATTCTTTGCTGGGCGGAAAATCATGTAAGCGCTCTGACAGCAGTCTTCATTCCGGGAGTGGACAACTGGGAGGCAGACTTCCTCAGCAGACACGATCTACATCCCGGAGAGTGGGGACTTCATCGGGAAGTCTTTGCAGAGATTACAAGGCAGTGGGGGCTGCCTCAAATAGACATGATGGCGTCACGCCTCAACAAGAAGCTTCCGAGATATTGCGCCAGATCAAGGGACCCTCAGGCGATAGCAGTGGACGCCCTGGTCACACCGTGGGTGTTCCAGTCGGTCTATGTGTTCCCTCCTCTTCCTCTCATCTCAAAGATATTGAGAATCATACAACGAAGAGGAGTACAGACAATTCTCATTGTTCCAGATTGGCCTCGAAGGGCCTGGTATCCGGATCTGCAGGAAATGCTCACAGAAGATCCGTGGCCTCTTCCTCTCAGAGAGGACCTGTTGCAACAGGGGCCCTGTCTATTCCAAGACTTACCGCGGCTGCGTTTGACGGCTTGGCGGTTGAACGCCGGATCCTAGCTGAAAAGGGCATTCTGGATGAGGTCATTCCTTCTCTGATAAAGGCTAGGAGGGAGGTGAAGGCGAAACATTATCACCGTATTTGGAGGAAGTATGTGTCTTGGTGTGAGTCCAAGAATGCTCCTCCGGAAGAATTCCATCTGGGCCGTTTTCTTCACTTCCTCCAGACTAAAGTGAATTTGGGCCTAAAATTTAAAGTTCAGATTTCGGCCCTATCCATTTTCTTTCAGAAGAAATTGGCTTCTCTCCCAGAAGTCCAGACTTTTGTGAAGGGAGTGCTGCATATCCAGCCTCTTTTTGTGCCTCCAGTGGCACCATGGGACCTTAACGTGGTGTTAAGGTTCCTTAAGTCTCACTGGTTTGAGCCGCTTCAAACGGTGGAATTAAAGTATCTCACTTGGAAGGTGGTCATGTTGTTGGCCTTGCCATCTGCTAGGAGAGTATCTGAGTTAGCGGCTTTGTCTCACAAAAGCCCCTATCTGATCTTCCATGTAGACAGAGCTGAGTTGAGGACTCGTCCTCAATTTTTGCCTAAGGTGGATTCCTCTTTTCATATGAACCAACCTATTGTGGTGCCTGTGGCTACGCGGGACTTGGAGGATTCCGAGTCCCTTGATGTGGTCAGGGCATTGAAAATTTATGTAGCCAGAACGGCTCAGGTTAGGAAAACAGAGGCACTGTTTGTCCTGTATGCAGCCAACAAGGTTGGCGCTCCTGCTTCTAAGCAGACTATTGCTCGCTGGATCTGTAACATCATTCAGCAGGCTCATTCTACGGCTGGATTGGCGTTACCAAATTCTGTAAAGGCCCATTCCACTAGGAAGGTGGGCTCTTCTTGGGCGGCTGCCCGAGGTGTCTTGGCATTACAGCTTTGCTGAGCGGCAACTTGGTCGGGGTCAAACACCTTTGCAAAGTTTTACAAGTTTGATACCCTGGCTGATGAGGACCTCATGTTTGCTCAATCGGTGCTGCAGAGTCATCCGCACTCTCCCGCCTGTTTTGGAGCTTTGGTATAATCCCCATGGTCCTTACGGAGTCCCCAGCATCCTCTAGGACGTAAGAGAAAATAAGATTTTAAACCTACCGGTAAATCTTTTTCTCCTAGTCCATAGAGGATGCTGGGCGCCCGTCCCAGTGTGGACAAAATTCTGCAAGACTTGTATACAGTTATTGCTTACATAAGGGTTATGTTATGGTTTAATCAGTCTCGGGCTGATGCTGTTTTGTTTCATACTGTTAACTGGTTCGTATATTCCATGTTATACGGTGTGAATGGTGTGGGCTGGTATGAATCTTGCCCTTAGATTAACAAAATCCTTTCCTTGTACTGTCCGTCTCCTCTGGGCACAGTTCTCTAACTGAGGTCTGGAGGAGGGGCATAGAGGGAGGAGCCAGTGCACACCCATATCTAAAGTTATTTTTAGTGCCCATGTCTCCTGCGGAGCCCGTCTATCCCCATGATCCTTACAGAGTCCCCAGCATCCTCTACGGACTAGGAGAAAAGATTTACCGGTAGGTTTAAAATCTTATTTTATTTATATATATATATATATATATATATATATATATGTGCAAGGGAGGGTAGGGGTAATAGCGACTCACAGTGTCTACACATAAAAGGATATATATATGAAGAAATGATAAAATACGTATTTCTAAAAAACAGGGGGAAATTTATTATAAAACAATTATAAAATTACAAAATTATAAAATTACAATAAGAGAATTGTATATTTTTGGATGGTCTAAAAAGTTGTGAAGAAAATATAAAAATATGAGGGTTGGATTTAAAACATGAATTTAGACTAATAAAAACATAAAAAACATAACTGGAACAATAAAAGTATATAAAGGTATTTTCAGATAAGAGAAAGGTGCTTATCTTAAAAAGGAAGGTCACTTGAGGTATACCCAACGCGTTTCGTCCATCTGACTTCATCAAGCAATTAAAAACGGCCTCATGAAAATTAAGATCTAGATGTTGGACACATCTCACTCTATTTTATGTTGTAATACCAGTTAAGACACTCGTTTTTTAACTAAACTCATCCCATGCAGACTAAGCTCCCTAGATCTATCCCTGGCAACATCTAGATCTTAATTTTCATGAGGCCGTTTTTAATTGCTTAACCAAGTAGTCCCAAACAGGAAGTGATGTCATAGTTACATTGTTAACCACTCTGGCTATAAATAGAATGTCTGCTCAGTAGCTCTCTACCCCTTGATGAAGTCAGATGGACGAAACGCGTTGGGTATACCTCAAGTGACCTTCCTTTTTAAGATAAGCACCTTTCTCTTATCTGAAAATACCTTTATATACTTTTATTGTTCCAGTTATGTTTTTTATGTTTTTATTAGTCTAAATTCATGTTTTAAATCCAACCCTCATATTTTTATATTTTCTTCACAACTTTTTAGACCATCCAAAAATATACAATTCTCTTATTGTAATTTTATAATTTTGTAATTTTATAATTGTTTTATAATAAATTTCCCCCTGTTTTTTAGAAATACGTATTTTATCATTTCTTCATATATATATCCTTTTATGTGTAGACACTGTGAGTCGCTATTACCCCTACCCTCCCTTGCACATTTTTAACTAACAGGCAGCTTATCACTGCCTATCTATTGGGGTCAGCTGACACCTTTTATTCCTAAAGGAGTGTCTACACTTTTTGGCTAATACATTTTACGTATACATTTTTAAATCTTATAGCCGGCCTATACACCTATACTTGTGGCGCCATACTCTCACCACGCCATATATATATATATATATATATATATATATACACACAAAACAGCAGGCCCGCCACTCCACGAGGAAGAAGCAGCTTGGTTTGGTGCCCTTACAATAAAGGGGAAATACAGCAGCGCAGATGTACGGCACTCACAACCATTTAGAAAGGAAGAGACAAAAGCACGTTTGCTATACAACGTTTCAAACTCTATTTGAGTTTTTCTTCAGGTAAAACATACCTGAAGAAAAACTCAAATAGAGTTTGAAACGTTGTATAGCAAATGTGCTTTTGTCTCTTCCTTTCTAAATGGTTGTGAGTGCCGTACATCTGCGCTGCTATATATATATATATATATATACACACTGCTCAAAAAAATAAAGGGAACACTAAAATAACACATCCTAGATCTGAATGAATGAAATATTCTTATTAAATACTTTGTTCTTTACATAGCTGAATGTGCTGACAACAAAATCACACAAAAATTATCAATGGAAATCAAATTTATTAACTAATGGAGGTCTGGATTTGGAGTCACCCTCAAAATTAAAGTGGAAAAACACACTACAGGCTGATCCAACTTTGATGTAATGTCCTTAAAACAAGTCAAAATGAGGCTCAGTAGTGTGTGTGGCCTCCACGTGCTTGTATGCCACTGAGGTTCTGTTACCACTAGGGAGGAGGTTAAAGCTTCAATGTGCATTCCAAAAAATAACCAATTGGTACCTGTTTGTTCAATAAAATATTGAAATACATATTCTTAAATAAATATCAATAATTTTTGGCGACCTTTTTGTTAAAAAAAACAACAACAAATAAACAAACAAAAACAAAACAGTTACCACTTGGTAATTTTTTTGGAATGCACATTGAAGCTTTAACCCCTTACCTGGCTTGGTTGCATCAGATGCGACCATACCAAGCCGAGCTTTCCCTGACACGGTTGCATCAGAAACGCCCTCTGGCAGCTGGGCTCAGGAGACCGTGCTGGCCCCTCTGCTCTCTCCAACCTCTGCAGCCCCTTCCTCCCTCCTTGTGCACAGTGTGAGAATCACAGCTACAACTGCCAGAAGACAGGCTTCCTGCAGCGCAATCTCACAGTGTTCAGAGTTGCCTCTTATGCCTCTCTATTCAATTGTGATTGTGATCTTGACAGTGTGAGTCTGGCTGTCCACTCCCTGCAGCCACGCCTTCCCCCAAGCACCCCCCCCCCCTTTCCCAGGAAGAGAGACGCAGCAGCACCCACCCCCTGCTGCTATTCTGCTACTCTTTATAACACTCTATGGGGTATATGCAATTGCGGTCGAATTCCCGAAATTGTCGAATTTCGGGTCATTTTCGACCAAAAAAAAAATTTGCCTATGCAATTCAGTGCTTTCCGACCAAAAAACGGACTTTCAAAATTCGACTTTTTTAAATTCGAATTTTTGCAAATTCGACTTTTCTGCAATGATATAAGTGCTGCAATTCGACCAAAGCATATTCAATTCAAGTTTGGAAATTCGACAGCAGTGCTTTTAGACAGCAAATTCGTCATTTTCAATCCGCCACACTTTGGAGGGTGAAAACAAATAAAAAAAATTTAAACATGGGCCCTCATTCCGAGTTGTTCGCTCGGTATTTTTCATCGCATCGCAGTGAAAATCCGCTTAGTACGCATGCGCAATGTTCGCACTGCGACTGCGCCAAGTAACTTTACTATGAAGAAAGTAATTTTACTCACGGCTTTTTCATCGCTCCGGCGATCGTAATGTGATTGACAGGAAATGGGTGTTACTGGGCGGAAACACGGCGTTTCAGGGGCGTGTGGCTGAAAACGCTACCGTTTCCGGAAAAAACGCAGGAGTGGCCGGGGAAACGGTGGGAGTGCCTGGGCGAACGCTGGGTGTGTTTGTGACGTCAACCAGGAACGACAAGCACTGAAATGATCGCACAGGCAGAGTAAGTCTGAAGCTACTCTGAAACTGCTAAGTAGTTAGTAATCGCAATATTGCGAATACATCGGTCGCAATTTTAAGAAGCTAAGATTCACTCCCAGTAGGCGGCGGCTTAGCGTGTGTAACTCTGCTAAATTCGCCTTGCGACCGATCAACTCGGAATGAGGGCCATGGTTTTTTTTGTGGTTTTTTTTGGGGGGAATAGCAGATCTATTTATATTAGAAGGGATTAGGTACTTTTTTTTTTTTTTTTTTGGAGGCACAAATATTATTTATAATTTTTTTAAAATATTATTATTATTATTTTTTTTTTATATTGCTGGAACGGTACAATCCGAAAAAAAAATTGCGTGGGGCCCCCCTCCAAAGCATAACCAGCCTCGGGCTTTTCGAGCTGGTCCTGGTTCTAAAAATGCGGGGAAAAAATTGACAGGGGATCCCCCGTATTTTTAAAACCAGCACCGGGCTCTGCGCCTGGTGCTGGTGCCAAAAATACGGGGGACAAAAAGAGTAGGGGTCCCCCGTATTTTTAACACCAGCATCGGGCTCCACTAGCTGGACAGATAATGCCACAGCCGGGGGTCACTTTTATGCCGTGCCCTGCGGCCGTGGCATTAAATATCCAACTAGTCACCCCTGGCCGGGGTACCCTGGGGGAGTGGGGACCCCTTCAATCAAGGGGTCCCCCCCCCCCCAGCCACCCAAGGGCCAGGGGTGAAGCCCGAGGCTGTCCCCCCCCCCATCCAATGGGCTGCGGATGGGAGGGCTGATAGCCTTTTGTGATAATTAAAAGATATTGTTTTTTCCAGTAGTACTACAAGTCCCAGCAAGCCTCCCCCGCAAGCTGGTACTTGGAGAACCACAAGTACCAGCATGCGGGAGAAAAACAGGCCCGCTGGTACCTGTAGTACTACTGGAAAAAAAATACCCAAATAAAAACAGGACACACACACCGTGAAAGTAAAACTTTATTTCTTACGTCGACACACACATACTTACCTATGTTCACACGCCGACATCGGTCCTCTTCTCCATGTAGAATCCAGGGGTACCTGAAAAAAAAGATCAATATACTCACCTCAGCCATGGTCCAGAGATACATCCACGTACTTGTAGAAAATAACAAACCGCAAATACCCGACCAAACGGACTGAAAGGGGTCCCATGCTGACACATGGGACCCCTATCCCCGAATGCAGAGAGACCTGTCAGTGACAGCTGTCACAGAAAGGTCTCTATAGCCAATCAGGAAGCGCAACTTCGTTGCGCTCATCTGATTGGCTCTGTGCGTCTGAGCAGACAGCGCATCGCACAGCCCAGTCCATTATATTCAATGGTGGGAACTTAGCGGCTAGCGGTGAGGTCACCCGCCGGTCAGCGGCTGACCGGCGGGTGACCCCCCCGCTAGCCGCTAAGTTCCCACCATTGAAAGTAATGGAGCGGCTTTGCGATGCGCTGTCACATCACAGACAGCGCACAGCCAATCAGATGAGCGCCACGGAAGTAGCGCTTCCTGATTGGCTGAAGGGACTTCAGTGACAGGAGTCACGTAATGTCCCGGCATTCGGGAGAAAGGGGTCTGATGTGAAAGCATTGGACCCCTTTCTAGTCCGGTATGGATCGGTGTCCGTTTTTTTTTTTTGCCAAGTACGTGGATTATCTCTGGACCTGGATGTACCTCTGGACGCTGGAAGGTGAGTATAATTTTTTCACAGGTACCTCGGATCGTCGGAGACCGTGGCAGTCGGCGTGTCAACATAGGTAAGTATGTGTGTGTCGGCGTATGAAATAAAGTTTTACTTTCACGGTGTGTGTGTCCTGTTTTTATTTGGGTATTTTTTTTCCAGTAGTACTACAGGTACCAGCGGACCCGTTTTTCTCCCGCATGCTGGTACTTGTGGTTCTCCAAGTACCAGCTTGCGGGGGAGGCTTGCTGGGACTTGTAGTACTAATGGAAAAAACAATATCTTTTTATTATCACAAAAGGCTATCAGCCCCCCCATCCGCAGCCCATTGGATGGGGGGGGACAGCCTCGGGCTTCACCCCTGGCCCTTGGATGGCTGGGGGGGGGACCCCTTGATTGTAGGGGTCCCCACTCCCCCAGGGTACCCCGGCCAGGGGTGACTAGTTGGGTAGTTAATGCCACGGCCGCAGGGCACGGCATAAAAGTGACCCCCGGCTGTGGCATTATCTGTCCAGCTAGTGGAGCCCGATGCTGGTGTTAAAAATACGGGGGACCCCTACTCTTTTTGTCCCCCGTATTTTTGGCACCAGCACCAGGCGCAGAGCCCGGTGCTGGTTTTAAAAATACGGGGGATCCCTGCCCAATTTTTCCCCTGCATTTTTAGAACCAGGACCAGCTCGAAGAGCCCGAGGCTGGTTATGCTTTGGAGGGGGGACCCCACGCCATTTTTTTTTCGGGTTTTTCCCGTTTTTTCCCGTTTTTTAAAATCGCGGCAAAATCCGCCAAATCGGCCGATTTTCGCCCGCGATTCTGGCGAATCCGTTTTTCATTGAATATGGTGAATTCCGGAAGCCACCTTCCGGAATTCACCTGGCGAATTTAGTCGAATTAAAAAACGGCGAAAAATTGCCGCGATTCGCCGTGAATTGCATATACCCCTATAACCTTGATTCAGCTATTATTTACATTTTTTTCTGATTAAAAAGAATAAAAATTTTGGGGCCATTTTTGGAAAAGCTATTAGCCAGTTAAGTGGTTAAGAAAACATTGCATCATGTTGTTGAAAATCCCAGCATACCATTTTCCTCCTCTGCACAATCATACTGTATATAAGATGTAAAAGTATTTATACTACTGTGCAGAAAAATGATTAAAGGTATTGTTTTTCGTTGGTGTGCTTTGGTCTAATGATTTATACCATTTATTAAAACTCATGCAGACCACAGGGTTTACGTAACTCAAGTGTATATTTATGACCATAATTGTAAGAATACCTATTGATTGTAGACCTTTTTAGTGGACATTTATAGACCGGATACCAGTATATTGGAACCGTCAATCACCAGGTCGTTAAGTATTGTGCAGAGGGTGGTACTTTTCTTAGCCTAACCACCCCCCAGTCCCGCTCTCTTTTTCTCGTCCCCTGTCTTGCCCCCTTCCTCGTCTCTATCTCACTCCCCCTTTATATCCACCTATTTTGTTTGTTTCTCTCTCTTCCCCTCCTTTATCTCACCCTCACCCCTCTCTTATTCTCTCTCTCCATGCTTCCCTTTGTACTTTTTCCCTTATTCCCCCTCCTTTCTCTCTCATTTTCTCCACCATGTTTTTGTAGGGTACAGCTACAACAGCATCGGAACCTCAGATTCTCAAATATTTAGATTTGATATACATTTAGCTGTCAGTTGCAAGTGTGTCAGATGTCAAGGTGCTTTTTCTCTTCAGCAATAACGACAGTGACCACGCAAACGGTCTTGCATGTGATTTTATGAAGTGAGGGGTGGGTAAATGGCTTGTATAGCTGCACAAGGGTTGGATTAGTTAAATACTGAAGATTTGAAAAGAACTTTCAATGTTTTGCTAGTTTACAACACACCTTCAGATGTCAATACACAAAAGTTATTGATCTAAAAATGAATGGTACCCACACCCATAATTATTAAAATGTGAAAACTGTCAGCATCACTTCAGATAGTATAAATAAAAATGATAGTGCAAACACTATGTAAAAATGAATGACTGCCGGCATGTAATTGTTTTCTAGGTATTCGGCTCTCACGCGTTCTTATTTAACAGTTATGTTGCTCAACCTGCACTTCAGTCACACCATGGATTTCTGGCTAATACCTCTGCTCTGGTAGGGGGGATCCAGGAGACAGTCGCTCTGTAGTGCACCACAGAACTGCAGTGCCTGTGAGCGTGTAGCCGGGAGTATACAGCTGCATCCAGCTGATCTCGGTGGCGGCCGCGGTTTGGAGGTACTATAGCGCAGTGATAAATGGTTGGTCGGTCATGCTTTGTCATTGTGCAGTGGTGTGAAGCAGTAGGCCGGACCGGATAGGCTCGCGGGATGAATTTTGCCCACCCCTAGTGTACAGAGTGATAGGAAAATAATTCTTCTTATTCATCAAATTGTTATGCTAAATATTTTGGAACAAATTTCTGGTTATTTTGAAATGTCATTGCTACCACTTCCATTATGTCATTTGTCATTTAGGATTACTGTTGTGTTTTAGGCTTACTGGTCCATTAATATAGTCTTGTGTTATATTAAACCTGCATTTCTGGCCAGCTGGAGCATTGGCTTAGAATGAAAACTTCATGTAAGCTTTTTACTTTCAGGGGGGAGGGGGTTATTTAAAAAAACAAACTTTGTAGATAGTGGTGTTTTGTATTTAAAGCACAATCTGCCACTGCGAACACAATAGCTCTGTCTCCATATCGTATTCAAAACACTTGTAATCACAGTTTCTCTGACGTCCTAGTGGATGCTGGGGACTCCGTCAGGACCATGGGGATTAGCGGCTCCGCAGGAGACAGGGCACAAAAATAAAGCTTTAGGATCAGGTGGTGTGCACTGGCTCCTCCCCCTATGACCCTCCTCCAAGCCTCAGTTAGGTTTTTGTGCCCGTCCGAGCAGGGTGCAATCTAGGTGGCTCTCCTAAAGAGCTGCTTAGAAAAAGTTTTTAGGTTTTTTATTTTCAGTGAGTCCTGCTGACAACAGGCTCACTGCAACGAGGGACTTAGGGGAGAAGAAGTGAACTCACCTGCGTGCAGGATGGATTGGCTTCTTAGGCTACTGGACACCATTAGCTCCAGAGGGATCGAACACAGGCCCAGCCATGGAGTCCGGTCCCGGAGCCGCGCCGCCGACCCCCTTGCAGATGCCGAAAAGTGAAGAGGTCCAGAAACCGGCGGCAGAAGACTTTTCAGTCTTCATGAGGTAGCGCACAGCACTGCAGCTGTGCGCCATTGTTGTCACACACTTCACACCAACGGTCACGGAGGGTGCAGGGCGCTGCAGGGGGCGCCCTGGGCAGCAATGAGAATACCTTGTTCTGGCTAAAAAATACATCACATATAGCCTCTGGGGCTATATGGATGTATTTAACCCCTGCCAGGTCTCACAAACTCCGGAGAAGAGCCCGCCGAAATAGGGGGCGGGGCCTATCTCCTCCGCACACAGCGCCATTTTCCTGCTCAGCTCCGCTGCGAGGAAGGCTCCCAGGACTCTCCCCTGCACTGCACTACAGAAACAGGGTAAAACAGAGAGGGGGGGGGCACTTTTTGGGCGTTTTTTGATATATATTAAGCTGCTATAAGGGAGACAACACTTCTATAGGGTTGTTCCTATATATTTATAGCGCTTGGGTGTGTGCTGGCAAACTCTCCCTCTGTCTCCCCAAAGGGCTAGTGGGGTCCTGTCTTCGATAAGAGCATTCCCTGTGTGTCTGCTGTGTGTCGGTACGTGTGTGTCGACATGTATGAGGACGATGTTGGTGTGGAGGCGGAGCAATTGCCGGTAATGGTGATGTCACCCCCTAGGGAGTCGACACCGGAAGGGATGGCTTTGTTTATGGAATTACGTGATAATGTCAGCACATTACAAAAATCAGTTGACGACATGAGACGGCCGGCAAACCAGTTAGTACCTGTACAGGCGTCTCAGACACCGTCAGGGGCTGTAAAACGCCCTTTACCTCAGTCGGTCGACACAGACCCAGACACGGACACCGAATCTAGTGTCGACGGTGAAGAAACAAACGTATTTTCCAGTAGGGCCACACGTTATATGATCACGGCAATGAAGGAGGCTTTGCATATCTCTGATACTGCATGTACCACAAAAAGGGGTATTATGTGGGGTCTGAAAAAACTACCTGTAGTTTTTCCTGAATCAGACGAATTGAATGAACTGCTAATTTCAAAGAAGTTATTGGCATTATATCCTTTCCCGCCAGAGGTTAGGGCGCGCTGGGAAACACCCCCTAGGGTGGATAAGGCGCTCACACGCTTATCTAAACAAGTGGCGTTACCGTCTCCTGAAACGGCCGCCCTCAAGGATCCAGCGGATAGGAGGCTGGAAACTACCCTGAAAAGTATATACACTCATACTGGTGTTATACTGCGACCAGCCATCGCCTCTGCATGGATGTGCAGTGCTGGGGTGGTTTGGTCGGATTCCCTGACTGAAAATATTGATACCCTGGATAGGGACAGTATTTTATTGACTTTAGAGCAATTAAAGGATGCTTTTCTTTATATGCGAGATGCTCAGAGGGATATTTGCACTCTGGCATCGAGAGTAAGTGCGATGTCCATATCTGCCAGAAGAAGTTTATGGACGCGACAATGGTCAGGTGATGCAGATTCCAAACGGCATATGGAAGTATTGCCGTATAAGGGGGAGGAATTATTTGGGGTCGGTCTATCGGATTTGGTGGCCACGGCAACAGCCGGGAAATCCACCTTTTTTACCTCAGGTCCCCTCCCAACAGAAAAAGACACCGTCTTTTCAGCCGCAGTCCTTTCGTTCCTATAGGAACAAGCGGGCGAAAGGACAGTCATATTTGCCCCGAGGCAAAGGAAAGGGTAAGAGAGTGCACCAAGCAGCTTCTTCCCAGGAGCAGAAGCCCCCCCCCCGGCTTCTGCAATGCCCTCAACATGACGTTGGGGCTTTACAAGCGGACTCAGGGGCGGTGGGGGGTCGACTCAAGAATTTCAGCGCACAGTGGGCTCACTCACAGGTGGACCCCTGGATCCTGCAGATAGTATCTCAGGGTTACAGGTTAGAATTCGAGAAGTCTCCCCCTCGCCGGTTCCTAAAGTCTGCTCTGCCAACGTCTCCCTCAGACAGGGCGACGGTATTGGAAGCCATTCACAAGCTGTATTCTCAGCAGGTGATAGTCAAGGTACCCCTCCTACAACAGGGAAAGGGGTATTATTCCACACTATTTGTGGTACCGAAGCCGGACGGCTCGGTAAGACCTATTCTAAATCTGAAATCTTTGAACCTGTACATACAAAAATTCAAGTTCAAGATGGAGTCACTCAGAGCAATGATAGCGAATCTGGAAGAAGGGGACTTTGTGGTGTCCCTGGACATCAAGGATGCTTACCTGCATGTCCCAATTTGCCCTTCACATCAAGGGTACCTCAGGTTCGTGGTGCAAAACTGTCATTATCAGTTTCAGACGCTGCCGTTTGGATTGTCCACGGCACCTCGGGTCTTTACCAAGGTAATGGCCGAAATGATGTTTCTTCTGCGAAGAAAAGGCGTATTAATTATCCCTTACTTGGACGATCTCCTGATAAGGGCAAGGTCCAGGGAACAGCTGGGGGACGTAGTAGCACTAACCCAAGTAGTGCTGCAACAGCACGGGTGGATTCTGAATTTTCCAAAATCTCAATTGACCCCGACGACACGTCTGCTGTTCCTGGGAATGATTCTGGACACGGTTCAGAAAAAGGTGTTTCTTCCGGAGGAAAAAGCCAGGGAGTTATCCGAACTTGTCAGGAACCTCCTAAAACCAGGGAAAGTGTCTGTGCATCAATGCACAAGAGTCCTGGGAAAGATGGTGGCTTCTTACGAAGCGATTCCATTCGGCAGATTCCACGCAAGAACTTTTCAGTGGGATCTGCTGGACAAATGGTCCGGATCACATCTGCAGATGCATCAGCGGATAACCTTATCGCCACGGACAAGAGTGTCTCTTCTGTGGTGGTTGCAAAGTGCTCATCTGTTAGAGGGCCGCAGATTTGGCATACAGGACTGGGTCCTGGTGACCACGGATGCCAGTCTGAGAGGCTGGGGAGCGGTCACACAGGGAAGAAACTTCCAGGGAGTATGGTCAAGCCTGGAGATGTCTCTTCACATAAATATACTGGAGCTAAGAGCGATTTACAATGCTCTAAGCCTGGCAAAACCCCTGCTTCAGGGTCAGCCGGTGTTGATCCAGTCGGACAACATCACGGCAGTCGCCCACGTAAACAGACAGGGCGGCACAAGAAGCAGGAGAGCAATGGCAGAAGCTGCAAGGATTCTTCGCTGGGCGGAAGATCATGTGATAGCACTGTCAGCAGTGTTCATTCCGGGAGTGGACAACTGGGAAGCAGACTTCCTCAGCAGACACGATCTACACCCGGGAGAGTGGGGACTTCATCCAGAAGTTTTCCACATGATTGTGAACCGTTGGGAAAAACCAAAGGTGGACATGATGGCGTCTCGCCTCAACAAAAAACTGGACAGGTATTGCGCCAGGTCAAGAGACCCTCAGGCAATAGCTGTGGACGCTCTGGTAACACCGTGGGTGTTCCAGTCAGTGTATGTGTTTCCTCCTCTGCCTCTCATACCAAAAGTACTGAGAATTATACGGCAAAGGGGAGTAAGAACGATACTCGTGGCTCCGGATTGGCCAAGAAGAACTTGGTACCCGGAACTTCAGGAGATGCTCACGGAAGATCCGTGGCCTCTACCTCTAAGACGGGACCTGCTTCAGCAGGGACCGTGTCTATTCCAAGACTTACCGCGGCTGCGTTTGACGGCATGGCGGTTGAACGCCGAATTCTAAGGGAAAAAGGCATTCCGGAAGAGGTCATTCCTACACTGGTAAAAGCCAGGAAGGAGGTGACTGCACAACATTATCACCGCATTTGGAGAAAATATGTTGCGTGGTGTGAGGCCAGGAAGGCCCCCACGGAGGAATTTCAATTGGGTCGATTCCTACATTTCCTGCAAACAGGATTGTCTATGGGCCTCAAATTGGGGTCCATTAAGGTTCAAATTTCGGCCCTGTCGATTTTCTTCCAGAAAGAATTGGCTTCAGTTCCTGAAGTCCAGACTTTTGTAAAAGGAGTACTACATATACAGCCCCCGGTTGTGCCCCCAGTGGCTCCGTGGGACCTTAATGTAGTTTTGGATTTTCTCAAATCCCATTGGTTTGAGCCACTCAAATCGGTGGATTTGAAATATCTTACATGGAAAGTAACCATGCTACTGGCCCTGGCTTCAGCCAGGAGAGTGTCAGAATTGGCGGCTTTATCGTATAAAAGCCCATATCTGATTTTCCATTCGGACAGGGCAGAACTGCGGACGCGTCCTCATTTTCTGCCTAAGGTGGTGTCAGCGTTTCACCTGAACCAGCCTATTGTGGTGCCTGCGGCTACTAGCGATTTGGAGGATTCCAAGTTGCTGGACGTTGTCAGGGCATTGAAAATATATATTTCAAGGACGGCTGGAGTCAGAAAATCTGACTCGCTGTTTATACTGTATGCACCCAACAAGCTGGGTGCTCCTGCTTCTAAGCAGACGATTGCTCGTTGGATTTGTAGCACAATTCAACTTGCACATTCTGTGGCAGGCCTGCCACAGCCTAAATCTGTCAAGGCCCATTCCACAAGGAAGGTGGGCTCATCCTGGGCGGCTGCCCGAGGGGTCTCGGCATTACAACTCTGCAGAGCAGCTACGTGGTCGGGGGAGAACACGTTTGTAAAATTCTACAAATTTGATACCCTGGCTAAAGAGGACCTGGAGTTCTCTCATTCGGTGCTGCAGAGTCATCCGCACTCTCCCGCCCGTTTGGGAGCTTTGGTATAATCCCCATGGTCCTGACGGAGTCCCCAGCATCCACTAGGACGTCAGAGAAAATAAGATTTTACTTACCGATAAATCTATTTCTCGTAGTCCGTAGTGGATGCTGGGCGCCCATCCCAAGTGCGGATTGTCTGCAATACTTGTACATAGTTATTGTTACAAAAAAAAAAAAATCAGGTTGTTATTGTTGTGAGTCGTCTGTTCAGAGGCTCTTACGTTTGTCATACTGTTAACTGGGTTCAGATCACAAGTTGTACGGTGTGATTGGTGTGGCTGGTTTGAGTCTTACCCGGGATTCAAAATCCTTCCTTATTGTGTACGCTCGTCCGGGCACAGTATCCTAACTGAGGCTTGGAGGAGGGTCATAGGGGGAGGAGCCAGTGCACACCACCTGATCCTAAAGCTTTATTTTTGTGCCCTGTCTCCTGCGGAGCCGCTAATCCCCATGGTCCTGACGGAGTCCCCAGCATCCACTACGGACTACGAGAAATAGATTTATCGGTAAGTAAAATCTTATTTTTTGCCATGTACAGTATTTGTCATTGGATTTGTGAGGAATTGTACCACTGTGCCTTCCTTTGTGATATAATAAAGAGGAAATCATACTAAAGTGATAAAAGTTTAATATCAAAATACAAATAAACCACAAATATTTCTCATTTTAGTTTGCTTTTTAGGGTGACTTCATTATACCTATTATTGCCTTAATGCATCTGGGCAGACAGGAGAAATTAGTTTTTATAACAAGCATTGTTAAAATTCAGAAGAGGAATGCACCATGATGATGGCCTGTATGGGATTGAATTCTTAATAATGGGAACTATAGTCATTTGCTAATCGGTTTACAGACATGTTTTTTTTTACAGCGTTTAAACTCAGCTTTGCTCTTCTTTGTTGACATGAAGCTCCTTTGACACAACTTTGTGGTGAAAAAGAAAAACATCTTAGAAAAGTAGTGATTTGAACTTTACACCTTCCAAATCAGGCAGGTCATGACGTTCCCTATCATCTTAGCCAAAAAAAAAGCTGTCTCATGTTAATCAGCGTGATGTGATCACTTGAAGCAGTCATTTTCAGCACCTTCTAATTTAGCAGCGCTGGTAGTTTTCTTTGTTAGATAATAACAGGCGAGAGATGATATAAATATGTGCCATGTGACAATATGACTGGTGTCTCACATGTGCCTGTGCTTTCTTACAATTGCAGGAGGCAGTCAAGGCTGGCAAAGGTGTGACTGCAGCAACTGACCTGTGCTGTTACCATGGAGACAAAGCTCTGGAGAATTTACATTGCTTCCCTCCCTCAAAGGCCAGATCTGCCTTAGAGAACATCGTACATGCTGTGACTAGATTTCACTGACACTGTCCTCAGCTAAATGTTGCTGCTTATTTTTATTGTATTTTATGTTATTCTAGTAAATCTGAATATTGTGGACTGGAAAATTTTGAATGGTCATCAATGGGCTAGATTGCATCACTATTTTCATTCATAATATTGCGTTGGGTGTACATCCTATTCCTTTCTTGTCTGAATTGCTAAAGATAAAAATAGAATGAGAAAAAAAAAAGGTCAAACCGTTTTCTCTTGTCATGCCAGAAGCATACTTGAGGCAGAACAAGTAGAAATAATTAATGAGGTGTGCTGCAGTGACCTCAGCAAATGGCCAGGAAATAAGCCCTTATTGATTTGGACATAACCAGGGATGGCGCCAGTGTGGTGGCCTGTGGTTTTCCTGCTCTGGGGAGGACAGAAGGGGCGGGGTTTTGCAGGTGTCGGTAGGAATTCTCTCTTCTAAACGACAGTAAGTTCCTGATAAGCATGCAGTGTGTGCCCACATCAAGGACACTCCTCGGTACCAAGAAATGTGAAACGGAGTCATCCGAAATGTGCACGCAGTATGTGAATATTGTTAATTAAAAATGAACGCAGTCCTGTTTTAATAGTATTCTGTTGTAGACAATACTGCTTTCACAATCTGCATTATATAATGCTACAAATGTGTTGTAAGCTTTTGCAATATTTATTTGTAATGAGAGATGTACAGTATTCTGACACATAAATGAAGAGCCCTGTCTGTAATGTTCACCTGAATGTCTGTAACATAAAATATATCTTTTTTACATTTATTAACGAAATGTACTCCTTTTAAATTATACATTTTGTTTCGAATAGCAAAACTGGTTCACTCATTATTATAAAGTGTATGGGATTTCCAGACAAAATATGGTATAAATTGTGAGAGTAATTGTAATGGTAAAGTAACTAAACTAAAGCCACTGACATTTCAGCAGCAGCATATGCTATATGCAGTGATGATTACTGAAATAATATCAATGAATTAACATTTGCATATAGCCAAGTATTGAACAGTGTACTCATTCTACTGTACAATACAAAGAAAGGTTTCAGAACAAAATGTAAAACATACATTAGCAAAAACTAAAACTCATTTGTCACAACTTCGAAATTAGGCTCAGATTTATCAAACCTTGACGAGTGATAAATTGCACGGTGATAAAGTACTAAAAATTCAGCTCCTTACTTCCATGTCTCAGGCTGTGTTTGAAAAATGACAGGAGCTGGTTGGTTGGTGCTTTATTAAAGTGCAATCTATCACTCTCCAAGGTTTGATAAATATGGGCCTTATTTTGAAAACCACAGAGATGATCAGCATAATAGTAACTGTCAAATTCCAGGAGAAGCGTGTCTCACCCGTACGTGCTGCTTTTTATACAGATTTCTAATAATATAAAGTTCCCCTGTGAATGCTCTGGCATCCAGAGAATACCAACCAGATTTATGAAATAAATGAACGTGTATTTAAAAAGTGTATGGGGATATTTTTTTTTCTGTTTTGTTTTTGAATGAAGTCTTTAAAATAATTCCTCTGGGTAAGTAAATAATAATCTTTAGCTTGTCAAACCCAGGCAGATTCCAGGCTGAAATATACAACACATTGTAATTGCCTGTTTTCGCATCATGTCTGTACCATAGCTTTTAATCTTTGTTAACTTTTCTCAGAGAGAAAAATTAAAATTTCAGTATTTTATCCAGCTGGACTTCTACTTGTACATAATGAATCTGAAAGAACAGATTTCATTTGTTTTTAATGGTCACGGTGACCGTGTATCTGAAAATGTTTTCTAACCTTTGACAGATTAAACAACTCTCAAAACTCCAGTGACAGAATATAAGGTAATCACAAACTCGGAACTCGAGCCTGTCTCTGTTTTGTTCATCGGAGATGTTTTTTGTGGTTTGCATGCATGCAATGTGAGAACAACGTTGACAAGAAGGCTGAGTTTACACAAATTATCTAGATTGAGACTCAGCTACCTTTCTTCCTTCTGTGCTGTAATTACAGCCCAATCTGAAGACAGCTAGCACAGCAAACAGATTTCATTACATCGCTCACTTAGACACTTGAAGTAAAGTTATTTCAGTCAAGTTCTCTTTTTCCCAATTCTCCCTTCCTTTCACCTACAGAGCATATAGCTGGTCACCAAGTTATTTCACTTGTTGCATACTAATGATTAGGGGAGGACTTCTGTTTTAACGAAGTAGCATGCATCATTGTTTACAGACATCTGTGCAGTGTGTTCTGCTCATTTACTGTATAAAAGATGTTACAGTATTTTTTCACTTAGTTTTTTTTCTTGTTTTGGTTGGTGTATTTTTATTTCACTCAAGACCTCAAATATTTTTATTATGAAAATAATGTCAAGCCTCCAAACCTTAGGGTAGTTCCAGTAGAATAACACAAGCTTAAAAAGAAGCCCATATTGACATTTTGAATTCCAAAGTGCTAGAAGGTAGTGGTTGATGTGGGAAGACATAGCAAATTAAAGGTTTCTCTCTAGAGATATAACTCTGTGTATTTCCTGTCTTAAACTATATACCTGTGCGCTAAAGTGTTCAACCATATTTGACTAGTACAAAAGCACTGTGAAAGTATTCTGTCTTGTTACCATGGATACTGAGATAATAGCCCACAGAGAATTATATTTTACTTATCAAGAAATCATTACATTGATCTTGGAAACACACATTACAATTGTTACAAATGTCATAAACATGAACAATTTCTGTAAGCCAACTTTTAGAATAATATTTGACAACCCTGTGAATAAGAAAAAATACATCACATACATTTTTACAAGCAGTATATATCCAGAAATGTTTTGCAACAAACACACCAGCTTTTTGCATTTGTGAAGATTTACAGATAAAAGGGATGTTGTTAAAATGTACCTGAGAAAATAAATTACAAAATGGTTAAATAGGAAGTGACAGATAAGTATACAATTTAAAAGAGTTTTATACACAAGTTTATGTATAGCATGTGGAGTTTTTGTTTCTTTTTTTATCTTTGATGTGATATTCAAATTGAAATGTAATTTCTTTATAATATGTATTAATAAAATACAAGTTTGGGGAATTTACTGTATCATCAACAAACTTTCTTTGCTCTAGGGAAATATGACTGGCAGCCAAGCAAGAGCTACTGGGTAGGGGTGTAGTATTGTATGCCGGCGGCCGGGCTCCCGGCGACCAGCATACCGGCGCCAGGAGCCCGACCGCCGGCATACCGACAGCGTGGCGAGCGCAATTGAGCCCCTTGCGGGCTCGCTGCGCTCGCCACGCTGCGGGCATGGTGGCGGTAGCGCACCACGCTATTTATTCTCCCTCCAGGGGGGTCGTGGACCCCCACGAGGGAGAATATCTGTCGGTATGCCGTCTGTCGGGATTCCGGCGCCGGTATACTGTGCGCCTGGATCCCGACAGTCGGCAACCTGAAGACCACCCCTGGGTAGGTACCAAGCCTTCAGAAAACTATTGCAGCAGGGATAGAAATCAAAATATAAAAACTACACTTTCCTCTGTATGCAGCACACATAATAATACAACCATCAAATTGAAAACAGAACTGTAACTGAAAGATCAATGACAAAGATCTACCCACACTTGTAAATCAAGCGACACTGCAAAATTTTGCTACGTTTCGCCTCCTTACATGCTGTTCTATGGTCTTTTCTATTTGTGCCTACTTGAGATAGCACAAAAATCAATATTAATGCCAGGCTTATAGCTAATCTTGGAGTACTGTATGCGTCTTGATTTAATGTCACCCCACTTTCAATAAGTAATAAAAAATCCACGAAAACTACAAGGAGAAGGGAAGATGATCACTGGTCTTTGGAGTCCTTCTGTAAACTTTGCTTCTTGGTCATTCCAGCAGAAGCTATAACCCATCATATGTCCTAGCTTTCAGTTTCCATGGTGTTCAGCACTAAGTCTCACTCTGGTCTTCAGACACGGACTTTTAATCTAGTCTGTGGTTCTCATGCTTCAGGGTGGTGCTTCCTCATCATGTTACCAATTTGTACACTCAACTCTCAGGGACTTGACTAAGGCACTGCAACAAAGGAGCCTAATCACTGGAGATGCAATTAGCAATGGCTTCTATCCTTGAGTATTATTTTTTGCTGTCTATAGATCCCTAAATCCCAGCACTGCTACTAGAACTGGAATGTTCAATTTAAACCCTAGATATGTAAGAGAGTGTGTTATAGCAGTAACTAACTTTGGCCTGTTTACTGGATCATAGCCTGTGATACGGCAAGGCGCATAAGTACACGTCCGTATGTCTGTCTGTTATTACCCAGTTTTGTTCTATTACTGTTGTTCCAATTGTAAAGCGCATCTGAATATGCTGAGCTATATAAGAAACTGTAAATAAATAATCTCCTTGCTGGACTGATTAGCGGTATTTGAGATGCGCTCGTATCTTTTTCCCACAATGGGCCTGATTCAGGTTGGATTGCAATTCGCTATCCAACCACAAAAATGACTAAAAGGATGCGGGCGCCCGCAGAAAATGCAAATGCCTCTGCCTGTCTATCAGGCAGAGGCATTCGGTGGGGACAACGCTCCATTTCTTAGGCGGAGATGGAGCATTGCTGGGGCGTGGCTTCAAAACGGGAGCATGGCGGCACTAACAGTGGGCGTGGCGGGGGCATGATCGGGGCAGCTGCGTGATGTCACACGCAGCCGCTGCGATCAGAAAGATGTCGGCAGGAGGCTACCCCATTTTTTGCGATCAAGCAGTAATTGCAGTGCGATCGCAATTTATACTTGGTGGGGGGAGTTTCGGTCAGCATGCTGGGCGGTCTTGCCTGCGATGGGTGGTCCCAGCATGCAAACTCAAGGATTGCAAATTCTGCTTAGCAGAATTTGCAATCCTTACTGAATTAGAATGAAACCTAGTGCGGTGGTGCCAGAGGCTATTCAGCCTTGGATTTTATTTGCTAACTAACAAGCTAGCCCACCGCACCTTTGGAATATGGTTAGAGATCCCTTTTTCCTGAGCTGCACCAGTCACTTTACTTAGACACTTTAGATTGTGTTATACACCTTTTTGTATGTGTATTTGTATTTTATGTTTTTATGATGTTATGATTGTGATGTTGAAATAAATTATTAACCTCCACATACCATTTGATTGTGGATATCTATCCCATTGGTACACGGAGTACTGGGTTAATATTACCTCTTTAATAAGAAGTCATTTATAAGGTTTCCGCGCCAGTGGTACCCTCTACATAATTCATTGGTTTATCATAGAGTTTTGGAAGACTTCTTATGTGAGAGACTTTCACCTGCCCCAACTTCAATCATGGGGTGCACCCAATCATCATGTGATTCCCAGTCCACTACCTGTGTCATCAGTCCGCATGCTGAACTGCAGTTGTAAATCAGGAGCAGCTAGAGCAAAGGGGCTGTGCTAAGGCTGTTTATAACTGCTGAAATGATGCTCACATTCCAGAGGCTATATTGGAGCACAAACTTCCTTAAGTCCATAGCTATGACTTGCTTCTGGTTAGAGGGCTGGAGCCATGGCAAGATAGCTTCAGCATTGACCAGCTCTTGATGAGCGTCTTCCAAACAATCTGCCTCAAGTATAGCACCTCTGCCTGACTTACAGTATCCTGATTAGCCCTTCCCGTGTATTACTAAAGATGGCTATGTCTTTCAGTTACATCGGGACAAAGTCCTGTCTCCCTTCCAGGAGGTGATATACTGTAGAGTCTTTTGAAAGGTGCTGTCACATTTTTTTATTATGCAGGGCATAGCACACTGTGCCCAGACAAAAAAGGAACAGAAAAAAGGAAACAACAACTAGGCTGTTTTAATTAGACAAACAAGTAGTAAAAATTGAATTTTTAAATCAATAATACTAAACTGCAGGTCAATAGCGAAAAACAACTCAATTATTAAACAAGAAATATAATAATGATCTAAAGTGACAATCAGTATAGCTGATACAAATCCAAAAATAGTGTCCAGAAAAGTCAATCTCCAAATGAATTTGTATCTAGGGTGTTTTTATAAAATGACAGCAATCCTCGGAAAGGGATCCCACAAACGATATACAATAGTTCTTAGATAACAAGCAAAACAAGGGCACCTCCTAGTGTAATATATCAAAAGATCACTACTGGGCGAAAAACCCATAAACAAGAGAAAAAAATGAATCTGTAACAAATTAAATAAATATAATTTCTTATATAAATGAAAAATGTAAATTCCTGTCAGGATCCATAACTGAGAGAGTATAACCATAGTGTAGGGCACAGGTTCTCAAATTCGGTCCTCAGGACCCCACATGGTGCATGTTTTGCAGGTCTCCTCACATTATCACAAGTGAAATTATTCGCTCCACCTGTGGACCTTTTAAAATGTGTCAGTGAGTAATTAATACACCTGTGCACCTGCTGGGTTACCTGCAAAACATGCACTGTGTGGGGTCCTGAGGACCGAGTTTGAGAACCACTGGTGTAGTTTATTTAAAATACTTGAATTACATGTAATATGTGGTTAAAAATGCATGTACAACAAGACATATAAACAAGCGCTTGTCTGATAGATTTACATGAGAGTCCTCCTGGTTCTGACATTCAAGGCCAATATGATAACAGCACCAAAAAACAACAACTTCCAACGCATTATGTCCTGACACGCAAATGGTGTCAGTGTGTATTCATCGAGGGCATAAAGACATAATACACATACCTGGATATACAGTACTGTGCAAAAGTTTTAGGCAAGTGTGGAAAAAATGCTTTTGAGTAATATGCTTTCAGAAATAGAAGTGTTAATAGTTTATTTTTATCAATTAATGAAGTGACTGAACAGAAGAGAAATTAAATCAAATCAAAATTTGGTGTGACCACCCTTTGCTTCAAAACAGCATCAATTCTTCTAGGTACACTTGCACATAGTTTTCGAAGGAACTCTGCAGGGAGGTTGTCCCAAACATTTTGGAGAACTAACCACATATCTTCTGTGAATGTAGGCTTGCTCAAATCCTTCTATCTCTTTATGTAATCCCAGACAGACTCAATGATGTTGAGATCAGGGCTCTGCAGGATTCCCTTCTTTACACTGATGATAATTCTTAATGACATTGGGTTGTATTCAATAACTGTCGGAAAGACGGCAGCTTCCGACAGAAGTAGGTCGGAAGGGGTTCCACCCTATTCATTAGAGGCAGTTTTTTTTTCGCCAAGTCAGGAATTTCTGACTTGTCGGAAAACACTTGGGTCGGCGGAATAGCCGCCGATCCGCGTGCTTCTGTTGGAAATGGGGCCAAATCCGACAGGTTTTGGCCCCCTTTCCGACAAGCTCAATCCGACTTGAAAACAGGCCGAATTGAGGTGAGGAGATGGGGGGCGGGATGAACCTGTCCCGCCGCATTAATTGCTTTTCTCTGCGCTCCCCTGATATTGTCCACAGTAACCTGCTGATTCCAGCCCCTTCCCCGGCGCTGCTATTTGCTCCTTGTTTACACATGCACCGCCGCGGCCACTCATGTCTGAGCTTTATTAAATTTAGTAAACAATTATGATGGATAGTATGGGCTGCACATATAATCTGAGGATGCGACATTTGACCCACTGGGCCGCGCATCGCATCGTAATCATACCCAAAACACGTACGATGTGGACAATGCATCATACGACACGTCTAATTCGTACGCGATATCATACTAGTGTATAGCCAGCTTTGCTTTGCTGCATTTTTATTGTATATGCCATTAGTAAGTAAGAATAATGAAAGGCATTTGCATGCCTCCTGAGCAAGCTCCTGATCTGGCACAAAATGGCTGCATCTGTACATCCAGGAATCTAAAAGTACTGTATCTTGCTTTTATTTTTTTTCAAAACTGTTTATTGACAGGAAAAGCACATCGTAACAGACATTTTCACAGTTTCTGACAACAAACACCTGTCATAAATATAACAAAAGTATACTGTATAAGACAGGACATACACTGTAGAAAGGTACACTGATGTATATGGTCACCATAGCAAAGTCCAACAAACCAGTTACTGGAACACCAAAGCTAAATACACTGTACTATCTTATTATGCTCTGAGACCAGATTTCTAGAACTCCAACATCCTGAGTGGCCGCGGCGGTGCATGTGTAAACAAGAAGCAATTAACAGCGCACCGGGGGGGGGGGGGGTTAAGGGGAGCTGGAGACAGCAGGTTACCATGGACAATATCAGGGGAGCGCAGAGTAAAGCAGTTAATGCAGCGGGACAGGTTAGTACATCCCGTCCGGGGAGCGGTGCGGCTGGGGGATCGGAGATCGGCGGCAGGGGGAGGTGCTGCAGGGAGAGAAGTCATGTCAAATATTGATTTGATTTAGATTTCTCTTCTGTTCATTCACTTTGCATTTTGTTAATTGATAAAAATGAACTATTACTTCTATTTTTTAAAGTATTCTTATGCTGGCCATACCTTAGGACAACCAGCATCCGATCCGATTCCTCATAAGATTTCCCTTCAATCCCCCCGGGAGCCCCTAGCACACGATTTCGAGTTTTATATGCATACAATGAAGCATACAATCTATCAATCGATTGTGTGCCTCACAAAAAACACGTGATAACCCAGAAGAAAATGCCACTCAAAAATTATGCTGATCGTATACGATGCATTGTATGTACATAAAACAAGGAATGATGGCCCTCATTCCGAGTTGTTCGCTCGTTAGTGTTTTTCGCAACGGAGCGATTAGTCGCAAACTGCGCATGCGCAATGTTTGCAGTGCGTCTGCGCCAAGTAAATTTGCAAAAAAGTTTGGTATTTTACTCACGGCTTAACGAAGAAATTTCTTTGTTCTGGTGATCGAAGTGTGATTGACAGGAAGTGGGTGTTTCTGGGCGGAAACTGGCCGTTTTATGGGTGTGTGCGAAAAAACGCTGCCGTTTCAGGGAAAAACGCGGGAGTGGCTGGAGAAACGGGGGAGTGTCTGGGCGAACGCTGGGTGTGTTTGTGACGTCAAACCAGGAACGAAACTGACTGAACTGATCGCAGTGGCAGAGTAAGTCTCGAGCTACTCAGAAACTGCAAAGAAATTTCTTTTCGCAATTCTGCGAATCTTTTGTTCGCAATTCTGCAAAGCTAAAATTCACTCCCAGTAGGCAGCGGCTTAGCGTGTGCAAAGCTGCTAAAAGCAGCCAGCGAGCGAACAACTCGGCATGAGGGCTGTTGTGCATACAATTATGAGGGATAATATGGGCTGCACATATAATTTGAGGATGCGACATTCAACCCACTGGGCCGCGCATCGCATCGTAATCATACCCAAAACACGTACGATGTGGACAATGCATCATATGACACGTCTAATTCGTACGCGATATCATACTAGTGTATAGCCAGCTTTGCTTTGCTGCGTTTTCATTGTATGTGCCATTAGTAAGTAAGAATAATGAAAGGCATTTGCATGCCTCCTGAGCAAGCTCCTGATCTGGCACAAAATGGCTGCATCTGGACATCCAGGAATCTAAAAGTACTGTATCTTGCTTTTATTTATTTTTCAAAACTGTTTATTGACAGGAAAAGCACATCGTAACAGACATTTTCACAGTTTCTGACAACAAACACCTGTCATAAATATAACAAAAGTATACTGTATAAGACAGGACATACACTGTAGAAAGGTACACTGATGTATATGGTCACCATAGCAAAGTCCAACAAACCAGTTACTGGAACACCAAAGCTAAATACACTGTACTATCTTATTATGCTCTGAGACCAGATTTCTAAAACTCCAACATCCTGAAACTTGTGAGTATTGTACATAGGTAAGCCCAGTTAGCGCAATTCGTAATTGACATACAGTACTGTAGATCTGAATGAGCTTTATCTAAGTCATATCTAGTCATAACACATATTCAAAACTAGCATAAAATGAAAATTATATAAATCTAAAAAAAAGCCCTATCTTGCAAACAACCTAATCTCTAAAAGGGATGTATTGGATAAACTAATATGAGGTTACTAAGCACTGTGGACACAGATAACCAGAAATGACAAACACCAGAGTAAGCCATATTCAAGTCACGTCTAATCCTATAATGGATATTACAACGGGCATAAAACAGGAAATGATGATTACTTGCAGTTAGCTTCTTTACTTTCCTTAGTAGATCACGGACATCTAGGGACCTCCGTCCTTTTGAGCATCTCTTTATCTATGAACTGGGTTGAAGGGGTACAATATCTATCTTATACCTGTATTCATTGTTAGCTACTACGTTTGCCACAGATAAAGAGCCCTTTTGAAGCAGCATGGGAGAAAGATCTAGGCAAATGTTTGAATGATGAGGAACGGTCAGACATCCATCAGAGAGTAGCCAAGATGTCTATTAATACTAATTTGAAAGAAAACTCTTACAAAATCTATACTAGATGGTACATGGTCCCCAAAAATAGCATGTTATATCCGCTGACCTCGGATCTCTGCTGGCGTCAGTGTGGGCATAAAGGTACTTTTTTGATATATGTTGGTATTGCCCCAATATTTCTGAATACTGGAATAATGTTATGTCCTTGTTGGGTGGTTTTACTACCTCTTCTCCCCCCCCCCCCCCCCCCCCAACTCCCTCCCCAAGGACCCACTCTAGGAATTGCTATGCTCACCAATTCCAGAAGTTTCCAAACCTTTCAATAAGATCTGTGGACATGTTTTTAATGCTGCTAAACTGCTAGTTGCCTTGAATTGGAGGCAATCTGCTGCACCCTCCATTGCAGCCTTAATAAATAGGGATTGGTACACTGCTTCTATGGAGTACATTACTGCTCTTCTACATGACAACATAGCTAAATTTCATGAAGTTTGGACCCTGTGGTTCTCTCACTTTAACTGTACTTTACCTGGACTGAGTTAAAACTTTGTGGTAACTACACAGTTGCCTGGTGAAATCACCCCTAATTTTAGCTTTTTATTCTTTACCCCCTTTTCCCACGAATGTCCCTTTTTACTATTACTCTTCTAAAAGAATTTTGTCTATACATTGTTTAAAAAAACAAAAATGGTAATTCGATAATTTTTACTTTGAAAGTATGGTCAAGGAAGGGACAGATTTTAAGGTCAGATTTTAAATTTTCAGAAAATGAATGTCCCAAGATGTCCTTTTTGTAATATTATATATAGGTTCTGATATTTTGGTTTTTAGATTCCTTGTGGTCTTTCCTACATATACCAGACCACACGTGCATTTGAGTTTATAGATAACATTACGTGAGTGACAGCTGACACAGCTATTGATGGTATAAGTTTTATTGTTAAATAACAAATGTAGTTACTTTTCTAGGGTTATTTTTACATTAAGCAAGTGCTGCATCTGTGGAAGCCTTTAATTTTGTTACTAGTTGGTTTAGAATCTGTTTGTGCACTTTTGACTAATTTGTCCTTTAAGGATTGGGCTTTCCTGTTTATCAATACTGGTTTAGGTGGTAAATGATCTTGTAATACCAGATCTTCTTTTAATACTCGACAATTTCTAGCTATACTTTTCTTGTTTGTAGTGAGATCTGTAATGACTAGAGAAAGCCCATAATTGGAATTTTCTAATGTATTGCTATTCCCTTTCAAAAGATCTTCTCTCTATATTTAAAGTTTTCTTATTTGCTTTAATAATACACACCCACCGCCCCCACCCAAAAAATCTTTTCTATGGGGCAGTATAATCCCCCTACTGCCACAAGCCACCCCACCCTTTCCAGGCCAGCACCACCTGGTATTGCCCTGTGCCTCACCTTATTGCAGAAACAGCAGAGTGAAGGGCATGGGTACTGAGTGGAACGCAGCGGAGCATGGGGCAGCTGATCTCTGCATGCGCAGAGTTCAGCATAGATGTGCTGGGGAGGGGGAACGATTTTCCCCTCCCAGCACGTTTAGTTCCGGCCATGCTCAGCGAATGGCATTCTGGGGCGCAATTTTGGAAGTGATGTCAGCGGTCACAGGCCGTGACATCACTTCCACAAGTACAGAACGTATTTACGCCTTACAGAGGGAACACACAGTGGGACTTGCCAGCCGTATGTGATGCGATATGGCCAGGCAACACACCCCTGGCTGCAGTCGCATCACATACGCACCCATGTTATGTTTCTGGAGACATCTCTACTGTACATTCACAAATCTCCAGGAAAATTTTCAATTTTGTCTGCAGCGCCAGGGTTTGGTGTTGGCCTCCCTGGACCCAGGAACACCCTGCACCCATTATAGGTATGCCTTATTGCTCTACAGTAGGTCATGTTTATGTGCCCTTCATGTCGGGTTCACTACGGCTGGCCGGCGGTCGGGCTCCCGGCGACCAGCATCCCGGCGCCGGGAGCCCGACCGCCGGCTTACCGACAGCATGGCGAGCGCAAATGAGCCCCTTGCGGGCTCGCTGCGCTCGCCACGCTACGGGCACGGTGGCGCGCTACGCGCGCCACACTATTTTATTCTCCCTCTATGGGGGTCGTGGACCCCCACGAGGGAAAATAAGTGTCGGTATGCCGGCTGTCGGGCTCCCGGCGCCGGTATACTGAGCGCCGGGAGCCCGACCGCCGGCATACAGAAGACCACCCCTTCATGTCACTCTCTCCTGTTAGCCAGTTGATACCTTTTTGCTTATTCGCTAAATGTTAAGAGGCTTAATTTTCTCCACAAATGTCAGCTTGCCCTAGCCACTTTCTATAAACATAAGGCTGATGTTGTTGCCCTACAAGACACCCATTTCTCTCCCTGACCCCTCCTGTTTTTAAAAATAATTGATATCTAGTCTGTTATTCACCTAGATGTCCTAACAGCTCTAAGTTAGCCTTCCATCTCCACACTAAAATTAACGATAAGTCTGGACAGGTTTATGATCTTAGCGGGCAAAATTTGGGTAACTCTGGTGTCACTTTATGCCCCAAATTTTAGACCATCCCCTTTTCTTGTAATGCGTGTAATGATAGTCAGAAAATTCGGAAGGGCAATTTAGTCCTATTTGGAGATTTTCATTTGCTTTTGGACTCCTATATGGATAAGTCACATTACCTACAGCTCACCTTCTGTAATAGTACTGGTCTCTCCTTGTCATTTTGTAAACTTTTGGTGGGGTTCGAATTATACGATGTCTAGAGGGTTCAGGGAATGAGTCTATGCTTTTTACTTCCACATACAGTACATATTACCTAATCCTGAATAGACCTTATTCTCTCAGATGAATGGTTATTTAATTTGTACACTTAGTTTATAATTTTGCTTATCACTTGGTTGGTCCATGAACCCTTAATGTGTTCATGGAACCTCCGACAATCTCATACACCTCCTACCCCCTTGTTGGTCCACATCTCCTGGTTTCCCCTGATGCCAAGTTGGCTCTAGAAAAAGGCTTTGAAGATTACCTTCTCACAAAATGCCCTGGGAGATGGTATCCGGTTGATAGACAGTGTCTAGCTAGACACAATATGTTAGACAGACATTAGGTCGACAGGGTCAAAAGGTTGCAATAAATAAAGCAGACAGTACAAACGGTCGACAGAGTCAAAAGGTCAACATAAAAAAGATAGACAAATGTTTTTATTTAATTTAACATGGATTTGGACTATTTCATACCTTCTCTATCCATGTCGGTACAGAGGTGGTTATAAACCTTGTGGCAAGCCACCGAGCCCAAAGTGTGGCGAGCGCATGCCTTTCTACAATTGGGGGTCCCAGATGACAAAACTATCAACAAAAATGCAAAAAAAACATGGTGTCTAACTGTTTTGTGTCGACCATTTTCATGTCAACCTTTTGACCTTTTGACCATATCGCCCTTTCGTACTGTCGACCTTTTCCATGTCGACCTTTTGACCCTGCCGACCTAATGTCTGTCTAACATATAGGGCCAAATGCAATAGAGTGAGAGTTTCAGAAAGTGAGAGATTTGGTAAGGTTGTTCAGTTTTTTGTTTAAACTGCAAAACCAGGTTGATCTTGCTGTGTAAATGATTGCCACTTTAAAAAAAAAAACTGCAAAACCTTACCAAATCTCTCACTTTCTGAAACTCTCACTCTATTACATTTGGCCCATGGTGTCTATCTATTGCCTGTCTAACTAGACACTGTCTATCTATCCACCCACACCCCTGGGAGACACCTCTATCCAATTGTTTTATTTCTCCAGGTAGGAATTAAACATGCCCAGTTTAATTCCTACCTGGAGTATAAACTTGCCCATGCTGAATGACTCAATACATTTCATTCTCCTAAAGCTTCAAAGAAAGAATTAATTTCCCTTAGAATTCAACTCCAGAAACTACATATGTCCAGTACTCAGGCAGTATTCTACAGAATTATGGGACTGCCGGATTTGTGCCACAGAAAGTGGTTGTGTCCAAAAATGCTAGACCACTTATGTAGGAGGCCATACTCAGATGAAGAAACTGTACCTGACATAAGGCTGGTGCAAGTTTAATGGTGTGTCAAAGAGGCACCAAGAAGCATTTCAGCATCCACAGATGGTGACAGTGGGCATTTCACTACTTGCACATTTGGATGCAGGAATCTACAGCAGGGAAGCACTTTGTAGCAGACTTAGCATAAAGCTGTGACTGCAGCAAAAGACACAGCTGTGTCTGCGTCTGATGTTTCTGCACTGATGACATTTTGTTATTTGCCAACCTGGAATCCTCCTTGTATCACCTCCAGTGCCCAGTTTAATTCCTACCTGGAGTACAAACATGCCAGTTGAACCAGTTTGGTTGCACATCCCTGCATACTATACATTAAACACTACCAATACCACCAAGTTAATATATGCAGCAACTTTAACTAGATTGTGCACTTTGAATGCACCTGTAAATCAAACTCGATGTCCTATCTGGATACAAAAATCCCCTCCACTATTTCTGGTGTGCTTGATGTTAACATTCCCCAACTGGTGTGGCAGCTGGCTAGTCTAGCAAATCCATGACTTCGCCATGATGTTTCCTGCTTGGGTCGAGTCTCTGCATTTAAAATGTCAGTTCTTCCTAAACTCATGTACTGTACATATCCCCCACAATTCCCTATTCACTGCATAGTAAATACCTCGATCAGTTAAACATTGTTATCCTGTTTTTGAAATAAAAAATCCCAACAAGATTGCAAACTCAGATTTGACTCTCCCTAATACAGTAGGGTAGCCAAAGTTGTTCTTACCATTCAGTATTATTATTAGGCTTCTATCCTGACTCACTTTAGGAACTGGTCGCTGGTCATATCTTGTCCTTGAAAGCCTTGACTCACATCCTTCCCCATGTTTACCTGAAAGTTTGGAGGGCCAGTGGCATAACCAATGTAGGTAATTTATTATCCTGGTACTCTCTACTTCTTTCCTTAATATGTCTCCCTAAATGCCACTCACAACATAACTAGGAGGAGACCTTCAATGGTAATTCTACACAGCACAATGTGACCTATATGCTACCACTCATCTAGGTGTATCAACCGTTCTGAAATGCAGATTAAACTGTTATATCACTTATATTTTACTCCTGGAATACTGCATAATATGTGGCCTGCTCATTCTACTTTATTGAGAAGAAAAAATGCCATATTTATCATATCTTCTGGACTTGCCTTGTTATAAGACCCCTCTGGTTAGAGGTTTTCATATTATTTTACAAGGTCCTTCATTGTGACCTCATCCCCTTCCTTGAACTGGCCCTACTTCACCTATACACTGACAAGTTCCTGAATACAATCATTATGTACTTGGTCACAGCACGTGATGCCTTAGAAAAAAAAGTTGAAAGACCCCCTACCTCCATCAGTGGGTGGGATGTAAGCATAGGTCCATTTCCATTTTGAAATGTAAACTTTTGGTGTCCCTTATTCCACCTCTGCCTCCTCCATCGTATGAGATGGCATAGCTGGTATAAGATCACTACTGATGGTGAGGGCTGCTTCATTTCTCCTGACTGATCTGTGGTTACTATCCCCTTTAGTCCTAATGAGACACATGAATATTGTGTCTCCATTGTCTTGCTGGTTTCTATTTGTTCCAATTACCACTTTTGATGTCTGTCCCTCCTTTTTTTGTATTACTTCCTTTTACTGTTGTAATTGGATTTATTTTTTTGGGGCGGGGGTGTTTGTCTCCCTTCCGCTTCCTTTTTTCTGCACCAGAAACTTTATAAAATTAATGTTAAAAAAATCAGCTCTGTTTACAGGATTTACTGTATGTTATTTAAACATAATGTACACTAGAAAATGGAGGAGTAGACATTATCTATGCTTACAGATACTATAACTATTTTGGAACTGTTTCACGAGAGAACCAGTTTTACTTGCTTACATTAAGATTTGAATGGATCTGGCCTCACAAACACACACCACTGGGCAAGGACAACCTTCCCCACTTCCTGTGAGATGGGTTAATATGCCTAAAATTAATGTAGTCTCGAAACACTTTCAATTTTTAGCTGCTGAAGAAACGACACGTCTGGGCTACAAAGACCATAAGTATCATATGTTTATTATACAGCATTACATACAGTATGTGAGCAGACTGCATCTTTGTATCTGTAATTGAATGTATGTACTTTGTAATCCCATTTTGGAATAGTACATATTATTCAGAGAGTTGGTGAAAGGACTAAATTAGGAAAGATTTATAAGGTAAATTGCAAGTTGGTGTTGAATCAGTCAAGGAACAAAATATGGAAATAGTGATGGTATAACCATCCTGTTATACTGGCAAGCCAGGGCCTTACTCTTTTAAGTATAATGTTATACTAAGATAGAGTGGTGGAATCAGGGTTATTCTGTAGACCAAAGATTTGGTAAGAAAAGCGGGGACAGGTAACAGGTACACAGAAGGAAGTGTTACTGTGTTATTACTGTACGTCTTTTCTGGAAATTTGGACAGTCAAACAGCGGATTGCAGCACGCTAAGACTTTGACTGGGACTAGGTTTACCACAGTGAGAAATAACAAAAGGTGAGTATGGAAATTGTGCAAAAACAGTATATTCAACCATGTAATACCCAACAAATAAACCATAGCTGACATAATATGGGCCACACTGTTACATCAGGCTTTTGCAAATGATACTTTATGTTTAAATAAGCGCAGTGTGCTAAATAAAAAAATAAAAAAAACATTTCCAAATGTTAACTAAACTAGTACGTGCTTTTGAGGACACAATTAGGAGACCAGAACATGCTGAAATATTGGCTAACAACAAAATGATTAATGATACAAATTCTCTTTACTAGTGCTGTGTTAAAAAGGTCTGTACCCTAGAATCACTATTAGGATATACTGAATTGTGCAATAGTGATAGAGGAAGACGAATTTGTATGCTTGAATCCCAATTGTTAGAAAAAGAGAGATATCATGCAGATGTTGAAAAAGAGTTAACAGCTGTATACACAGATTAGCAAATTCAAAGATAAAGCAGCATCCAATGCAGCTTTAATTGCAGAGTTACAGAATAAATTAAGCAACAGAACACACATGACATTAAATATGCAGGAAACTATAGGTGATTTGGCAATATGGTGCCTAGAAAACAAGTATGTGTAACTGAGAATCGAAGCAGTGAGATGGAAAGCATCGGATATACAATGCTCATACTTAACCCTGATGGAGCAACACCCCCAGTGGATGACTCCAGGTTCCCTGAAGCACACAAATGGTACATACTGCTCCTAGTCCACAAACAGGCTACAGTAACGTAACTGGTCTGCACACTCCCAATAGAAATTCTAGCATAGAGAAGATGCAATTTCTGTTAAAAATTTGTAAGGAGATTCCAAAGTATGATCCCAGTATATATCCTTTTACATCTTGTGATATTTTGGAGGGGCATTGTGACACATTTAACATGCTCCAAAATATCACATGGAGTTATTAAATTACAGCTACTCACCCACCTTAACCAGAGGTATCCTGAAACTGGGGAGACTACTCCCACAGATGGAAAATTTCATGATGAAGAGACTTTCTTCTCTAATAAAGTTGGCAACAGATCACTGGGAAGTAACCCCAGATATTCTTAATTTAAACCCACCATACAGCATGAACTTTTATCTTTATGTGGTAGGTTCGAAGCCATGTATAGGAGGATTACTAAAGATCACAGTACGGAAGTCCCACAAGGCATGATACGCATGTTTATGGAAAGATTTATATATATTGACACAGCAACTTGTTTAAGTGCAGCAAAAGAATCAACAATTGCAGATGCAGCAATGATTATAAACGAATACAGGCAAGATTTCTCTGACGTCCTAGTGGATGCTGGGACTCCGTCAGGACCATGGGGAATAGCGGCTCCGCAGGAGACAGGGCACAAAAATAAAGCTTTAGGATCAGGTGGTGTGCACTGGCTCCTCCCCCTATGACCCTCCTCCAAGCCCCAGTTAGGTTTTTGGGCCCGTCCGAGCAGGGTGCAATCTAGGTGGCTCTCCTAAAGAGCTGCTTAGAAAAAGTTTTTAGGTTTTTTATTTTCAGTGAGTCCTGCTGGCAACAGGCTCACTGCATCGAGGGACTTAGGGGAGAGAAGTGAACTCACCTGCGTGCAGGATGGATTGGCTTCTTAGGCTACTGGACACCATTAGCTCCAGAGGGATCGAACACAGGCCCAGCCATGGAGTCCGGTCCCGGAGCCGCGCCGCCGACCCCCCTTGCAGATGCCGAAGATTGAAGAGGTCCAGAAACAGGCGGCAGAAGACTTTTCAGTCTTCATGAGGTAGCGCACAGCACTGCAGCTGTGCGCCATTGTTGTCAGCACACTTCACACAGCGGTCACTGAGGGTGCAGGGCGCTGGGGGGGGCGCCCTGGGCAGCAATGTATAATACCTTTCTTATGGCTAAAAATACATCACATATAGCCCTTGAGGCTATATGGATGTATTTAACCCCTGCCAGATCTCACAAACTCCGGGAGAAGAGCCCGCCGAAATAGGGGGCGGGGCTTATTCTCCTCAGCACACAGCGCCATTTTCCTGCTCAGCTCCGCTGTGAGGAAGGCTCCCAGGACTCTCCCCTGCACTGCACTACAGAAACAGGGTAAAACAGAGAGGGGGGGCACTTTTTTTGGCGATATTACTATATTTAAGCTGCTATAAGGATACAACACTTATATAGGGTTGTTCCCATATATATTATAGCGCTTGGGTGTGTGCTGGCAAACTCTCCCTCTGTCTCCCCAAAGGGCTAGTGGGGTCCTGTCTTCAATAGAGCATTCCCTGTGTGTCTGCTGTGTGTCGGTACGTGTGTGTCGACATGTATGAGGACGATGTTGGTGTGGAGGCAGAGCAATTGCCGGTAATGGTGATGTCACCCCCCAGGGAGTCGACACCGGAATGGATGGCTTTGTTTATGGAATTACGTGATAATGTCAGCACATTACAAAAATCAGTTGACGACATGAGACGGCCGGCAAACCAGTTAGTACCTGCCCAGGCGTCTCAGACACCGTCAGGGGCTGTAAAACGCCCTTTACCTCAGTCGGTCGACACAGACCCAGACACGGACACTGAATCTAGTGTTGACGGTGAAGAAACAAACGTATTTTCCAGTAGGGCCACACGTTATATGATCACGGCAATGAAGGAGGCTTTACATATCTCTGATACTGCAAGTACCACAAAAAGGGGTATTATGTGGGGTGTGAAAAAACTACCTGTAGTTTTTCCTGAATCAGAGGAATTGAATGATGTATGTGATGAAGCGTGGGTTAACCCAGATAGAAAAGTGCTAATTTCAAAAAAGTTATTGGCATTATACCCTTTCCCGCCAGAGGTTAGGGCGCGCTGGGAAACACCCCCTAGGGTGGATAAGGCGCTCACACGCTTATCAAAACAAGTGGCGTTACCGTCTCCTGATACGGCCGCCCTCAAGGATCCAGCTGATAGGAGGCTGGAAACTACCCTAAAAAGTATATACACACATACTGGTGTTATACTGCGACCAGCCATCGCCTCAGCCTGGATGTGCAGTGCTGGGGTGGTCTGGTCGGATTCCCTGACTGAAAATATTGATACCCTGGATAGGGACAGTATTTTATTGACTTTAGAGCAATTAAAGGATGCTTTTCTTTATATGCGAGATGCTCAGAGGGATATTTGCACTCTGGCATCGAGAGTAAGTGCGATGTCCATATCTGCCAGAAGAAGTTTATGGACGCGACAGTGGTCAGGTGATGCGGATTCCAAACGGCATATGGAAGTATTGCCGTATAAAGGGGAGGAATTATTTGGCGTGGGTCTATCGGATCTTGTGGCCACGGCAACTGCCGGGAAATCCACCTTTTTACCTCAGACCCCCTCCCAACAGAAAAAGACACCGTCTTTTCAGCCGCAGTCCTTTCGGTCCTATAAGAACAAGCGGGCAAAAGGACAGTCATATCTGCCCCGAGGCAGAGGAAAGGGTAAGAGAGGGCAGCAAGCAGCTCCTTCCCAGGAACAGAAGCCCTCCCCGGGTTCTGCAAAGCCCTCAGCATGACGCTGGGGCTTTACAAGCGGACTCAGGAGCGGTGGGGGGTCGACTCAAGAATTTCAGCGCGCAGTGGGCTTGCTCACAGGTGGACCCCTGGATCCTGCAGGTAGTATCTCAGGGTTACAGGTTGGAATTCGAGAAGTCTCCCCCTCGCTGGTTCCTAAAGTCTGCTTTGCCAACGTCTCCCTCAGACTGAAATCTTTGAACCTGTACATACAAAAATTCAAGTTCAAGATGGAGTCACTCAGAGCAGTGATAGCGAATCTGGAAGAAGGGGACTTTATGGTGTCCCTGGACATCAAGGATGCTTACCTGCATGTCCCAATTTGCCCTTCACACCAAGGGTACCTCAGGTTCGTGGTGCAAAACTGTCATTATCAGTTTCAGACGCTGCCGTTTGGATTGTCCACGGCACCTCGGGTCTTTACCAAGGTAATGGTCGAGATGATGTTTCTTCTGCGAAAAAAAGGCGTATTAATTATCCCTTACTTGGACGATCTCCTGATAAGGGCAAGGTCCAGAGAACAGCTGGAAGACGTAGTAGCACTAACCCAAGTAGTGCTGCAACAGCACGGGTGGATTCTGAATTTTCCAAAATCTCAATTGAACCCGACGACACGTCTGCTGTTCCTGGGAATGATTCTGGACACGGTTCAGAAAAAGGTGTTTCTTCCGGAGGAGAAAGCCAGGGAGTTATCCGAACTTGTCAGGAACCTCCTAAAACCAGGAAAAGTGTCTGTGCATCAATGCACAAGAGTCCTGGGAAAGATGGTGGCTTCTTACGAAGCGATTCCATTCGGCAGATTCCACGCACGAACTTTTCAGTGGGATCTGCTGGACAAATGGTCCGGATCGCATCTGCAGATGCATCAGCGGATAACCTTATCGCCACGGACAAGGGTGTCTCTTCTGTGGTGGTTGCAGAGTGCTCATCTGTTAGAGGGCCGCAGATTCGGCATACAGGACTGGGTCCTGGTGACCACGGATGCCAGTCTGAGAGGCTGGGGAGCGGTCACACAGGGAAGAAACTTCCAGGGAGTATGGTCAAGCCTGGAGATGTCTCTTCACATAAATATACTGGAGCTAAGAGCGATTTACAATGCTCTAAGCCTGGCAAAACCCCTGCTTCAGGGTCAGGCGGTGTTGATCCAGTCGGACAACATCACGGCAGTCGCCCACGTAAACAGACAGGGCGGCACAAGAAGCAGGAGAGCAATGGCAGAAGCTGCAAGGATTCTTCGCTGGGCGGAAGATCATGTGATAGCACTGTCAGCAGTGTTCATTCCGGGAGTGGACAACTGGGAAGCAGACTTCCTCAGCAGACACGATCTACACCCGGGAGAGTGGGGACTTCATCCAGAAGTCTTCCACATGATTGTGAACCGTTGGGAAAAACCAAAGGTGGATATGATGGCGTCTCGCCTCAACAAAAAACTGGACAGGTATTGCGCCAGGTCAAGAGACCCTCAGGCAATAGCTGTGGACGCTCTGGTAACACCGTGGGTGTTCCAGTCAGTGTATGTGTTTCCTCCTCTGCCTCTCATACCAAAAGTACTGAGAATTATACGGCAAAGGGGAGTAAGAACGATACTCGTGGCTCCGGATTGGCCAAGAAGAACTTGGTACCCGGAACTTCAGGAGATGCTCACGGAAGATCCGTGGCCTCTACCTCTAAGACGGGACCTGCTTCAGCAGGGACCGTGTCTATTCCAAGACTTACCGAGGCTGCGTTTGACGGCATGGCGGTTGAACGCCGAATTCTAAGGGAAAAAGGCATTCCGGAAGAGGTCATTCCTACACTGGTAAAAGCCAGGAAGGAGGTGACTGCACAACATTATCACCGCATTTGGAGAAAATATGTTGCGTGGTGTGAGGCCAGGAAGGCCCCCACGGAGGAATTTCAACTGGGTCGATTCCTACATTTCCTGCAAACAGGATTGTCTATGGGCCTCAAATTGGGGTCCATTAAGGTTCAAATTTCGGCCCTGTCGATTTTCTTCCAGAAAGAATTGGCTTCAGTTCCTGAAGTCCAGACTTTTGTAAAAGGAGTACTACATATACAGCCCCCGGTTGTGCCCCCAGTGGCTCCGTGGGAACTTAATGTAGTTTTGGATTTTCTCAAATCCCATTGGTTTGAGCCACTCAAATCGGTGGATTTGAAATATCTTACGTGGAAAGTAACCATGCTACTGGCCCTGGCTTCAGCCAGGAGAGTATCAGAATTGGCGGCTTTATCGTATAAAAGCCCATATCTGATTTTCCATTCGGACAGGGCAGAACTGCGGACGCGTCCTCAGTTTCTGCCTAAGGTGGTGTCAGCGTTTCACCTGAACCAGCCTATTGTGGTGCCTGCGGCTACTAGCGATTTGGAGGATTCCAAGTTGCTGGACGTTGTCCGGGCATTGAAAATATATATTTCAAGGACGGCTGGAGTCAGAAAATCTGACTCGCTGTTTATACTGTATGCACCCAACAAGCTGGGTGCTCCTGCTTCTAAGCAGACGATTGCTCGTTGGATTTGTAGCACAATTCAACTTGCACATTCTGTGGCAGGCCTGCCACAGCCTAAATCTGTCAAGGCCCATTCCACAAGGAAGGTGGGCTCATCCTGGGCGGCTGCCTGAGGGGTCTCGGCATTACAACTCTGCCGAGCAGCTACGTGGTCGGGGGAGAACACGTTTGTAAAATTCTACAAATTTGATACCCTGGCTAAAGAGGACCTGGAGTTCTCTCATTCGGTGCTGCAGAGTCATCCGCACTCTCCCGCCCGTTTGGGAGCTTTGGTATAATCCCCATGGTCCTGACGGAGTCCCAGCATCCACTAGGACGTCAGAGAAAATAAGATTTTACTTACCGATAAATCTATTTCTCGTAGTCCGTAGTGGATGCTGGGCGCCCATCCCAAGTGCGGATTGTCTGCAATACTTGTACATAGTTATTGTTACAAAAAAATCGGGTTGTTATTGTTGTGAGCCGTCTGTTCAGAGGCTCCTACGGTTGTCATACTGTTAACTGGGTTCAGATAACAAGTTGTACGGTGTGATTGGTGTGGCTGGTATGAGTCTTACCCGGGATTCAAAATCCTTCCTTATTGTGTACGCTCGTCCGGGCACAGTATCCTAACTGAGGCTTGGAGGAGGGTCATAGGGGGAGGAGCCAGTGCACACCACCTGATCCTAAAGCTTTATTTTTGTGCCCTGTCTCCTGCGGAGCCGCTATTCCCCATGGTCCTGACGGACTACGGACTACGAGAAATAGATTTATCGGTAAGTAAAATCTTATTATTTTTTTTAAACAAAAAATCACTGAAGGTCAGCAGAACACAAGATGGCCGATACAAAAGGGACACACAGAGACTATGCAAATAACCTGGGCAATAATAATGATTCAAAAAGAATCCTAATAACACAGGTAGAAGACCTAACTTATGCAAGCCCACAAACTCAAACACAGTTGCAGCCGACCGATCAGATACAAAAAGGCATTGCACTAGTGATTACAAACACAGGACAAGTAAAGGCCCACACACACTAGACGAGAAAACGAAAAGATCTCGCTCAGAAGGGCCGATCTGAGCGAGACCTTTCACAATCTCGTCCAGTGTGTACACTAAATGTCGTTAATGAACATGTACAGACGAGGGAGGTCCTCGTTAACGACAGCCATGCTGCATCGCTGTCGTTCCACCCGCCGTCGCTGCATGTCCCGGCCACATCGACAAGTGTGTATGCACTTGCCAATGCCGCCATCCAACCCCTCCCTCCTCCCCGCCAATATCTGTGTCGGTGGGGATCGGGTAATCTGTATGGGCCTTAAAAGAACCGACCCATGTGCAACCACAAACACTATATGGACAAAAGTGTTTGGATGACTGACCTTTACATCAACAGGGACTGTAATGACATTGTATTCAAATACATATACTTTAATATAGAGTTGGTCCCCCTTGTGCAGCTATAACAGCTTCCATTCTTCTTGGAAGGCTTTCCACAAGATTTTTTTTGGGGGAATTTGTTTGCATTCATTCTGTAAAGCATTTATGAGGTCAGGCACTGATGTTAGAGGAGTAGGCCTGGCTTGCAATTTCCATTATAGTTCATCCCAAAGGTGTTCGATGGGGTTGAGATCAGGGCTGTGTGCGAGCTAGTCAAATTCTTCCACACCGAACTCATTAAACCCATGGTTCTTGCTTTGTGCACTATGGCACAGTCATGTTGGAATAGTGAGAGCCTTTCCCAAACTTGCCACAAAGTTAGAAACATAGCATTGTCCAAAATGTCCTGGTATGCTGAAGCATTAAGATTGCCCTTCATCGGAGATAAGGGGCCTAGCCCAAACCCTGCAAAAAACAGCCCCATGCCATTATCCTTTCTCCATCAAACTTCACAGCTGGTATAATGCAGTTGGGCAGGTAACGTTCTGCCGGCATCTGTCAAACCCAGACCCACCCATCTAATGGCCAAACAGAGAAGCATTATTCGTCACTCCACAGAGCACGTTTCCACTGCTCCACAGTCCAGTGTTGGTGTGCTTTACACCACTCTATCAGATGCTTGGCATTGGACTTGGTGATGTGAGGCTTGCATGCAGCCACTCGGCCATGAAAACCCATTCTATTAAGCTCCCGCCGCACAGTTTTTGTGCTTACATTAATGCCAGTGGAAGTTTGGAACTCTTTAGCTATGGAATCGGCAGAACATTATTGTCTTTTACGCACCATTCGCCTTAGCAGTTGTATACTCCGCTCTGTGATTTTACATTGTCTTCCGCTTCATGGCTGAGTTGCTATTGTTCCTAAATGCTTCCATTTTCTAATACTATCACTTACAGTTGACTGTGGAATATCCATCAGGGATGAAATTTCACGAAGTGTCTTATTGCAAAGGTGGCATCCTATCATAGTACCACGCTTGAAGTCACTGAGCTCTTCAGAACAATCCATTTTGTATCACAAATGTTTGCAAAACACTGCATGGCTAGGTGCTTAACTAGACCTATGCCAATGGGTCTGATTGAAACACCTGAATTCAATAATTAACAGTTGTGGCAATATACTTTTGTCTATATAGTGTACATCAGCACCTCCACAAAAACATAGTAGTTCGCAGAACCGATGTCCCTATTGCAGATGTTCGCAAATACAGACCTCAATGCACCCCACCAGTTCAGGTTTGGGGCATATCCATGGCTCAGCACAGATCGTTTAATCAAATTGACTGAGGTACTAATTAAGTCACCTGTGGCCAAGCATGGATAAACTTAAAACCTGGACTGTTGATGTCTCTTGAGGACTGCGTTTGAGAACCTCTGCCCTATTGGAAGTCTTGTGCAACTAGATTGAAAGTTAGGGGTCCATAATGACACCAATATGTGATCTCATATTGGATTCCTCAGGGAGACCCATATAACTGCCAGAATAAAAGACAAATTACTCAAAATCATGCTTGACACTGAAGCAGAAATTTCAATCACCAATGTTGAACATGATTTACAGACAGACAGCCCTCATTGTGTGGTGATTGGATTTGATCACCAACAAAGGGAGTAGGAGCCCAAAGAATTGACGTCACTTTTGTAATCAGCGATGACCTAACATTAAATACCCCAATGTGGTATTACTCTGGTTCTGAAAATATCATTATGTAATGACACAGAATGAGTGGATCTTAGATTTAGTAAACTGCATGCTGTGGAGAGACCCAAGAAACTCAGGTCTGCATGGTAAAGCAACAGCACCTAGGACCACCCATACATGCAATTTATGACACTGCTAATATGGTTATACACATTTGGCCAGAGATCTCTCACAATAGAGATCTTGAACCAATTGTGTACCAATACCCAAAACTATGGGTCCAGAGGGAAATTTACTGTGGAAGGATGGTTGATGTGCAAGTGGACATAGAAGGACCAAATCCACCACCTCAACATCAATATCGTTTTCCCCCCAAAGCCATAGAATCAGTTATAGAATCTGTGACTGATTAAGAGTCAAGGGGGTGGTCATAAAGGGAAATTCCAAGTGCAATAACCCTCTATGGCCTGCTAAAAAGAGACAATACTTGGACTCAGCATTGTTCTCAGGGTTTTGAATAGGTACACCCCCAATGTCAGCACAAGTGGTGGTAGAAACACCAGACATAATGGCAAGGATAAATGGCAAAGCCAAGTATACTCTGCCATTGATGCAGCGAACAGTTTCTTCTCAATACTATTGACCGAAGGCTGCCATTACAAATTTGCATTCACTGTGCAAGATACACAGTTCGGGTTATGTGCATTACCCCATGGCCTACACAGCAGCCCCACATATTTTCATCAGGCACTAGCAAAAGTGCTGAGTGTATTTTCATTCCCATATTGCCCGTTGTAATATGTGGAGGATCTTCTTCATACAAAGACTATGGAGGAGCACTTAACTCTCCTACATTAATTGTTAGGCCTCCTTGTACATGCAGGGCTCAAATTGAGTGCTCAAAAGGCAAACCTGGCTAGGCCAGAGGCCATATTCCTATGGGTTAGGATTTCTCATGGGACAATAGGTATAATGGCTTCCTGTATTGAAGCAATGGTTATGTTTCCAAGATCTGGCACTCTACAGGACGCAAGTTCCTGGGGGTTGCACACTTCATGAGGGAGTTCACAGAGGATTTTGCAACTAAAGCGAAGCCCCTTTATGAACTACTCAGGTGAGGAACCTTCATTAAAATACTGGGCAGAAGCACAGGAAGTTGCATTTTCTATCTTGAAAATAGATCTTTCCTCTGCCCCAGTACTAGCCACTCCACACCCAGAAGGAGAAATGGCCATTCAGGCCCATGCTGGCCATGGTCTATATCAGTGGTCCTGCTGCAACAAGTAGGATCTGCAAATAGACCATTAGGGTATTTTTCAGGCTTCTTTCTCTAATAGAATGTAGTTTTGATGCATGTGTTAAACAACTGGCTGCAATAAATTATGCTGTCAAAGTGACAGAACATATTGTAGGTTTTAGACATCTGGAGGTACAAACTCCTCGCTTTCCACTGACTCTTTTGATTCAGGACACACTCCTTAGAGTCTCCCAACAGAGGTTTGGGAGATGGATAATGGAATTAAGTGAGCATAATCTCACTGTAAGCCACAAAGCCAATTATGTCTTGTCTCAACTGCTAAACACAGCAGGAGCAGAACATGACTGGACAAACCTCATTTACTGAACCTATCCACCTTTTCAGACAGACTACACCTTCAGATGATAAAGTAATCTTTGTTGATGGGTCCCAGTCACACACTGATGGGTCATATGTGACAGGTTATGCAGTCTTGGATGAGACTATAGGGCTTAAGAATCATGTTAAACTACCTGGCCACCTGTCAGTACAAAGGGCTGAATTGGAGGCAGTAAAGGAAGCACTAATTCAACCTCCTGGACCATACTATATATAGCGACAGTGCATATGTAGTTTAGTCCCTGCCTTGCATATAGAGACTTGGCAGAAGCATGGATCTGTGGACAGCCAGAATAAACTCCTGGCGCATGTTTCAGTACTTAAAGAATTATGGAAATGGGGAACGACACATCCTAATGAGGCAAGTCATTAAAGTTCCTGCCCATCAAAAGAGCAATGATCCCTTAGTTATGGGCAACAACTCTGCAGATGTACTGCTAAATTGCCAGCAATAACTGGGCCCTTCCATGACCCACATGCTAAGAGTTTACCTTCTTTCAATGTAGCAATCTGTAACAAAACCCTTGAGGAAGGGCCACCCTCATGTGAAGAGGAACAAAGGATCCTCTTCTAATGCCCTGTATTTCCAACCACAATTACCCTGGTCAATTAAACAGGGCGTACTTTGTTATGCCAGTGATGTGAGCTCACAACCCCTGCCAGCCGTTCCTACACATCTCCAGTACAGCTGACAAGACTCAGCCATCAGCTCCTAGGACACCTTGGCTGGAATAAACTCCTTTCACTTTTAAAAGACAAATTATACTGGTCAGAAATGTTAAAAACTGTAAAAAGCTTCTGTTTGCTCAATTAAATTCTAGAGCACCACCCCTCAAACCAGTATTACAGTGTGTGCCTCCTGCAGAACGGCCTTGGACTGCTATACAAATAGATTTCATAGAATCACTACCAGCCAGCAGTCGCAATTGTCGGTATGCATTGGTAGTTGTGGATGTGTTCTCGACGTGAGTAGAAGGCATTCCTACAGTGAATGACTCAGCTGCCACTACAGCACGAGTTCTATGGGAACAGATTTTATCACGCTGCGGTATCCCCAGAATCAGGGCCGGCTCCAGGTCTACTAGCACCCTGAGCGATAAAATTTCAAAGCGCTCCCCCCATGTGCGTGCCGAAGGCGCGCACGCTCCTGGAAAAGTGGGCGTGGCCTCACAATTTCATATTATCAAACTATAAATAAATATATTTACACCCCCCCATCTACACACACAATTAGCAGCCTTACACATAAGAGCCACAGTAGTGTTCCTTACACATGTCTCCAGTATAGTGCCAGATACACATAATGTCTACAGTAGTGCAGTGCTAAATAGACATGACATGGCCCCCAGCAGTGCCAGCTACACAGGACATGCCCCCCAGCTACACAGAACATGCTCCCCCAGCAGTGCCAGCTACACATGATATGCCCCCAGCAGTGCCAGCTGCACAGGATATGCCCCCCCAGCAGTGCCAGATACATAAATGCCCCCACAGTGCCAGATATGCCCCCACAGTACCTTCTGTGCCAGCATCGGCGACAAGGGAGGGGGACTGCTGTGGGCAGACTAAAGTTAAACTACTCAGTGCGCGCTGTGCGGCACCGGTGTCTGACGTCAGACTTCGGCGCCGCACAGCACGCACTGAGTAGTTTTTAGCTTTAGTTTAGTCTCTAAACTAAAGCTAAAAACTACTTAGTGCACGCTGTGCGGCGTCTGACGTCAGACGCCGCGCGCACTGAGTAGTTTACCATAGTCCCGCCCACAGCACTCCTTCGTCCTAACACAGAGGCAGCCACTGACTGCTGGGACTCGGAGGTGGGAGGGGCAGACGCTACTGGAGGCGCACACAGGACCAGGCTCCAATATGGCGGCGCCAGCATGCCATGCCCATTAAGGGTGACACCCTGCTTGGCCACTCTATTGGAACATGTCTGGAGCCGGCCCTGCCTAGGATAATAGAATCAGATCGTGGGACCCACTTCACTGATGAGGAAATGAAAGCTCTTTGTGACCTTCTGGACATAAATTAGCGATTTCGTGTCCCTTTTCATCCCCAATCAGCAAAAATAGTGGAGTCCATTAATCGAACCATAAAGGCCCAGTTAGCCATGGCATTGTTACAGAAGGGCTCTTCTTGGATAACAGCCTACCAGCAATACTCATGGGTATTAGGGCTACGAAAGCATCCACCACAAAGATAATTCAGTTTCAACTTATTACTGGTTGCAAAATGGCACTTTGCTTTCCTCATGAACCTCAACTTTCAAATCCCATCAAAGAGGCCATTACCAGAGATGTGTACCTACAACAGGTACAATACAACCTAAAGGAACTATGGGGGTAATTCCAAGTTGATCGCAGCAGGAATTTTGTTAGCAGTTGGGCAAAACCATGTGCACTGCAGGGGGGGGCAGATATAACATGTGCAGAGAGAGTTAGATTTGGGTGTGGTGTGTTCAATCTGCAATCTAAATTGCAGAGTAAAAATAGAGCAGCCAGTATTTACCCTGCACAGAAACAAAATAACCCACCCAAATCTTACTCTCTCTACACATGTTATATCTGCCTCCCCCGCAGTGCACATGGTTTTGCCCAACTGCTAACAAAATTCCTGCTGCGATCTACTTGGAATTACCCCCTATGGGCCTAATTCTGAGTTGATCGCAGCAGCAAGTTTGTTAGCAATTGAGCAAAACCATGTGCACTGCAGGGGGGGCAGATATAACATTTGCAGAGAGAGTTACATTTGGGTGGGTTATTTTGTTTCTGTGCAGGGTAAGTACTGGCTGCTTTATTTTTACACTGCAATTTAGATTTCAGTTTGAATACACCCCACCCAAATCTAACTCTCTCTGCACATGTTATATCTGCTCCACCTGCAGTGCACATGGTTTTGCCCAACTGCTAACAAATTTGCTGCTGCAATCAACTCAGAATTAGGCCCCATGACCATATGCAGCAGTATGACTGTAGAAGCCTTATCTTCATGGGGAGACACCAATGCCTTCTGTGGGAAACTTTGTAAAGGTCAAGACTTTCCGTAAGGCAGGTCCTTGTGATGCAAAGTGGGAAGGGCCATATCAAGTTCTCAAAGTCATGGGTGATACTAAGTTAAAAGTACAAAGACCAGTATCAGTGACAACTAAGAAATAATCTCAAAGGAGATGCAAGGTATACTGGGTCATATTGATCAAGCAAGAACCATGTTTGTGATGAGCACACAAGAGAAGCTCAAGATGAGAGAACAAACTCCTAGAAAACATTGTGTTGACAATTTTTTATATGTATATTAAACAGCTTTGCAATAGGATAGGAAAATTATATGGATTTACACAGAATAGTATTATGTATTCTAGCATTTCTAAATGTTTACTCTCTCTTACAGGCCAATAAAAGCAGGCTATTGGAATAAAGAATACGACTACTACTATTCTCACCAATTGATATCACTGGAAAGTAGAAAATGGGGAAGATATGGATATATATATATATATATATATATATATATATACACACAGCAATGTCAGCCCGGCACTCTGTTCTATGATCCAAACGCTGCCCTGGTGCCTTCAGTGTGAATTTCAATATCGTTCAAAAAAGGCTGCGGCACTCAGGGTCTTTTAGAAAAGTCAAGTGTATTCAAATGGTCAAAAACATTCCATCGACGTTTCGGGGACTCCAACCCCTTTGTCCAGATGTGTGCAAGTGTGTGTGTGCATGTAGAAAGACTCACCTTAAGTAGGAAGAGATCCACCGGGCGTGAAGAGGTGCAGCTGCTCCGAGTCCCGCCGTGTGCGCCGTGCCGCGCATAGTGGTGACGTGGCGGCGCATCAGTGTGATGTCCAGAGATGTGTTGCTAGGCAACCGCAAACAGGAAGTGTGCGCCCGTAGTGGTGCAACTAATAAGTTTCCCTCCCCTCAAGAATATTTTGCAGGTTCGCAAGATTCTTTAAGGCTAAGGTGTTGCTCTGTACAGCAATCTCAACAATTGAAGAATTGCTGCAACCTGTACATTTATGTATGATAACAAGTCAAACAGTAGTAGCATTAATTTTACTTGTTAGAGCTGACCAGGGGGGTAATTCCAAGTTGATCGCAGCAGGAATTTAGTTAGCAATTGGGCAAAACCATGTGCACTGCAGGGGAGGCAGATTTAACATGTGCAGAGAGAGTTAGATTTGGGTGGGGTGTGTTCAATCTGCAATCTAATTTGCAGTGTAAAAATAAAGCAGCCAGTATTTACCCTGCACAGAAACAAAATAACCCACCCAAATCTAACTCTCTCTGCACATGTTAAATCTGCCTCCCCTGCAGTGCACATGGTTTTGCCCAATTGCTAACTAAGGGGGTCATTCCGAGTTGTTCGCTCGTTATTTTTTTTTCGCAACGGAGCGATTAGTCGCGAATGCGCATGCGCAATGTCCGCAGTGCGACTGCGCCAAGTAAATTTGCTATGCAGTTAGGAATTTTACTCACGGTTTTTTCTTCGTTCTGGTGATCGTAATGTGATTGACAGGAAGTGGGTGTTTCTGGGCGGAAACTGGCCGTTTTATGGGTGTGTGTGCGAAAAAACGCTACCGTTTCTGGGAAAAACGCGGGAGTGGCTGAAGAAACGGAGGAGTGTCTGGGCGAACGCTGGGTGTGTTTGTGACGTCAAACCAGGAACGACAAGCACTGAACTGATCGCAGATGCCGAGTAAGTGTGGAGCTACTCAGAAACTGCTAAGAGGTGTGTAATCGCAATTTTGAGAATCTTTCGTTCGCAATTTTACTATGCTAAGATTCACTCCCAGTAGGCGGCGGCTTAGCGTGTGCAAAGCTGCTAAAAGCAGCTTGCGAGCGAACAACTCGGAATGAGGGCCTAAATTCCTGCTGCGATCAACTTGAAATTACCCCCCAGGTACAGTAGTTTGCAAGGGGATTGGAATCAGAAATTGCCCTATAGACATATCGCACGATCAAATATTCATTCCCGTTATCTTCAACCTGCATTGTATCTGTAGCACAACTTGTGTTATCTATGACACACAAGATAACAATGATTAAAAAAAAACTAGCACAGACCAGAGAGTTTTTGTTTTTGATGTTATTTTTGTTAAAGACCCAGATCTATACATTCTGTACCTGACATGCAGAAGACAGGTCAGATCTTTTAATAAGGAACAATAAAATCATTAAATAGACTTTATATTTATTGTATTTCTTTTCTGTTTAAATCTTAGTTTACAAAATCAAGTTCCTTATGGCAGCCCTAAATACTAACTGATGGTAAAAATAAGATTTTAAACCTACCGGTAAATCTTTTTCTCCTAGTCCGTAGAGGATGCTGGGGACTCCATAAGGACCATGGGGAATAGACGGGCTCCGCAGGAGACATGGGCACTATAAAGAAACTTTAGAATGGGTGTGCACTGGCTCCTCCCTCTATGCCCCTCCTCCAGACCTCAGTTAGAGAAACTGTGCCCAGAGGAGACGGAGAGTACGAGGAAAGGATTTTGTTAATCCAAGGGCAAGATTCACACCAGCCCACACCAACCACACTGTATAACTTGGAATATACGAACCAGTCAACAGTATAAAACAGAACTGCATCAGTCAAAGACTGAACAAAACTGTAACATAACCCTTATGCAAGCAAATAACTATAAACAAGTCTTGCAGAATGTTGTCCGCACTGGGACGGGCGCCCAGCATCCTCTACGGACTAGAGGAAAAAGATTTACCGGTAGGTTTAAAATCTTATTTTCTCTTACGTCCTAGAGGATGCTGGGGACTCCGTAAGGACCATTGGGATTATACCAAAGCTCCCAAACGGGCGGGAGAGTGCGGATGACTCTGCAGCACCGATTGAGCAAACATGAGGTCCTCCTCAGCCAGGGTATCAAACTTGTAGAATTTAGCAAAAGTGTTTGAACCCGACCAAGTCGCCGCTCGGCAAAGCTGTAAAGCCGAGACGCCTTGGGCAGCCGCCCAAGAAGATCCCACCTTCCTAGTGGAATGGGCCTTCACCGAAGAAGGTAACGGCAATCCAGCCGTAGAATGAGCCTGCTGAATCATGTTACAGATCCAGCGAGCAATAGTCTGCTTAGAAGTAGGAGCACCAACCTTTTTGGCTGCATACAGGACAAACAGAGCTTCTGTTTTCTTAATTCGAGCCGTCCTGGCTATGTAAATTTTTAAGGCCCTGACTACATCCAGGGAGTTGGAATCCTCCAAATTTCCCGTAGCCGCAGGCACCACAATAGGTTGGTTCATATGAAAAGAGGAAACCACCTTAGGCAAAAATTGAGAACGAGTTCGCAACTCAGCTCTGTCCACATGGAAAATCAGATAGGGGCTTTTGTGAGATAAAGCCGCCAACTCAGACACTCGCCTTGCAGATGCCAAGGCCAACAACATAACCATTTTCCAAGTGAGATATTTTAATTCCACGGTTTGAAGAGGCTCAAACCAATGAGACTTAAGGAACTGTAACACCACGTTAAGGTCCCATGGGGGCACAAAAGGAGGCTGGATATGCAGCACTCCCTTCACAAAAGTCTGGACTTCTGGTAGAGAAGCCAATTTCTTCTGAAAGAAAATAGACAGGGCCAAAATCTGTACCTTAATGGAACCTAATTTTAGGCCCAAATTCACTCCAATCTGTAGGAAGTGGAGAAAACGGCCCAGATGGAATTCCTCCGAAGGAGCATTCTTGGTCTCACACCAAGACACATACTTCCTCCAGATACGGTGATAATGTTTCGCCGTCACCTCCTTCCTAGCCCTTATCAGAGTAGGAATGATCTCATCCGGAATGCCCTTTTCAGCTAGGATCCGGCGTTCAACCGCCATGCCGTCAAACACAGCCGCGGTAAGTCTTGGAACAGACAGGGCCCCTGCTGTAACAGGTCCTCTCTCAGAGGAAGAGGCCACGGATCTTCTGTGAGCATTTCCTGTAGCTCCGGATACCAGGCCCTTCGAGGCCAATCTGGAACAATGAGAATTGCCTGTACTACTTTTCGTCTTATGATTCTCAATATTTTTGAGATGAGAGGAAGAGGAGGGAACACATAGACCGTCTGGAACACCCACGGGGTCACCAGGGCGTTCACCGCTACCGCCTGAGGGTCCCTTGACCTGGCACAATACCTCGGGAGCTTTTTGTTGAGGCGTGACGCCATCATGTCTATTTGAGGCAGTCCCCACTGACTTGCAATCTCTGCAAAGACTTCTTGATGAAGTCCCCACTCTCCTGGATGGAGATCGTGTCTGCTGAGGAAGTCTGCTTCCCAGTTGTCCACTCCCGGAATGAAGACTGCTGTCAGAGCGCTTACATGATTTTCCGCCCAGCAAAGAATTCTGGTGCCTTCTGCTATTGCCACTCTGCTCCTTGTTCCGCCTTGGCGGTTTACATGAGCCACAGCCGTGACGTTGTCTGACTGAATCAGAACCAGTAGGTCGCGAAGAAAAGTCTCCGCTTGACGTAGGCCGTTGTATATGGCCCTTAATTCCAGTACGTTGATGTGCAGACAAGCCTCCTGGTTTGACCACAGATCCTGGAAGTTTCTTCCCTGTGTGACTGCTCCCCAGCCTCTGAGGCTCACGTCCGTGGTCACCAGAACCCAGTCCTGAATGCCGAACCTGCGACCCTCTAGAAGGTGAGCACTCTGCAGCCACCACAAGAGAGATACCCTGGCCCTGGGGGACAGGCTGATCATCTGATGAATATGATATCTACATATCTACATGTGACCCGGACCACTTGTCCAGAAGGTCCCACTGAAAGGTCCTCGCATGGAACCTGCCGAATGGAATGGCCTCGTAAGACGCTACCATCTTTCCCAGAACTCGAGTGCATTGATGGACTGACACCCTTTTTGGCTTTAACAGGTCCCTGACCACGGTCTGGAGTTCCTGGGCCTTTTCCATCGGGAGAAAAACCCTTTTTTGTTCCGTATCCAGAATCATGCCTAAGAAAGGCAAACGGGTCGTTGGAACCAACTGTGACTTTGGTAGATTCAGAATCCAGCCGTGCTGTTGCAACACCCTCAGGGAGAGTGACATGCTGTTCAGCAACTGTTCTCTCGATCTCGCTTTTATTAGGAGATCGTCCAAGTACGGGATAATTGTGACACCCTGCTTGCGCAGGAGCACCATAATTTCTGCCGTTACCTTGGTGAAAATCCTCGGGGCCGTGGAAAGCCCAAACGGCAAATTGGTAATGACAATCCTGTACAGCAAATCTCAGGAACGCCTGACGAGGAGGATATATGGGGACATGAAGGTATGCATCCTTAATGTCCAGGGACACCATATAATCCCCCCCCCCCTCCAGGCTGGCGATGACCGCTCTGAGCGATTCCATCTTGAATTTGAACCTTTTCAAGTATAGGTTTAAGGATTGTAAATTCAGAATGGGTCTGACCGAACCGTCCGGTTTCGGTACCACAAACAGGGTCGAGTATTACCCCGTCCCCTGTTGAAGCAGGGGCACCTGGACCACCACTTGTTGAAGATACAGCTTTTGAATTGCCTTTAAAACTACCTCCCTCTCCGGGGAAGAAGCTGGTAGGGCCGATTTGAAAAACCGGCGAGGAGGCACCTCTTCGAATTCCAGCTTGTAAACCTGGGAAACAATATCTGTTGCCCAGGGATCCACCTGTGATTGAATCCAGACATGGCTGAAAAGTCGAAGACGTGCCCCCACTGGGGCGGACTCCCTCAGGGGAGCCCCACCGTCATGCAGTGAATTTTGTAGAAGCCTGGGAACTAGCTGTAGTTGGGAGCTTTTTCCCTCTACCCTTACCTCTGGCGAGAAAGGACGATCCCCGTACTCTCTTGGATTTATGCGACCGAAAGGACTGCATCTGATAATGTGGCGTTTTCTTTTGCTGTGAGGAAACATAGGGTAAAAAAGTGGATTTACCTGCAGTTGCTGTGGAAATCAGGTCCGTGAGACCGTCCCCAAATAATTCCTCACCCTTGTAAGGCAAAACCTCCATATGCTTCTTTGAGTCGGCATCACCCGTCCATTGTCGGGTCCACAGGGCTCGCCTAGCAGAAATCGCCATGGCATTGGCTCTGGAACCCAGTAGGCCAACGTCTCTCTGAGAATCTCTCATATATAGGACAGCATCCTTAATATGACCCAAGGTCAATAAAACGGTATCCTTATCCAGTGTATCAAGTTCAGCAGACAAAGTATCTGTCCATGCTGCTACAGCGCTACAAACCGAAGCCGACGCTATCGCCGGTCTGAGCAATGTACCAGTATGTGTGTAAATTGACTTCAACGTAGTCTCTTGCCTGCGATCAGCAGGATCCTTGAGGGTTGCGGTATCTTGAGACGGCAGCGCCACCTTCTTGGATAAGCGCGTCAACGCTTTGTCCACTCTGGGAGAGGATTCCCACCGTATCCTGTCCTTAGCCGGGAAAGGATACGCCATAAGAATCCTTTTGGGAATCTGCAGTTTCTTGTCTGGAGTTTCCCAAGCCCTTTCAAACAACTCATTTAGCTCATGTGAAGTGGGAAAATAACCTTAGGTTTCTTTTCCTTATACATGCGCACCCTCGTGTCTGGGACCGAGGGGTCATCTGTGATATGCAACACATCTTTTATAGCAATTATCATATAATGAATACTTTTTGCCAATTTTGGCTGCAACCTCGTATCATCATAGTCGGTACTGGAGTCAGAATCCGTGTCGGTATCCGTGTCTGCCACTGGGGATAGTGGGCGCTTTTGAGACCCAGAAGGGCCCTGCGACATAGTGAAAGGCAGGGATTGACTCCCTGTATTTCCCCTGGACTCTGCCTTGTCCAACCTTTTGTGCAATAAATTCACATTTGCATTTAAAACATTCCACATATCCAACCTATCAGGTGTCGGCGGTTCCGACGGAGACACCACACTCATTTGCTCCACCTCCTCCCTAGAAGAGCCTTCCGCTTCAGACATGCCGACACACGCGTACCGACACCCCACACACTCCGGGAAATCTCTAATCTGGAGACAATTCCCCCAACCAGGCCCTTTGGAGAGACAGAGAGAGAGTATGCCAGCACACACCCAGCGCCAATGACCCTGGAAACACAAGTCCCAGCAATACACAGCGCTTTTTTGTTTTATATATAAATATATTGACTGCGCTCAAATTATGTGCCCCCCCCCTCCTTCAAAGCCCTCTGTCACCGTGTTCAGCAGGGGAGAGTCCGGGGAGCCAGCTTCTCAGCAGCGTGCTGTGGAGAAAATGGCTCTGGTTAGTGCTGTGGGATCAAGCTCCGCCCCCTCAGCGGCGGGCTTCGGTCCCGCTCAAAATACCAAAAAACCTGGCGGGGGTTGTATATCATACTGTCATAGCTTGATTATACTTATAATGCCAGCCAAGAGGATTATGGCTGCCCAGGGCGCCCCCCCTGCACCCTGCACCCATCTGTACCTGTGTGTGTGTGCGGGAGCAATGGCGCGCAGCGTTACCTCAGTGAAGATCCGAAGTCTTCTGCCGCCTGTGAAGTCTTCTTTCTTCGTATACTCACCCGGCTTCAATCTTCCGGCTCTGCAAGGAGGACGGCGGCGCGGCTCTGGGACGAACGGCAAGGGTGAGACCTGCGTTCCGATCCCTCTGGAGCTAATGGTGTCCAGTAGCCTAAGAAGCAGAGCCTATCACTGAAGTAGGTCTGCTTCTCTCTCCTCAGTCCCACGGCGCAGGGAGCCTGTTGCCAGCAGGACTCCCTGAAAATAAAAAACCTAACAAAATTCTTTATTTACAGAGAAACCCAGGAGAGCTCCCCTGAAAGCACCCAGTCTCCTCTGGGCACAGGATCTAACTGAGGTCTGGAGGAGGGGCATAGAGGGAGGAGCCAGTGCACACCCATTCTAAAGTTTCTTTATAGTGCCCATGTCTCCTATGGAGCCCGTCTATTCCCCATGGTCCTTACGGAGTCCCCAGCATCCTCTAGGACGTAAAAGAAATCCAAGGAAGGTTCTAATTCACAAGACAAGGAGAAAGTTTCCATTAACCCTTTCATTGCTGCAATCCTGCAAATACATGTTTTAAATGCCATTGATTGTAAAACCAGCAGAATCCATAGCATCCCTAAAGACATACATTGTGGACATATCCAAAAGGAGCTTTCCAGTCTCACAAGAAAGGGAAAAGTTTCCATTAACCCTTTCATCACAGCAATCATCTAAATATATGTTTGTCTTGTCAAAATACTTTCACTTATATACATGTACTGTACATACCCATCACAGTGTATATTTCTTCACTGTATACATACCTTTAACCACATACCTGTACACAGGGGCGGATTGGGAACAAAAAGCGGCCATGGAAAAATTTGTACTAGTGGCCCCACATGGGCAGCACTAGAGGTTTAAGGTCTAGCCATGGGCCATGGCAGCAGCACCCTCCCCCCAAAACTTTCCAGATAGTGGGCATGTCCAGCATCAAGGGGGAAGTTAAAAGGAAATAAAATTAAATATTATGAGCACATTATATGATACACCTTCAGAATTTAGGAAACTATATAATTCTTTAGAAAGATATGTTTTCTTGCTTATTACACCAACCATATCCCAATCACTATTCACTCAATATTATATGTCAGCCAAGCAGGCAGACAGAGCATACACTAGATCATCTGCAATCACAGGCTAAGTGGCAAAGTAATTTTCATATATGCAAATTATTTTGCATCTTATTCATTATGTCTATAAATAGGACCACATGTCCTCAAACAAAACAGGCCCTGCGGGTGCATCGGCCCACCGGGAATCTTCCCCTTAAACCCTATGGCCAATCCGCCTCTGCCTGTACACATTACATATTGTCATAATATACCTTGTAATATAAAATTAATTTGTAAGGGCTTCAAAAAGAATTAAATATCTAATAAAGGATGGTATGCCCTTATAACAAATTGGGCCAAAATGATTAATTGGGATGATTTACTCTCTTAATACAGACTGCACCAAGTATAAAAGAGTTCATTATAGCACAAAGGGATCTTTGTAGTTATATGCACATTGCAACATATCACATAATAGTAAATGGAGATAGATACATCTAAAGCCATTTCTAAAAGATATTTAATATCTGTCTGGAGCATGCCTAACAATGGCATGTAACCATAATTTCTAAACCATACAATGGTTTCAGCCATCAATTGTACAGTCATGTGCATGTGTAAATGACCAAACTAGTTTTTGCATACTCATAGGAGCAAGCACTCAGAGCCGGCCATAGGCATAGGCAAGCTAGGTAATTGCCTAGGGCATTTGATATGCCTAGGGGCATCAGCAGCTTCGGCTGATTAAAATGATATGCGGCATGCCTATATTCTGTATGTAGCATTTCATATGCAGATACAGCCACAGTCTCACACAGTATATAGGCATGCTGCATATCAGTTTAATCATACCTCCCAACTGTCCCGATTTTCGCGGGACAGTCCCGTTTTTTGGGGACTCTCCCGCTGTCCCACCCGCGGGCCGCAGTGTCCCGCGGTAGGGGGGGGGGCAGTTGTGAGGCTCCGTCTCTCGCTGCCCTGCTTAGCAGAGCAGCGGTGAATAGACGCTGTGCGCATGCGCACAGCGTCTATTCAGTGGAGTCAGAGGGAGAGGGAGCATGCCAGCGGCTCACAGAGCGCTGGGCATGCCCCCTCAGTGACGAAAACGGGGGCGTGACTCGCGATCACGGGTCCTCCGCGAAGCCACGCCCCCTTTTCGTAGGTCACGCCCCTTTTGCCACGCGAGTGTCCCGCTTCACAGGAAAAGAAAGTTGGGAGGTATGGTTTAATCAGCAGAAGCTGCTTGTGCATCCTAGCCACATAGCAATGCAAATGAGATGCATTTTCATTAAAGAAAAGGTGCCCGACGTTAGCATTGATGCAAGATTTGTGAGGACACATCTGTATCCAAGCAGAGGCAGAGGTCACAGTGTTAGTGGAAGTGTGAGTGCTGTGTGCATTTGAGTGGGTTGGTTGTACAGTAGTGTTCCGAATATGTGTAAGGAGCATTATGTGTGTCATGTAAAAATGCATTAATAATGTGCAACATATGTGTGAAGGGCCACTATGTGTGTCATTATGTGTATAAGGGCATTAATAATGTGCGGCATATGTGTAACAGGGTACTACTGTATGTGTGTCATTATGTGTATAGGGGCATTAATAATGTGCAGCAAATGTGTAGGGGGCACTATGTGTGTCATTATGTGTATAAGGGCATTAATAATGTGCGCCATATGTGTAAGGTACATTATGTGTAAAAGGGCATTAATAAAGGTTGTCATAATGTGTAAGGCGCATTATGTTTATAAGGACATTAATGTGTGTCATGTGTAGGGCATTACTGTGTGGAATTTGTGTATAAATGCATTACTAATGTGTGGCATTATGTGTATAAGGTACTCTACTATGTGGCGTTGCATTTAGAAAGGGCACTACTGTGTCGTCTAATGTGAATAAAGAGCAATAGGGTGTGGTGTAATGTGAATAAGGAGCAATTCAGTGTGATGTAATGTGAATAAGGGGCTCTACTGTGAGGAGTAACGTTTATAAGGTAAAGTGATACTACTGTGGGATGTAATATGAATTATGGACACTATCGCAAGATAAAATGTGAATAAAGTTGCAGTACTGTGTGGCGTAATTGGAATTGGTGTTACTATTGTGTGGCCATTCCCCTTCCCAGCAAGAAGATGCCCCTTTTTGGGCGCTGCGTCAAATGTGCGAACTGTTCCTATTTAAAATATAGGGGGTACAAGGACTGCTATGGGTGAGGGGCGATGGTGCTGGGAAAGAGGTGCAAGGTCAGAGGCAGAACCAGCGGTGGTGCTAGGGGGCACCAGCCAAAATCTTGCCTAGGGCATCATATTGGTTAGGGCCGGCTCTGGGAGCACTGACCCTGGCTGTGTTCTCCCTGTGGTTTATTACATTACCAAACATCAGGGAAACACCCATGGGAAGGAAGCAATCCTGCAATGGAATGCCAAAACCATCACCATTTAGCTGAAAACATTGATGGTTGCAAACCGTCAGCTAACGATAAACATCCCTAGAATAGTTTTACAAGTACCAGCATAAATAAATAACAGGTGTACAAATGTGGGTATATTACCCGAAAGTGCCTGTGGATAATGGAAAGTAAGCATAACATTGAACCTGCCAATATATGCAGCCTTATAACAATAGGTAAAAGAGGCATCCCTGGGGATCAACATTAAACAAAAGTTGAAATCAGAGTGGCCACTATTAAAGTGACATTGGGGAAAAAATAGCCTAAAATGTTATAAATAATCAACATTTCCGTAGAATACAACAGGAACTGAAGATTCTCATCAACGGTTAAATTTGGGAAGAGTTCCACCCAGCATGAGACCGGATTTAACTTTAAAAAAATCAAAGTGGGAGACAGTCCCTCTACCCTGCCATTCCGGGAAAGGATGAGAGGTCTCTTCACTTTGAAAGTCAGGGTTGTCCAGAAACAAGAGTTACAGTGACGTGTTCTGTGACTGTTAACATTCAGCTTGCAATGGATAGTATGCCACACATGTATATCTGACATAAGGAGGGTGATAACCTAAACTTCAGATGGGATAAATTGTTTATGCGTATGCAAAAAAGAAACTAGAGTCACATCGACAGAAACAATTCTTGAACTGGAAGATTAACAAAAGTATCACGAGATGCAGCGAATCCAGGATGCAATGACGGATTCCTGTGCTATTATAACATTTATGCTTATGAAAATGGATGCCATCAAAAGGAGATTCTTATAATTTAAGCAAGCCAAACTGAGGTTTCTTGACAAGATAAACCCTTGACACTCGCTGTCAAGCAAATTTTAAAAAGGTTGACTGAGATTACAAGGAAGTAAGATGGTACTATTGTTTTAACTCTTCCATAGTAGGTTTAATAGACCTCCAGTACAGGTTATGAGTATATATTGGTAATTGAATCTCCAAGTAAGTAAAACATAGCTAGCTCACTGATCTCCTAACAACCAGCTCTATCCAAGAACTCTAGGAACTAACTGCCCTCGAGGCATGCCAATGGATTTATCTGTTTACTGTAAATTTGTGCACCAGGCCAAAGTCAGCATTTTTATCCACAACGGGCAGCAAAGAGTGATTTAGATGAGAGAGGAAAAGCAAGGGGTTATTAGCGAATGTTATAATTTTAAGCTCAACAGCACCTACACAATACGCCTGAATAAAGCTCAATTAGAAAGTATGCTAAACTAAAATTGCTTTTCTGCATATGTTTTATTTTTTTTAACAGTATAATGCATTAACAATGGCAGCTTTACAGGAGGGCACTCCTTTAATCAAGTGTCTACCATGCGAGATCCCCAGTTGGTTATGGGTTGAGCAAGGCCAGAAGAATAGATTGTAGTTGGTTGATAAAAACCTTGGCCAAAATTTTAACTTCAAGATTCAAAAGGGAAATAGGGCATATAAAATGATACGAAGTTAGTGGTGGTGTTAGGTTTCAGAAAGAGAATCACGGTAGCTCCAATAATCTGGGGAAAAGGATAATAGTCTCTATGAAATTTAGTATACAAAGAGGAGAGGAACTGTAGAATATTGCCTAACAATATCTAATAACTAGCTGATGTGTCCGGATTCAACCGGGCAAAGGTTTGCTGGGAGAAACATGTTACCCCTTTTCACACCCTTAGAAGTCAAAAATCGAATAACTGTCATAGGCCGAGATTTATAAAGCCTTTGTCATGACTGTAAGTTTTGTGAACCTGGCGTATATGTGAAGTCTGTGCAGGTAACTGGAGGACTATGTGTATATTTGGCTGGTCTGTGGGAATCGGTGAGATGAAGAGGTAAGGAACAATCCCTGACCGGGAGTCGAACCCGGGCCTCGGCAGAGGGAGCCGTATCCGGAACACCAGGGACTTGGTGTTGATAACAGGATGGTGAATGTATTGGTGAGAACGAACTGGATCAATGATGACCGGGATTAGGCTGGTGATATGCTGCTGATGCTTTTGGCGTATTCCGATATTCCAGTCCCCTGTGACAGCCTGGTGCTCTCTCTAACCTCTGTGGTGGGGCTATATCAAGACTTGTTTACAGGAAGCTGTCACGATACCAGGGATTTTTCACAATGTGACATATAGTATGTGTCTTATGTTTCACCACAAACTTGTAAGAGCATTCCTATTGAAATGGAATGCCCTTTGAAAGTACAGTACTATCTCATCCACTATTTTAGTCCTTATGTTAGTACAAAGTAACATATAGGTACCTGAGAAACCCATTAATGTCCAATTTCCTCTCATATGTTCAGGGCTTTTTCCCAAAATCCTTATTAAAGCACCTTAAAATCTTTGTTATTTTATTTATCTCTAGAGCTCAGCCCCTAGGATCCCCAAACAGTTTACGTTTTCCAGGTGACCTAGCATGTGCACAGGTGTATTAATTACTCACGGACATATTTTAAAAGATCCACAAGTGGAACTGATTATTCACTTGTGAGTCTGTGAAGAGACCTGGAAAACATGAACTGCTTGGAGTCCTGAGCCCCGAGAACCATTGCCCTAGAATACGGCTACCATAAAGCTTTGTGACATCTATCGTGAGGTAAATAAATTGACAGCAGTTATGCTGCTGACAGTGTAAATGTCATCAGCATACTGACAAACACAGAAGGCTGCTACGGAAATAATGTTATTTAAAAAATGTGTACCGTGTTGGCATTATAGCTGTAAACATGATGCTTTACCAAACATACCAATCCCCATTTATCAAGCCCTGATGTCACTTGCTGGGAGCAATTTCTTGAAGCGTGGCAGTAAAATAGGATTCTAATTACCTACCGGTAAATCCTTTTCTCGTAGTCCGTAGAGGATGCTGGGCGCCCGCCCAGTGCTTCATTTTCCTGCATGGTTACTTGGTTACGTTTGTTGGCTCAGCCGTTGCTGAATCATTCCAAGTTGGTTAGCTTGGCTTTCCTTTTTTTGTTCTGTGTGAGCTGGTGTGAATCTCAACACTATCTGTGTATTTCCTTCTCTCGAAGTATGTCCGTCTCCTCGGGCACAGTTTCTAGACAGAGTCTTGTAGGAGGGGAATAGAGGGAGGAGCCAGCCCACACTATTAATCTCTTAAACTGCCTATGGCTCCTAGTGGACCCGTCAATATCCCATGGTACTAATGTGGACCCCAGCTTCCTCTACAGACTATGAGAAAAGGATTTACCGGTAGGTAATTAAAATCCTATTTTCTGCATCGGGGTACACTGGGGTTCCACAGGGAATAACATTGGGGTGTAGAGTAGGCTAAAAGCTGACTGTTCCCAAGATGCTCAGCGCTGCCTCCTCTATAACCACGCCTCCGTGTACAGTAGCTCAGTTTGTAAGTTGGTGCTCTGCAGGCAGGACACTAACAGACAGCTGCTCCAGCAGCCCTGAAAAGAGCTTTCTTAAAAGAAGATAGAAGACTTCAAGGGCTGCAGCAGAGGCACTCTTAGTGCTAGATGTCATTCTGACATCTGCTGCAGCTCCATCACCTCCCCCGGCGGCACTGTATACTCCCGCGTTCCTGGTTGCCGGGTACTTACAGTGGAGGCTCCAGTTCTTCACCTAGGGCACACACACTTGCCGCAGCTCTCCAGGATCGCGTGGCCGGACCGCATGGAGAAGGTAAGAGGGTCCCCCAGGTGGGACCTGACGAAAATTGCGATCCGGCGCAGCCATTGGGAGGCGGGCCGCACGTGCTGCTGTGGACACTGTGTTGGTACAGGGACCCCACTAGACCACCAGGGCAGGGGCACAGGTCGGTTATATATATAACCATTTTATTATGGCCCACAGTACCCGGTGGTGAAGTCCAGCAAGGGGATAAGGCTCTGACCTGTAGACCCTCCCCCAGCCCCTGGACGCCATTTAGAGTAAATGTTCCCACCCTGGAGCTGCATCTCTCTGTCTCCCTCACTCCCTGTCAGCGTTTGGGCCCCATTACACACATGCTACGCTGACTCTGGGACTGGCGGGCAATGCCTTCTCTGTAATGCCGCCTGCTTCATCAGTGCTGTGCATTTACAGGACACTTAAGTATTCTACATGTCGTCTAGACAGTGTTAGTTAAGAACAAGTGCATACATTCAGGGTTATTTAGTACAAGTACCCTGTGATATACATCCAGTATTTACTGTGCATTGTTATATATATATATATATATATATATATATATATATATACACACACACACACACACACTGGGGCAAAAAAAGTATTTGGACAGCCACCGATTGTGCAAGTTGACCCACTCAAAAAGATGAGGGATGTCCGTAATCTCCATCATAGGTACTGTCAAAGTCGAAAAATATCATGATGCATATGCCTTGTACTAACCCCTCATGCACATGCCCGCTGCGCGTTCGCACACTCTGCCGTGCGTGCACATATCCACAATTTGCGTAAAGATCGCTCCGGCGATCACGCGCGTGGTATGCGCATTTACGGTAGAGTTTGTGACCGTCTAGCGTGCGACTCGATCGTAGCATATTTAACCCATATAGTGTGTTTTGTATTTCATATTCCCCTAGACAATGTCAGCGAGTATGTTTAGTTTAAACTGTTCCTGGACAGAGAGATTCCTCTTTACATGATAGGAAGGGTCATACAAAGGTTGAAAGGTGGTGTCTAGTATCCAGCTGTAGGGCATTTTAAGGGTAACATTCCGATGCTAGTTAGGAAAGGATCGCTCGCTCCTGCGTATAGTTATGTACAAATGTAGTTTATGAACATTAACTGTATTTGCTGTAAATTACACATGCGGCGGGAATCCTGAGGATACCTCCCACCAGAGCAGTTGGGGAAAGACACAGCCCACCTGTTCAAATCCACCTATGACCTTTGCTATAATGTGGAGACACATCCCTGTGTCCAATGAACAATGAGATACAAGGTACCATTGTATTGTGAATGTATGTTGTGCTATATAAAGACCACCATTGCCTGGCCAGCCTCACACTCTCTCTGAAAGCTTTCTCCCTGAATGCTGAGGACTGGATCCAGGTCGCGCCTGCGAATCATCCCCACGTATGTATTATTCTCTGTAGCCATTTTATTTGCCATTTTGTTCGCCATTTATGTTCTCATTTTGTTCGCTCTTGTTTGCAATTGTTCGCCATTGTTCACATTATTTTCTGTTATTCTGTTTAGATTTCTATGTTAGTTTGTAGTGTATAACTTGTATTGTGTTTCCCTTTTTCTCTAAACCATCCACAGCGGTGTTAGAGCTGCTGTGGTTTTTAAATCCAAACCAGGTCTTGTGTTTTCACTGTTTACTGCAAAGGGCTTTTCTTAGCGTCTCAATCGCTCAAACAACATACACATTGTTAAGGTTTTTAAACGTTACATCATTACAGTACTTGGTTAATAAGGTTTAGAGTATAAGTATATTCTTACTGTGTTTTATTAGCAAGGTTTAAAGGTTATCAACTGTGTGTGCGCCCGCTGTGTGTAATCCGTACACTCACCGCAGCGTGGGAACGCCAAGTGCGTACCACGTGCGGGACTCTGTACGCAAATAGCGTACAAAGTGCGTAGCACGTGCACGTGATCTAGCGGCCATAGCGGCTCCACGGTAATAGTGTATAGCTTTATGTTTAAAGATAATAATTGACATTATCAATTGGAAGCTCGTCCGGTCCTCCTCATATCCGCAGCCTAGCAGGACAAGGCAGACTTTTATCTATCAGCAAAGGGCGGGAAGGTAGTATCCCTTGTTAGCCGTTTGGTGGTCGGGGATACAGTAGTGCTGATTAGATAAGCGTCTGCTCCGCTTGGTTTGTAGGGATGCTGGTGGGATCCGGATCCGAAAGGTAAGAACGTAAAAGCTATTGTTTTTTTAAAATCTGTGAAATTTCTGTTTGGTGCAAATTGCGCACGCAACACACGCACACACCTGTATTTTATTTGTGTACTCTGCATATCTATTCGCTTGTTGCCATTAGCATTGATTATTAGATACATTTTGACCCGTGCTGAGAAATTTGTTGCTATTTAGTTAAAAATATAGAGTAATATTTAAGGGAGTACATGTAAAACACACACGCAGCCTGGCCCAGTTATAAAGGCTTATACAGGAGATACTGTGTGGTGTGGGTAAGCGATTATAGTTGAATATCGTTTACATTTATAGAAGTGTGTTATTTGTATTGCTGCGGACGTATCCGGCCTTTTGTACACGTGTCCCGGACAGCGTGCGGGACTGCGTACACAACGCAAAAGCTTACACACGTGGCGTGTTTACGCAACGTGCGTACAGATACGCCCACTAAATGCAAATCACACAATAGCACTGTTTTAGTTTAGGCGAGACGGTAGCCACACGATAATAGCACAAATTGATCAGTATCCAATATTTAGTTTAAAAACACCTTTTTTTTCTGTGTTACCTCTGGGGAAAGCTATCAGTTAACAGGAAATTATTTTTCTGATCAGAAAACTATAGAATGATAGTGTGGGTTGAAAAAGGTATGAGTGTATTGAACCACTCTTGGTGAGCTTGGTGAAACTTGGTGAAGCACGGTCTAGGTGAAAACGTGCGAGCACGGTCCAGGTGTACACGTGCGACGGAATGTGATAAAAGTTTTCGTGGTATTACGCTCCGGCTGTTGTGGAGCACAGTAGGGAGACTCCAATGATCCTACCATTTATAGATAACAAGCGTCTATAAGTGGTACGATTGGACCGCACAGTTGTATGTGTAAACAATTGACGCAACATGATATGAGGTTGCATATTCGTGCGTAAATCTTATCCTCATACGCGTTGTAGTGAGCACATGCAAGTGTGATTTGTGTAAAATAGAGGTAGGGCCTGCAACGGCTACACGAGTCTGCTAGAAGGCGGACCGGGAATACCCGGAGCAGAAGAAGTTCAGTGGAAGAGCTTTAAGGATTTCCACCGTAGACTACTGTGTTTGGTGCATTTTAGGAAGTTTTTTTCTGTGTTAAAAAGGTCCACAATGGAAGCCAAGTGCACAGCACAGGGACGTTTAGCAGTCAGGGTTCAGACTGCAGAGTTCAGACCCCGGGGGTCTGCCCGGTTAGTAATGTGGGGGAAGTATGGTCCCCACACTGAGACCTTTTGTGATGAATGGACACGAATGACTGTGGGGGATAAAGCACCATTTCCTGGGATAGGTAGTTTTGACTCAGAGGTATTACATAATCTAAGGCTTAGGATCTGTCTGTTAAAGTCCCAAAAACAAAGGATCAGAAACACTGTTTACATTTATGGCAACAAGAGAGTGACATACAGAGGGAATTAGCTTACACAGCTGGTTCTAACCCTAGCAGGAAACTGATGGCAACTGGAGAGACAATGGCTACAGAGAATGGCATACTGGGATATGATGATAATAGTGCACTTAATAAATGTATTAATGACAATAAGAGTAAACGTAATAAATGTGTTAATGACGATAGGAGTAAAACTGATAAATGTACAAATTCTAACCCGTGCAAGTTGCACCCCATGTTAAACTTTCCCTCAGGATTACAAGCAAGAAAGTGAGCCCAGCACGATGTCGGCACTTTCTCCAGCAGCCACCATACAAGACACCCAGGTGGGCATGGCCCAATCGGTAAAGGCAGTAGTAAAGCCCCCTAACGGAGGGTCAGGTGAGGTCGTGTCCACAGGTAAGTACGGTATTGTACATTATGCACAGACAATTGCACCTCACATTGTAGAGTCAACACAAGATGATGTAGTTGAACTTAATCCTGTCAGGGTGATTGCAGTCCCAAATGGAAAGACTGACGCTCTGGGAGTCACTCCCGTCAGAGACATTGCTATACATTGTCCCTGGTCCCGGACAGAATTGAGGACAATTATGTCTGAATTTGCCGATCCCAGGAGAGATCTAGCCGCATGTCAAAGGTTTATTAAAGAATTAGGTAACGCCGCCGAACCCACTAACAAAGATTGGCGGACAGTACTGCGGGCATGTTTGCCCTCTACTATTGATCCTTTGAAATTCATTTCTGATTGTAAGTTAGACGCAAAAGTACCTCCCACTGAGGAATACAATCAGGATAATGTTAAACATATCAATCTGCAGTTAGGAGTATATTACCCAACTGTTGTCAAGTGGAAGAAAATTTTCTCCATTAGACAAAAAGAAGGTGAAACTGCTTCTGACTATTTCAATCGAGCACTACAGGTAATGGCTAGATCTACTGGGATCGCGGACATTGAGGAAAGTGTACATCATAGAGAGGTAGCGGTGTCCGTATTAATGGAAGGTTTAAAAGAAACGTTGAGAACCAGAGTACAAACCACTCAACCTAACTGGGGAGGTATCTCGGTGGCTGCATTAAGAGAGTCCGCTGTTAAGCACGATCGGAACATCAGTAAACACAGAGAGTCACAGGGGGGTAAGCTGATGACAATAAGTATAAAAGTCCTAACAACGAAGCCACATCAGCCTAAACCCCAGACCCCTGTTGGTAAGTCGTATGTGGTAAGATGTTATAACTGCCAGAGGGAAGGACATTATGCACGGAGTTGCAGATTTAGAGACCCACATAAGGTATATCGACCCCCTAGACCTGAACATGACACACTGTATGACGCACGTAATTGTAATCAGGGATCATATAGGAAAAATTTTGGGCCGCACCTATAGTCTGCAGCCAGTGAAGTTGATTGTTAGCCTTGATAGTAAGCCTGAGGTTACAGTCAGTGTAATTGGTAGGTCATTCCTTGTAGACACAAGGGCGGCCAGGTAAACTCTGTGATTTATCTTTAAATGTTTCCTCTTCATCTCTGACGTTCACCAGCAGAACTACAGCTCAAACGTCACATGTCTACTTGGTCTTTTCAGAGGTCTGCCCAACCCCAGTGTATCTTACCAGCATCATTGTGCTTGGCCATGCACAAAGGGTGGAGAGTGAAAATACTGGTGGGGGAGACTGTGCAGAGATACCGATAGACATGTTGGTGTGACAGCCTGATGGTGAATGGAAATCTGACAATTTTTCTCTTTTTCTATTATTCTCTCTCTTTTTGTTCTTTCATGTTTTACGGATGGTATGTCACAAAACAGTTAAACAAATGGTAATGCGAGATTTATGCTCCTTACAGAAAGGTCGCTGATTCGTAAAGAATATCGTATTACTGGAGTGTCCGTTTTGGGAAGACTGAGACAGCACTGTTGAGACGGCATCTGAGCAAGAAGAACAAAAAGACTAGAGACGGTTATCGTACCAATTTTCTTTCCCTTCTAATTATTTTCTTTCCCCCCATTACCACTCTTTCTTTCTCCTCCTGCAAGATGGACTTGCCCCAAGAGACTGCATTCCGTGTTTTCCTGTTGACCCTGTTGTTGGCCAGAGCAGTCTGTTTTGGTGAGAGTACCAGAGAGGTCGAGAAAGGATCTGGAATGGGTTCTGATGACAAGGATGGATTCGTAGAATTCCAAGAGCAACACAATCACCGAGCAAAGGCGAGTATCAGAAAACGATCTGGTAGTCATGACACTTAGAGACATTGCGAAGGATTGTTAGCTGAAGAGAATTGTATCTGTAGGAATTGTGAAAACATAATTGAGGACGGGTGCATCCAGAGATGTCAGTCCAGCCTTAATATCAACATGGACCGTCATCCATTGAGTGACTATCACTCATTAGTGGGTAAGGTTTTAAACCAAACGGAATGCTGGGTGTGCTCACAAGTACCTCAAGGTCATAGAAGGTCAGGACTAGTGCCATACTCTTTAACGATAGATGAGGTACTTGAATTAAGAGGTGGGAGACCGGTGGACAAGAAATTTCATATTTCTAAGCCTCCTAGTTTGAAGCTCCACCAATATCATGTGGATAGGTCCTTAATATGTTTTAACATTTCCAATCCCCGAAAGCCGGGAAATTGGGAAGTGACATGGAACAACCAAACCATGACATTCTCACACAGAGCCGATAGAATGCCCATAGACTCAGAGCTTATACGCCAAATAGCCAACGGTGGGAGATATTTTCAGTATAGGTACACTCTAGGAAGTAGGACCATGCGAGTTGGAGAAGTATCACCAGGATACTGTGCGCATATCATACAGCCTGATACGTGTACTAGACAAATGAGAGAGTTAGGGATAGGATTTTTCACCTGGAAGGTTTGTAATATGGTGATGTCATATTCTGTCCCATATGTCCTCCCCGATGATGCATATTTCATATGTGGGAGGAAGGCGTATAAGTGGCTTGCCCCAAACTCAGAGGGATTGTGTTACATTAGAAGAGTGTTGCCAGAAGTAATGACCATTACCCATGATAAAATGAAAGACGTTCACCGCAATGCTCAAGCTCCTTACACTCACACTCACTACGAACACATTGTTAAGAGACACCTTATAGATAGGACAGAGCATGCAGCCTCTGATTTGATCCACGAATCCAACGGGATTCAATTCCTACTCGCACTAGATATCACCCGTACCGCCAGAGGAGTTATAAATTTTAGGTATATAACTGCGCTAGCGAACCTGATAGACAATATCACCGAGATGTATGATGACACCTTCAGGTATACTGGGAGAGAATTGCAAGCTTACAAAACGGAACTGATCCAGCACAGGATGGTTCTCAATTACCTCACAGCGGTGACAGGCGGGTATTGTGTCACCCTAGCAACTCAGTATGGCGTGAAGTGCTGTACATATATCACAAACAGCACCGATGACCCAACTGAGGTCATAGATCAAAAGATGGACGATATCTTGCAATTGAAGTGGGAGTTCTGAAGGAGACACAACCTTACCCTTACTGCTGTGAGTAATGAACTGACCGGCTGGGTTTCATGGTTGAACCCACGCAATTGGTTCTCAGGTTTAGGAGAATGGGCTCAAAATGTTATTGTGAATGTAGGGAAATTTCTACTTTGTATCCTAGGAGTTGTCATAATGATTGGATTGATATTCAGATGTGTTCGGATTTTAATGCAAAGCAAGCGCAGTACCAAATTGATGAGTTTAAGGAGCGAGTGGATTGTTACAACAACTGGTTTAATTTATGACCCATCAATCGAGACAATGTTGTGATAAGATGTGATTCCATGGTCCGTTTCTTTCACCCGTTTCTCCTTTGTTTTTCTCAAAGGTAAAAAGACATCCACTTGGAAGAAGATTTTGATGCACATTCCTACAAGACCATTGATGAACTTTTTCACAGACATTTGATAAACTTTTAGAGACTTTAACTTTCTATTGACACTTGAAAAACTTTGCTTGCCACTTACAGCAAAGATACAGCAACCCAGACAAGACATCAACAAGACATCCATGGACAATTACACACATTACCATATGAATGCATTTATAACGCATGTTTCGTATCTTCATCTCTACGATCTTCAGGTAGTGACACACATAGTCGACAGGTAATATAGGTACATATATTAGCACTCACATATTTTCCCCCTTCATGTATCATCAACTAATGTGCAACCCATTTGTTGGAACTAAAAGACGAAAAGAGCTCGGTAGAGTTTGTTAGCCCACTTACAGACCCTTAATATGGGATAAGAAGGATTCAATGTATACTTCGCAATACCTCGAAGCTTGTACGGCACGATGATACATGACCCCTCAGACATGAATTTCATACATACATGTTTTTACTATCCCACTAGGTCATACATTTCCCACCTTCTCCTCTCCTCCCTACACCCAATCATATAGAGGTATTTCACGGTATTATATATTTTTCTGCTTAAATTGTTTAGATAGTGGCAGTTATTGGTGACTGCCAAAGGGTGGACTGTCAAAGTCGAAAAATATCATGATGCATATGCCTTGTACTAACTCCTCATGCACATGCCCACTGCGCGTTCGCACACTCTGCCGTGCGTGCACATATCTGCAATTTGCGTAAAGATCGCTCCGGCGATCACGCGCGCGGTATGCGCATTTACTGTAGAGTTTGTGAGCGTCTAGCGTGCGACTCGATCGTAGCATATTTAACCCATATAGTGTGTTTTGTATTTAATATTCCCCTAGACAATGTCAGCGAGTATGTTTAGTTTAAACTGTTCCTGGACAGAGAGATTCCTCTTTACATGATAGGAAGGGTCAGACAAAGGTTGAAAGGTGGTGTCTAGTATCCAGCTGTAGGGCATTTTAAGGGTAACATTCCGATGCTAGTTAGGAAAGGATCGCTCGCTCCTGCGTATAGTTATGTACAAATGTAGTTTATGAACATTTTCTGTATTTGCTGTAAATTACACATGCGGCGGGAATCCCGAGGATACCTCCCACCAGAGCAGTTGGGGAAAGACACAGCCCACCTGTTCAAATCCACCTATGACCTTTGCTATAATGTGGAGACACATCCCTGTGTCCAATGAACAATGAGATACAAGGTACCATTGTATTGTGAATGTATGTTGTGCTATATAAAGACCACCATTGCCTGGCCAGCCTCACACTCTCTCTGAAAGCTTTCTCCCTAAATGCTGAGGACTGGATCCAGGTCGCACCTGCGAATCATCTCCACGTATGTATTATTCTCTGTAGCCATTTTGTTTGCCATTTTGTTCACCATTTATGTTCTCATTTTGTTCGCTCTTGTTTGCAATTGTTCGCCATTGTTCACATTATTTTCTGTTATTCTGTTTAGATTTCTATGTCAGTTTGTAGTGTATAACTTGTATTGTGTTTCCCTTTTTCTCTAAACCATCCACGGCGGTGTTAGAGCTGCTGTGGTTTTTAAATCCAAACCAGGTCTTGTGTTTTCACTGTTTACTGCAAAGGGCTTTTCTTAGCGTCTCAATCGCTCAAACAGCATACACATTGTTAAGGTTTTTAAACGTTACATCATTATAGTACTTGGTTATTAAGGTTTAGAGTATAAGTATATTCTTACTGTGTTTTATTAGCAAGGTTTAAAGGTTATCAACTGTGTGTGCGCCCGCTGTGTGTAATCCGTACACTCAGCGCAGCGTGGGAACGTCAAGTGCGCACCACGTGCGGGACTCTGTACGCAAATAGCGTACAAAGTGCGTAGCACGTGCACGTGGTCTAGCGGCCATAGCGGCTCCACGGTAATAGTGTATAGCTTTATGTTTAAAGATAATAATTGACATTTTCAGTACACTTCAACTGTGAGGGACAGAGTCTGAAAAAAAAAACTAGGAAATCACATTGTATGATTTTTAAACAATTTATTTGTATATTCTTGCGGAAAATAAATATTTGGACAATCAAAAAGTTTAACTCAATACTTTGTAATATAACCTCGGTTGGCAATTACAGAGGTCAAACTTTTCCTGTAGTTCTTGACCAGGTTTGCACACACTGTAGCAGGTATTTTTGCCCACTCTTCCATGCAGATCTTCTCTAGAGCTGTCATGTTTTGGGGCTGTCGCCGGGCAACACGGACTTTCAACTCCCTCCACAGATTTTCTATTGGGTTGAGGTCTGGAGACTGGCTAGGCCACTCCAGGACCTTGAAATGCTTCTTACGAAGCCTCTCCTTAGTTGCCCGGGTGGTGTGTTTGGGGTCATTGTCATGCTAGAAGACCCAGCCACGTTCCATCTTCAGTGCTCTTATTGAGGGAAGGAGGTTTTTGCCCAAGATCTCAGGATACATGGCCCCATTCATCCTCTCCTTAATACGGATCAGTCATCCTGTCCCCTTTGCAGAAAAGCAGCCCCAAAGCATGATTTTTCCACCCCCATGCTTCACAGTGGGTATGGTGTTCTTGGGATGCCATTCATGATTTTGCTCCCTCCAAACACAGTGAGTGGAGTTTATACCAAAAAGTTCGATTTTGCTCTCATCTGACCACATTACATTCTCCCAATCCTCCTCTGGATCATCCAGATGGTCACTGGCAAACTTTAGAAGGGCCTGGACATGTGCTGGCTTAAGCAGGGGGACCTTTCGGGCGCTGCAGGATTTCAGTCCATGACGACATAGTGTGTTACTAATGGTAACCTTTGTGACTGTGGTCCCAGCTCTCTTGAGGTCATTGACCAGGTACCCACATGTAGTTCTGGGCTGATTCCTCACCATTCTCAAGATCATTGATACCCCACGAGGTGAGATCTTGCATGGAGCCCCAGGTCGAGGGAGATTGTCAGTGATCTTGTATTTCTTCCATTTTTTAATAATTGCGCTAACAGTTGATCTCTTCTCACCAAGCTGCTTGCCTATTGTTGAGTAGCTCATCCCAGCCTTGTGCAGCTCTACAATTTTGTCCCTGGTGTCCTTAGACAGCTCTCTGGTCTTGGCCATGGTAGAGAGGTAGCAGTCTGACTGTTTAAGGCTGTGGACAGGTGTCTTTTATACAGATAACCAGTTCAAACAGGTGCCATTAATACAGGTAATGAGTGGAGGATAGAAGAGATTCTTAAAGAAGAAGTAACAGGTCTGTGAGAGTCAGAAATCTTGCTGCTTGGTAGGTGTCCAAATATTTATTTTCCACAAGAATATACAAGTAAATTGTTTTTCTTTTATTTTTTCAGATTCTGTCTCTCACAGTTGAAGTGTACCTATGGTGGAAATTACAGACCTCTCTCATCTTTTTAAGTGGGTTAATTTGCACAATCGGTGGCTGTCCAAATACTATTTTGCCCCACTGTGTGTGTGTGTGTGTGTGTGTGTGTGTGTGTGTGTGTGTGTGTGTGTATATATATATATATATATATATATATATATATACATACACACACTGCTCAAAAAAATAAAGGGAACACTAAAATAACACATCCTAGATCTGAATAAATGAAATTTTCTTATTAAATACTTTGTTCTTTACATAGTTGAATGTGCTGACAACAAAATAACACAAAAATTATCAACGGAAATCAAATTTATTAACCCATGGAGGTCTGGATTTGGAGTCACACTCAAAATTAAAGTGGAAAAACACACTACAGGCTGATCCAACTTTGATGTAATGTCATTAAAACAAGTCAAAATGTGGCTCAGTAGTGTGTGTGGCCTCCACGTGCCTGTATGACCTCCCTACAATGCCTGGGCATGCTCCTGATGAGGTGGCGGATGGTCTCCTGAGGGATCTCCTCCCACACCTGGACTAAAGCATCCGCCAACTCCTGGACAGTCTGTGGTGCAACGTGGCGGATGGAGCGAGACATGATGTCCCAGATGTGGTCAATTGGATTCAGGTCTGGGGAACGGGCGGGCCAGTCCATAGCATCAATACCTTTGTCTTGCAGGAACTGCTGACACACTCCAGCCACATGAGGTCTAGCATTGTCTTGCATTAGGAGGAACCCAGGGCCAACCGCACCAGCATGTGGTCTCACAAGGGGTCTGAGGATCTCATCTCGGTACCTAATGGCAGTCAGTCTACCTCTGGTGAGCACATGGAGGGCTGTGCCACCCCACACCATTACTGACCCACTGCCAAACCGGTCATGCTGGAGGATGTTGTTGCAGGCAGCAGAACGTTCTCCTTAGCATCTCCAGACTCTGTCACATCTGTCACATGTGCACAGTGAGAACCTGCTTTCATCTGTGAAGAGCACAGGGCGCCAGTGGCGAATTTGCCAATCTTGGTGTTCTCTGGCAAATGCAAAACGTCCTGCACGGTGTTGGGATGTAAGCACAACCCCCACCTGTGGACATTGGGCCCTCATACCACCCTCATGGAGTATGTTTCTGATCGTTTGAGTAGACACATGCACATTTGTGGCTTGCTGGGGGTCATTTTGCAGGGCTCTGGCAGTGCTCCTGTTCCTCCTTGCACAAAGGCGTAGGTAGCGGTCCTGCTGCTGGGTTGTTGCCCTCCTACGGCCTCCTCCACGTCTCCTGATGTACTGGCCTGTCTCCTGGTAGCGCCTCCATGCTCTGGATACTACGCTGACAGACACAGCAAACCTTCTTGCCACAGCTCGCATTGATGTGCCATCCTGGATGAGCTGCACTACCTGAGCCACTTGTGTGGGTTGTAGACTCCGTCTCATGCTACCACTAGAGTGAAAGCACCGCCAGCTTTCAAAAGTGACCAAAACATCATCCAGAAAGCATAGGAGCTAAGAAGTGGTCTGTGGTCACCACCTGCAGAACAACTCCTTTATTGGGGGTCTCTTGCTAATTGCCTATAATTCCCACCTGTTGTCTATTCCATTTGCACAACAGCATGTGAAATTGATTGTCAATCAGTGTTGCTTCCTAAGTGGACAGTTTGATTTCACAGAAGTGTGATTGACTTGGAGTTACATTGTGTTGTTTAAGTGTTCCCTTTATTTTTTTGAGCAGTAAATATATATATATATATATATATATATATATATATATATATATATATATACATAGCTTTACTCAGTGGTATAGTTACTTAGTATTGCTGGTCCAGTGCAGTTTTATTGTTGGTAATGATCTCTGCATTGTATATGTGACTGAGTGTGTGCCAATGGATGCTGTGTGTTCTCTATTTCGTTTATCTCACACATATGGCTATCCCTATATTCCGTACCCTGAGGGGGCTCCGTGCGTCAGGGTTATTAGATAATATAGGTATTTCACAGGATATACGTACTGTATTTTGTATTTTTCTCTGTGTTTCTCAGTCACATTTTACCTCAGAAACCCTCTGTTTGTGGTCTGCCTTGCGGTCACACCATACAGGGGATTTTTGTCAGGTAGTTTGTCTGCTTATCTTGTACTGTTACACCCTAGGGTTATGCTTACATATCATGTCTGCTACACAGGGTGGTAAATCCATGGCTGATCCTGCACCATGCAGTGTTGATGCCACGGATTTCTCGGAGGAAAACGTAGCAGCTGAGGGTTCAGGCACTGGGGGTTCTATACCCCATGGTCAGTCTGCAGCAAGGGGGGGCAAATCGAGACCAACCTTAGACTGTTTTTTTCTCTAATTTACTGACTACGTTGGTAATTAGACTTGCGCCCCCTGTGGGACCTCCTGTGCCATTACAGTCACATATTGTCCGTGCAGTTAATCTGCCGCGGGCAGATACTTTGTTCTCTCGGTTACAACAATTACATTAGTCACTAGCTAAGCAAAATCTTGACTATCGCCTGCCTAAGACCAGGGGGTCATCTAAACGGGCCATTACTTCCTCACAATCCACACATTTCGGATACCTCATACGATGTAGATGGCGCTTTCACTGACTCTTCAGACTCTGATGCAGATGCTTCTGATGGGGAATTTCTGACACAGGTGGATGTTCCTGACCGCTTGGAGGCTATCAGGCTGATACTTCAAATCAATGATGATGGGCTTCCAGCTACCTTTGCGAAACCAGATAAGTTTAAACGTCAGAAGGTTACTACGTTGGTTTTACCTCATTCTGACCACTTGGTTGATATTAGTCAGGAATCCTGGGAAAACCGGGTAAGAAGTTTTCCTTGTCTACGAAGATGCTAGCTCGTTATCTCCTCGCTGCAGAGTTAAGTAACACTTAGGAAACACCGCGGCATGTGGACTCACAAGTTGCACGTCTGGTGGTCTCATCTGCTCTGCCTGTCACTACCGTCACCTCCCTGAGGGGACCGACGGATAAGCGTGTGGAGGGTTGCTCGAAGTCTATTTACACTCTTGCCTGAGCTATGCATAGGCTTACTATTGCGGCCTCTTGGGCTGCTAAAGCTATAGAGGCCTGGGTTCAGGAAGTTGAGGCGGAACATCTAATTTTCCTGATAATGCTAGGCAGTGTCTTTCATATATTATAATGGCCTTCCATTATATTTAGGAGGCGGCATCTGATGCAGGTATCCTGGCGGCCAAAGCATCTACTACATCTATTCTGGCACGCCGGATCCTCTGGTTGCGGTCCCGGTCTGTAGATCTGGACTCTAGAAAGGCTTTGGAGGTGATCCCTTTTGAGGGAAACATACTTTTTGTGGAAGATCTCAACACGATCATTGCTGACTTAGCATCTGCTAAGACTGCATGTCTGCCTAGTACTACTCCTTCGGCTCCGAAAGCTTAGAGTACTTCCTTTCGTTCGTTTCAACTTCCAGGTTAGGCAAAGGGTCAGGCGTACCCCATACAGGCTTGCACTTCCAAATCCACTAAGCCCAAACTTAAACGTGCCTGGGCTGCCTATCAGCCTGCTTCCAAAACAGAGTTGAAGACAATTTCAGATGCCAGGGCACAGGAAGTCATCACTCACGGATACGCCATATCCTTCAAGAAACATCCCCCTCATCACTTTTGCCTGACACATCCCTTCGGATCAGGCAAAGACTCTTCATTCGGTGGTTCAGTCCCTCCTGGACACAGAAGTGGTAGTGCCGGTGCCTCTGGCTCAAAGAGGCAGGAGGTACTATTCAACGCTCTACCTAGTCCCGAAACTGAATGGTTCCTCTCGGCCCATTCTCAACCTCAAGTCTTTGAACAAGTTTGTGAGGGTCTCCAAGTTTTGTATGGAAACCCTTCCCTCTACTGTCCTGGCTTTGGGGCCAGGGGACTATATGGTATCCCTGGACATACAGGATGCTTACCTACATATACCTATTGCCGTGTCGCATCAGCTATACCTGCAGTTTGCTATTGGCAACGTCCATTATCAATTCCGGTTCTTACCCTTTCGACTAACTACGGCTCCGCGAATCTTCACCAAGATAATGGCGGTGATGGCGGCCCTGCTCCGCCGTCGGGGTATCAGGATCCTACCGTATCTGGACGTCTTGCTGATCCTGGCGAATTCCCCAGACGTTCTCCTCCATCATCTGGATCTGACGGTCCAGTTTTCTGCAAGGCCAAGGGTAGCTCATCAACTGAAAGAAATCATCCCTGGTCCCAGCTCACAGCATGGTGCACCAGTGGTTGTACTTGTCTCAGGAGAAAGTCTTGAAACTTCAGGTCAGGATGCGATGCTTCCTCTCTCGCCTGTCGATACACTCGGCGATGCAAGTACTAGGCCTCATGGTGTCAGTTTTCAACATGGTAGAGTACGCTCAATTTCATTTCCGCCCTCTGCAGAAGCTGATTCTTGCCTAGTGGATGGCCTGCCTCACTGGATCAGGTCTCACATGATCTCCTTGTCTCTGGAGGTTCGTCTGTCAGTGAGCTGGTGGCTACAGGACCAACAATTGTGCAGGGGTCGTCCCTTCTGGATCTCCAATTGGGTCCTCCTGATGACGGATGCCAGTCTGAGGGGTTGGGGCAACACTCTCTTCAGGGTTGGTGAAACATTCTGGAATTTCGGGCGGTGTTCCATGCTCTGAAACTGGCCCAGCATCTGGTACAGAACAGGCCTGTTCATGTACAGTTGGACAACGTCACCATGGTAGCGTACATAAATCATCAAGGCGGCACTTAAAACCGCATGGCAATGATGGAAGTGTCAAAGATTCTTCAACGGTCGGAACGCCATCTGCCAGCCATCTCAGCAGTGTTCATTCCGGGGGTCCTCAACTGGGAAGCGGACTTCCTCAGTAGTCAGGAGATAGACGCCAGAGAGTGGAGCCTTCATCCCAAAGTATTTCAACTCCTAGTGGACAAGTGGGGTCTACCAGATGTAGACTTGATGGCGTCTCGACACAATCACAAGGTTCTGGTCTTCGGAGCAAGAGCAAGGGATACTCAAGCGGAGTTCATGGACGCACTGGAAATTCCATGGAACTTTCGGCTGCCATACGTGTTCTCTCCGGTGTCACTCCTGCCCAGAGTAATGAGGAAGTTCAAGCAAGAAGGAGGAATCCAACTTCTGATAGCTCAGGCGTGGCCCAGATGGCATTGGTTCTCAGACCTATAGGGTCTCCCACTGGAGCGTCCTCTTCTGCTTCCATAACAACCAGACCTCCTCGTTCAGGGACCTTGTGTCTACCAGGATTTGGCCCGGCTGGCTTTGATGGCGTGGCTCTTGAAGCTTTCGTACTAAGGGCCAAAGAATTTTCTGAGGCAGTCATTCAAACTATGTTGAAGGCCCGTAAGCTGGCTTCTGCTTGGATTTACCATAGGGTCTGGAATTCTTACTTTGCTTGGTGCGCATCTAACAATCATGTCATTTACACGTTTAGTACGGACTAATTTTGGCCTTCCTACAACAGGGCCTGGACTTGGGCCTTCGGCTGGCCTCCCTCAAGGTTCATATTTCTGCCTTGTCGGTATGGTTTCAGAGAAAAATTGCGACTCTGCCTGATGTAAATACATTCGCTAAGGGTGTTTTACGGATTCAACCTCCCTATGTCCCACCTGTGGCTCCTTGGGAGTTGTCGGTGGTTCTGGAGGCCTTGCAAGAGTCTCCGTTTGAACCTCTTGAATCTGCGGACCTTAAGTGTCTCTCTCTTAAGGTCTTGTTTCTGCTGACTATTGCCTCTGCTAGACGGATATCAGATTTGGGTGCCTTGTCTTGTAGGTCCCTCTATCTAATTTTTCACCGTGACCGGGCGGTTCTTAGACCATGCCCTGGTTATCTATCTAAGGTGGTGTCTTCTTTCCGCCTTAACCAAGAGATTGTGGTTCCGGCCTTTGTCTCTCCTGAATTGACTTCCAAAGAGAGGTCTTTGGATGTGGTACGGGCTCTCCGTATCTATGTGCAGAGGACAGCCTTCGTTAGGAAGTCTGATTCTGTCTTTGTACTGTTTGGTTTTCACAAACATGGCTGGCCTGCAGGGCCGGTGCTAGTGTGTTCGGCGCCCCCCCTGCAAACTATTAATTTGCGCCCTCCCATACTTTACAGAGGGACGGCACACAAAGAAGAAGGGTGTGTGGTCTCACAAGGATGTGGCGTGGCCACACAATAGTATCCCCATTTCAAATGACTCCACACAGTAGCATAATCTTATTCATGCTTAATCACATGCACTAGCGCCGCTTGTACGCATAGTGCCCCCAGTAGTAGCGCAACTGACATGCATAGTGCCCCCAGTAGTTGTGCTGCTTATACACAGTCCCCCCAGTAGTTGTGCTGCTTATACACAGTCCCCCCAGTAGTTGTGCTGCTTATACAGTGCCCCCAGTAGTTGTGCTGCTTATACACAGTGACCCCAGTAGTTGTGCTGCTTATATACAGTGCCCCCAGTAGTTGTGCTGCTTATACACAGTGCCCCCAGTAGTTGTGCTGCTTATACACAGTGCCCCCAGTAGTTGTGCTGCTTATATACAGTGCCCCCAGTAGTTGTGCTGCTTATACACAGTGCCCCCAGTAGTTGTGCTGCTTATACACAGTGCCCCCAGTAGTTGTGCTGCTTATATACAGTGCCCCCAGTAGTTGTGCCAGTGGCGGAACTAGCGAGCAGTGGGCCCAGGTGCAACAAAATGCTCTGGGCCCCCCTCATCCCATCCAAGTCCACACCCTCACCCCTGGAGAGGATCTGATGAGGGAGACCTGCTCAGGGCCAGGGAAATGGATACCTAGCAACAGTGCTGTAACTAGACATTTTAGCGCTGTGTGCAAGAAGCGGCAACAGAGCCCCCCTCTATGTAAAACAGGGGCAGTGCGTGCCGTAGGCGTGCACAAAAAATCTAGGGGCATGGCTTCATGGGGAAGGTGTGTGGCCACAAAATAATACCAATTCATATAACGGTGCACAGTAGTCTCTATTACTCAAATTACGCCGCACAGTAGCACAACTACACCAGGTAGAGCCCTTTTACACATTACGGCGGACAGATACCCATTTTTACACATTACGGCAGGCAGAGTCCCCTTTTTACACATTACGGCAGACAGCGTCCCCTTTTTACACATTACGGCAGACAGCGTCCAATTTTTACACATTACGGCAGACAGTCCCCCTATTTACACATTACGGCAGACAGAGTCTCCTTTTTTACACATTACAGCAGACAGCATATCCTTTTTTACACATTACGGCAGACAGCGTCCCCTTTTTTACACATTACGGCAGACAACGTTCCCTTTTTTACACATTACGGTAGACAGCGTCCCCCTTTTTACACATTACGGCAGAGTCCCCTTTTTACACATTACGGCAGACAGAGTCCCCTTTTTTACACATTACGGCAGTCAGCGTCCCCCTTTTTACACATTACGGCAGACAGAGTCCCCTTTTTTACACATTACGGCAGACAGCGTCCCCTTTTTACACATTACTGCAGACAGCATCCCCTTTTTACACATTACGGCAGACAGCGTCCCCTTTTTTACACATTACGGCAGACAGCGTCCCCTTTTTTACACATTACGGCAGACAGCGTCCCTTTTTTTACACATCACTGCAGACAGCGTCCCCTTTTTACACATTACGGCATACAGAGTACCCTTTTTTACACATTACAGCAGGGTCCCCTTTTAACACATTACGGCAGAGTCCCCTTTTTTACACATTACGGCAGACAGGGTCCCCCTTTTTACACATTACGGCAGACAGGGTCCCCCTTTTTACACATTACGGCAGACAGCGCCCCTTTTTTACACATTAAGCAGACAGTGGGGTATATTTACTAAGGTCCCGATTTTGACTGAGATGCCGTTTTTTCTTCAAAGTGTCATCTCGGTAATTTACTAAGCAAAAATCACGGCAGTGATGAGGGCATTCGTAATATTTTGGAAGTCCTAGGAAAAAATCACGAATCAATACACCATCGGTCAAATACGCCTGCAATTTGGTAGAAATCGGGAATTTACTAAAAAGTGCAAAACACAAACACTGCCGACAATAGCCAAACACTGCCGTGCTAAAATACAAATCGTGAAAAAGTGCTAAAAAAAAACAGACCTGCTTTTTTATCCCGTGTTTGTATAGGCATGCACGGATCCATGAGATCCGTGCATGTTTTTCAGTGGGAAGGGGGGGGAAATGTTATAAATTTTCCCAAAAAAAAATTGCGTGGGGTCCCCCCTCCTAAGGCAAACCAGCCTCGGGCTCTTTGAGCCGATCCTGGTTGCAGAAATATGGGGAAAAAATGGACAGGGGTTCCCCCATATTTAAGCAACCAGCATCGGGCTCTGAGCCTGGTCCTGGTTCCAAAAATACGGGGGACAAAAAGAGTAGGGGTCCCCCGTATTTTTGAAACCAGCACCAGGCTCCACTAGCTGGACAGATAATGCCACAGCCGGGGGTCACTTTTATACAGTGCCTTGCGGCTGTGGCATCAAATATCCAACTAGTCACCCCTGGCCGGGGTACCCTGGGGGAGTGGGGACCCCTTCAATCAAGGGGTCCCCCCCCAGCCACCCAAGGGCCAGGGGTGAAGCCCGAGGCTGTCCCCCCCATCCAATGGGCTGCGGATGGGGGGCTGATAGCCTTTGTTCAAAGTGAATGATATTGTTTTTAGTAGCAGTACTACAAGGCCCAGCAAGCCTCCCCCGCAAGCTGGTACTTGGAGAACCACAAGTACCAGCATGCGGCGGGAAAATGGGCCCGCTGGTACCTGTAGTACTACTACTAAAAAATACCCCAATAAAGACAACACACACACACACACACACACCTTGAAAGTATAACTTTAATACATCCATACACACCTCCATATACACATACTTACCTTATGTTCCCACGGTCCTCTTCTCCAGTAGAATCCATGGTGTACCTGTAGAAAAAATTATACTCACATAATCCATGGTTGAAGGCTCCTCTGCTTGTAATCCTTTTGTAATCCACGTACTTGAAAAAATAAAAAAAATGGATACCCGACCACGAACTGAAAGGGGACCCATGTTTTCACATGGGACCCCTTTCCCCGAATGCCAGAAACCCACTCTGACTGATGTCTAAGTGGGTTTCTTCAGCCAATCAGGGAGCGCCACGTTGTGGCACCCTCCTGATCGGCTGTGTGCTCCTGTACTGTCTGACAGGCGGCACACGGCAGTGTTACAATGTAGCGCCTATGCGCTCCATTGTAACCAATGGTGGGAACTTTCAGGTCAGCGGTGAGGTCACTTTCGGTCAACCGCTGACCTGAAAGTTCCCACCATTGGTTACAATGGAGCGCATAGGCGCTACATTGTAACACTGCCGTGTGCCGCCTGTCAGACAGTACAGGAGCACACAGCGTCCCCTTTTTTAAACATTACAGCAGACAGCGTCCCTTTTTTTACACATTACTGCAGACAGCGTCTCCTTTTGACACATTACGGCAGACAGAGTCCCCTTTTTTACACATTACAGCAGAGTCCCCTTTTTACACATTACGGCAGAGTCCCCTTTTTTACAGATTACGGCAGACAGCATCCCCTTTTACACATTACGGCAGACAGCATCCCCTTTTTTACACATTACAGCAGACAGCGTCCCCTTTTTTACACATTATGGCAGACAGCGTCCCTTTTTACACCTTACGGCTGAGTCCCCTTTTTTTACACATTACGGCAGACAGCGTCCCCCTTTTGACACATTACGGCAGACAGCGTCCCACTTTTTACACATTACGGCAGAGTCCCCTTTTTTACACATTACGGCAGACAGCGTCCCCCTTTTTACACATTACGGCAGAGTCCCCCTTTTTACACATTACGGCAGAGTCCCCCTTTTTACACATTACGGCAGACAGTGTCCCCTTTTTACACATTACGGCAGACAGCGTCCCCTTTTTTACACATTACGGCAGACAGCTTCCCCTTTTTACACATTACGGCAGAGTCCCCTTTTTTACACATTACGGCAGACAGCGCCCCCTTTTTACACATTACGGCAGACAGCGTCCCTTTTTTTCAATTACGGCAGACAGCGTCCCCCTTTTTACACATTACGGCAGACAGAGACCCCTTTTTTTACACATTACTGCAGACAGCGTCCCCTTTTTACACATTACGGCAGACAGCTTCCCCTTTTTACACATTACGGCAGATAGCGTCCCCTTTTTTTTTACACATTACGGCAGACAGCGTCCCCTTTTTTACACATTACGGCAGACAGCGTCCCTTTTTTTACACATTACTGCAGACAGCATCCCCTTTTTACACATTACGGCAGACAGAGTCCACTTTTTTACACATTACAGCAGAGTCCCCTTTTTACACATTACGGCAGAGTCCCCTTTTTTACACATTACGGCAGACAGCGTCCCCATTTTTACACATTACGGCAGACAGCGTGCCCGTTTTTACACATTACGGCAGACAGTCCCCCTTTTTACACATTACGGCTGTGTCCCCTTTTTTTACACATTACGGCAGACAGCGTCCCCCTTTTGACACATTACGGCAGACAGCGTCCCCCTTTTTACACATTACGGCAGAGTCCCCTTTTTTACACATTACGGCAGACAGCGTCCCCCTTTTTACACATTACGGCAGAGTCCCCCTTTTTACACATTACGGCAGACAGCGTCCCCTTTTTACACATTACGGCAGACAGCGTCCCCTTTTTTACACATTACGGCAGACAGCATCCCCTTTTTTACACATTACGGCAGACAGCATCCCTTTTTTACACATTACGGCAGAGTCCCCTTTTTTACACATCACGGCAGACAGCGCCCCCCTTTTTACACATTACGGCAGACAGCGTGCCCTTTTTTTACACATTACGGCAGAGTCCCCTTTTTACAGATTACGGCAGAGTCCCATTTTTTACACATTACGGCAGACAGCGTCCCCTTTTTTACACATTACGGCAGAAAGCGTGCCCTTTTTTACACATTACGGCAGACAGAGTCCCTTATTTTACACATTACTGCAGACAGCGTCCCCTTTTTACACATAACGGCAGACAGCGTCCCTTTTTTACACATTACTGCAGATAGCGTCCCCTTTTTACACATTACTGCAGACAGCGTCCCCTTTTTACACATTTTGGCAGACAGCGTCCCCTTTTTTACACAAATTACGGCAGACAGCGTCCCCTTTTTTACACATTACGGCAGACAGCGTCCCTTTTTTTACACATTACGGCAGACAGCGTCCCTTTTTTTACACATTACTTCAGACAGCATCCCCTTTTTACACATTACTGCAGACAGCGTTCCCTTTTTACACATAACGGCAGACAGCGTCCCCTTTTTTACACATAACAGCAGACAGCGTCCCTTTTTTTACACATTTCGGCAGACAGCGTCCCTTTTTTACACATTACTGCAGACAGCGTCCCCTTTTTACACATTACGGCAGAGTCCCCTTTTCACACATTACAGCAGCGTCCCCTTTTTTACACATTACAGCAGAGCCCCCTTTTCACACTTTACGGCAGAGTCCCCTTTTTACACATTACGGCAGACAGCGTCCCCCTTTTTACACATTACGGCAGACAGAGACCCCTTTTTTACACATTACGGCAGACAGCGTCCCTTTTTTACACATTATGGCAGACAGCGTCCCTTTTTACACATTACGGCAGACAGCGTCCCTTTTTTTTTACACATTACTGCAGACAGCGTCCCCTTTTTACACATTACGGCAGACAGAGTCCCCTTTTTACACATTACGGCAGACAGCGTCCCTTTTTTACATATTACGGCAGACAGAGTCCCCCTTTTTACACATTGCGGCAGACAGCATCCCCTTTTTACACATTACTGCAGACAGCGTCCCTTTTTTTACACATTACGGCAGACAGCGTCCCCTTTTTACACATTATGGCAGACAGCGTCCCCTTTTTTACACATAACGGCAGACAGCGTCCCTTTTTTTACACATTACTGCAGACAGCGTCCCTTTTTTTACACATTACTGCAGACAGCGTCCCTTTTTACACATTATGGCAGACAGAGTCCCCTTTTTTTACACATTACAGCAGAGTCCCCTTTTTACATATTACGGCAGAGTCCCCTTTTTTACACATTACGGCAGACAGCGTCCCCTTTTTTACACATCACGGCAGATAGCGTCCCTTTTTTTACACATTACTGCAGACAGCGTCCCTTTTTTACACATTACGGCAGACAGAGACCCCTTTTTTACACATTACGGCAGAAAGCGTCCCTTTTTTACACATTACAGCAGACAGCATCCCCTTTTTTACACATTATGGCAGACAGCGTCCCTTTTTACACATTACAGCAGACAGAGTCCCCTTTTTTACACATTACGGCAGACAGTCCCACTTTTTACACATTACGGCAGAGTCCCCTTTATTACACATTACGGCAGACAGCGTCCCTTTTTTACACATTACTGCAGACAGCATCCCCTTTTTACACATTATGGCAGACAGAGTCCCCTTTTTACACATTACGGCAGACAGCGTCCCTTTTTTACATATTACGGCAGACAGCATCCCTTTTTTTACACATTACGGCAGACAGCATCCCCTTTTTACACATTGCGGCAGACAGCATCCCCTTTTTACACATTACGGCAGACAGCGTCCCCTTTTTTACACATTGCGGCAGACAGCGTCCCTTTTTTTACACATTACGGCAGACAGCGTCCCCTTTTTACACATTACGGCAGACAGCGTCCCCTTTTTACACATTACGGCAGACAGCGTCCCCTTTTTTACACATTACGGCAGACAGCGTCCCTTTTTTTACACATTACTGCAGACAGCGTCCCTTTTTTACACATTACTGCAGACAGCATCCCTTTTTACACATTACTGCAGACAGCGTCCCTTTTTACACATTACGGCAGAGTCCCCTTTTTACATATTACGGCAGAGTCCCCTTTTTTACACATTACGCAGGACAGCGTCCTGTTTTTTTACACATCACGGCAGACAGCGTCCCTTTTTTTTTTACACATTACTGCAGACAGCGTCCCCTTTTTACACATTACGGCAGACAGCGTCCCCTTTTTACACATTACGGCAGACAGCGTCCCCTTTTTACACATTACGGCAGACAGCGTCCCCTTTTTTACACATTACGGCAGACAGCGTCCCTTTTTTTACACATTACTGCAGACAGCGTCCCCTTTTTACACATTACTGCAGACAGCGTCCCCTTTTTACACATTACTGCAGACAGCGTTCCCTTTTTTACACATTACGGCAGACAGCGTCCCATTTTACACATTACAGCAGAGTCCCCTTTTTACACATTACAACAGAGTCCCCTTTTTTACACATTACGGCAGACAGAGACCCCTTTTTTACACATTACGGCAGACAGCGTCCCCCTTTTTACACAATACGGCAGACAGCGTCCCCTTTTTACACATTACGGCAGACAGCGTCCCCTTTTTTACACATTACGGCAGACAGCGTCCCCTTTTTCACACATTACGGCAGACAGCGTCCCTTTTTTACACATTACTGCAGACAGCGTCCCCTTTTTACACATTACGGCAGACAGCATCCCCTTTTTTTTACACATTACGGCAGACAGCATGCCCTTTTTTACACATTACGGCAGACAGCGTTGCCCTTTTTACACACTACGGCAGAGTCCCCTTTTTTTACACATTACTGCAGACAGCGTCCCCCTTTTTACACAATACGCAGAGTCCCCTTGTTTTACACATTACTGCAGACAGCGTCCCCTGTTTACACATTACGGCAGATAGCGTCCCCCTTTTTAAACATTACGGCAGACAAAGTCCCCTGTTTTACACAATACGGCAGACAGCGTCCCCTTTTTACACATTACAGCAAACAGCGTCCCCTTTTTACGCATTATGGCAGACAGCGTCCCCTTTTTACACATTACGGCAGACAGCGTCCCCTGTTTACACATTACAGCAGACAGCGTAGTGACCCCAGTAGTTGTGCTGCTTATACACCGTGCCCCCAGAAGTAGTTCCACTTAGACATATAGTATAGTGCACCTAGTAATACTTATACATAATCCCCCCAATAGTAGTGCCACCTACACACATAATCCTACACACACAAACACACTTTCTCTCACTCACTCTTTCCCTCCACTTACCTAAATCTGGCTGGCCGGATCAGGAGCAGCTTCCTCTCCCTCTTCAACACAGCAGCCTGGTCTGTGTAGCTCCGCCCCTCTAACCCATGTAACTCCGCCCCCTCCATCTGTGTTAGCCCCGCCCTTTTGTTATCCAGAAGAACACTGCTCTTCTGCTTTGACAGGGAGAGGGGGGACAGATTCTTCAGGCTGCGGGCGCCGCTGCCTGTATCTGTAGTAGTGTGACAAGAGCAGCGGCAGCCGGCAGCAGCAGCAGGGGAACTCAGCACAGAGATGCAGAGCAGGAAGAGCACCTCTGCAATCTGGCGCCTACCTGCACTGCATCCCTTTGCTGAGCGGGCAGCGCCGGGCCTGCTAACAAGCAGACCTTGGCTAGAGGGATTAGAATGGTGATTGCACATGCTTATATACAGACTAGCCTTCCAGCTCCTGCTACCATCACAGCCCATTCTACTCGGTCTGTTGGACCTTCTTGGGTGGCCCGCCGTGGTGCGACCCTTGAACAATTGTGCAAGGCGGCTACGTGGTCCTCAGTGATCACATTCATAAGGCTCTATGCCTTTGATACTTCCGCCTCCCAGGATGCTTCCTTTGTACGCCGGGTTCTTGTGCCCACTAGAGTGCATCCCCTCCCATGATGAACTGCTTTAAGACATCCCCGATGTTATTCCCTGTGGAACCCCAGTGTACCCTGATGCAGAAAATAGGATTTTAATACCTACCGGTAAATCCTTTTCTCTTAGTCCATAGAGGATGCTGGGGACACCAAAAGAACCATGGGGTATAGACGGGATCCGCAGAGACATGGGCACTTTAAGACTTTCAAAAGGGGAGTGCACTGGCTCCTCCCTCTATGCCCCTCCTCCAGACTCCAGTTATAGGAACTGTGCCCAGGGAGACGGACATATTTCGAGGAAAGGATTTATTGTTAAAGTAAGGTGATATTCATACCAGTACACACCTCAAGCACGCCGCACAACATGGTAGTCAACAGAACACAAGTTAACGGCATGAACAATTTCAGCAACAGGCTGATTATAAACATAACACAACGTGTGTAACCACAACTGCAGATACAGTACGCACTGGGACGGGCGCCCAGCATCCTCTATGGACTAAGAGAAACCGCCACAGCTGGTGATCTTTTACCCTTTCCCCTTCCTCTAGCAGCAAGGAAGGAAGAACCTCACCCTTTCTTGTATTTATTGGGTCGAAAGGACTGCATTTGATAGTGGTGTGTCTTCTTTTCTTGGGAAGGCACATAAGGCAAAAATGATGACTTACCCGTGGTAGCCGTAGATACCAAATCAGCGAAGCCGTCACCAAACAAGACACCACCTTTGTACGGCAGGGATTCCATATTTTTCTTAGAGTCAGCATCAGCATTCCACTGATGAATCCACAAAGCTCGTCTAGCTGAGATTGCCATGGCATTGGCCTTTGATCCCAAAAGGCCAATATCCCTCGCAGCTTCCTTTAGGTAAGCTGCAGCGTCCTTGATATAACCCAGCGTTAAGAGGATGTTATCCCTATCTAGGGTATCTATATCAGATGACAAGTTATCTGCTCACTTTTCAATAGCACTACTCACCCACGCAGAGGCAATGACCGGCCTGAGTAGTGTCCCTGTGGTCGTATAAATGGATTTTAACGTAGCTTCCTGCTTATGATCCGCAGGGTCTTTAAGGGCTTCCGTGCTAGGTGACGGAAGAGCCACCTTTTTTGACAACCGCGATAGGGCCTTGTCCACAATGGGGGGTGACTCCCACTTTTCCCTATCCCCAGAGGGAAACGGATAAGCCACCGGAATCCTTTTGGGAATCTGAAATTTTCTGTCAGGACTTTCCCAGACTTTATCAAATAGAGTATTCAGTTCATGAGAGGGAGGAAACGTTATCTCAGGTTTCTTTCCCTTATACATACAGACCCTTTTATCTGGAACAGCAGGGTCCTCGGTGATATGCAATACCTCTTTAATAGCCACAATCATGTACTGAATGCTCTTTGCCAATTTCGGATCTAACCTGGAATCACTATAGTTGACACTGGAGTGTCCGTGTCGGTATCAGTGTCTGCCAACTGGGTAAACGTATGTTTCTGTGACCCCGAGGGGACCTGAACTTGTAATAACATATCTTCCACAGATTTCTTCCATGCCTGGGTCTGAGATTCAGACTTGTCCAATCTCTTACTAATTCGAGCTACATTAGCATTCAAAGCATTCAACACATTTACCCAATCAGGAGTCGGCGATGCCGACATGGTCACCCCCACCGCCTTTTGCGTCTCTAATACAGCCTCCTCCTGTGAAGAGCACTCAGCCTCAGACATGCCGACACACGTGTAATAAACACCCACAGACACACTGGGCTTATAGGGGACAGACCCACAGAATAGCCTGTCAGAGAGACACAGAGGGAATTTGCCAGCTCACACCCCAGCGCTAAATCAATGGGTCTGAAGCGATTACTAAAATGCCCCGGACCTGTAGCGCTTTTTATATTATATTGCACCAAATAACCTCCCCCCCCCCCCCCCCCCCGTTTTGCACCCTACTTGTTCAGCAGTGTGAGGAAGGACCGTCTCTGCAGCCAGCGGAGGAAATGGTGCCGAGTGAGCTGTGGGGACGAAGCTCCGCCCCCTTAATGGCGCGCTTCCGTCCCGCTCTTTGTATTACTGATTATACTGGTGGGGGTTAGGACAGTGTCCTTGCACTAATGTCCCCTCTTGCCAGTTCATGCTGAGGATTTTAAGCTGCCAGCAGCCTCCCTGAACATAAAAAAACCTAACAAAAAGTATTTTCAGAGAAACTCAGTAGAGCTCCCGTGTAGTGCGTCCAGTCTAACTGGGCACAATTCTAAAACTGGAGTCTGGAGGAGGGGCATAGAGGGAGGAGCCAGTGCACACTCCTTTTGAAAGTCTTAAAGTGCCCATGTCTCCCTCAGATCCCGTCTATACCCCATCGTTCTTTTGGTGTTCCCAGCATCCTCTAGGACGTATGAGAAAAGGAGATTTATGGTAAGAACTTACCTTTGTTAAATCTCTGCGAGGTACACTGGGTTCCACAGGGCACCCACCCTGACGCACTTAACTTCTTTGGGTTTGTATGGCATTAGCCGCTGATACCTTCTCCTGTCGTGAGAATGTGGTGTATGTGGCTACTAACGGTTGCCGCCTCTTTTTCCTGCTACTGCATTGGAGTGGTTAACAAAACTGAGCTCCTGTGCATGGAGGCGGGGTTATAGAGGAGGCGGCACTGAGCATCTTGGGAACAGTCAAAGCTTTTAGCCTGTTGGTGCCTCGGATCAAGATCCTACTCTACACCTCGATGTTATTCCCTGTGGAACCCAGTGTACCTCGCAGAAAGAGATTTAACAAAGGTAAGTTCTTACCATAAATCTCCTTTTCTCTTACGTCCTAGAGGATGCTGGGGTTCCATTTAGTACCACTGGGTATAGACGGGTCCAGTAGGAGCCATGTGCACTTTAAGAGTTTAACAGTGTGGGCTGGCTCCTTCCTCTATGCCCCTCCTACCAGACTCAGTTTAGAAAATGTGCCCGAAGGAGCCGGTCACAGCTAGGGGAGTTTTTCTAGTTTTATTGTTTTCTGAGTTTGCTAGGTTACAGGAAGGCTGCTGGCAACAGCCTCCCTGCTTCATGGGACTTAGGTGGGGAGTAGGAACCAACTCTTGAAGTTAATGGTTGTCTATCTCTGCTGACAGGACACTGAGCTCCTGAGGGTGCTCATCCCAAGCCCACGAGGCAACCTCTCACTCCCGCGGTACGGCCGCCACCCCCTAACAGAGCCAGAAGAAAGAGTGGTGAGTACAGCACCGGCGGCCCGGTTAGTGGCCCGGTTAGTTGCCGGCGGGAATGGCAGCACAAGGGTGGGAGCGCAGCTCTGACAGGCTGCGCTCCGGTAGGCTCAGCAATACACTGGGTTGGCGCTTGAGGGGCGTTCTGGGCCAGCGCAATTCACCCTAAACTGGTCACTTGGCTAACAGGGGCTAATCCCTGCTGTTAGCAACAAACACCTCAGGCCAGTATAAACAACTAAGTGCAGGAAGCCGCGCGCCATTGCAAGGGGCGGGGCTTCCTCTCAGAGCGGATCCAGCACTCACCAGTGCCATTTTCTCCCTGCAGATCACAGTAAAGAGACGCTGACAGGGAGTGCTCCCCTCCAGATAACTCCAGCAATACCTCAGCGGTACCAGGGCGTTATAGACAGGGGGAAAGTGTGGTAACAGTACTAACTACACTATTAAGGTTAGTTGGTTAACGCTGGGCTTTTATCATAATAACTGCCTACTGGGGCGCTGTGTGGCTGGCTCCTTTTACTCTGTGACTCTCTGAAGGTACTCTCTGGGGGAAACTGACATTTTCCTGTGTGTGTGTCTCACATTACCATGTCTAAGGACTCTGTGTCCTGTGCTGCAGAGTGTGTATCTTCTCCTGAAGAGATTATTCCATGTACTCAGGACTGCAATGTGCTTTCCCAGCCTTCTGAATCCGAACCCCCATGGGTGGATTCTTTAAGGGGAATGATATCCCAGATTTTAACAAGGTTGTCACATAATGAGATAATGGAGGGTTTGACATACTCAGCACCCACTGCTTCGTCTAAGATACCGTCTACATACCCACAAAAACGTACACTTGCCCAGATAATGCATGCGGACACTGACACCGACTCTAATACAGGGAACGGTGATGGGGATGTGCAAGGGGGGGGGATACATCACTTGCAAAGGGGGTGCAACTAATGATTGAAGCCATTAGGGATATTACTAAGAAGGTACCTGAGCAGGTGGAGGAATCTTATTTTACAGAAAGTAAGAAATACTTGCTTACCTTCCCAGCTTCTAAGGAGTTAAACTCTTTGTTTGAAAAATACTGTCAAAACCCAGAGAAAAAATTCCAGATCCCAAAAAGGGTTCTTATTGCTTTCCCTTTCCCTAAAGAGGACAGGAAAAAATGGGAAAACCCCCATATTGTAGACGCTTCTGTATCTTGATTGTCAAAGAAGGTGGTTTTACCTGTCCCTGGTTCAACCGTTTTAAAAGAGCCAGCTGACTGCAAGATTGAGACTACGCTCAAATCACTCTACACAGCTACTGGCGTAGCTTTAAGACCCACTATTGCTTGTGCGTAGATTTCTAAAGCCATAGTAAAGTGGTCAGGCACGTTACTAGAAGACTTCGATACTATGGATAGGAGTGACATTGAATTGTTTTTGCGTCACATGCAGGATTCTGCAGGGTTCATGGTGGAGGCTATGAAGCACCTTGGCATGCTGAATGCAAGGGCTACTTCCATGGCAGTCTCGGCACGCACAGGACTCTGGCTATGCCAATGGACTGCGGATGCAGAATCCAAGAAAAGTGTGTAGAACCTACCCTTCACAGGTCAAGCTCTGTTTGGGGGTGCATTGGATGCGTGGATTTCCACGGCGACTGCGGGTAAATCAACCTTTTTTCCCTCAGCAGCGCCACCGCCTAGGAAATCTTATCCTACGTCTACACTGCAGTCCTTTTGGACCGCGAAAGTTAGAAAATCCAAAACCCCTTCCACTTTCTTTAGAGGAGGTTGGGGAAATCCAGAAAACCTGCATCAACAGGTTCTCCAGAACAGAAACCAGTTTCTGCTTCCTCAAAGTCTTCAGCATGACGGTGTACCTCCCAGCCTGGAGATCAGGCATGTGGGAGCGAGACTAAAGAATTTCAGTCAAGTCTGGGTGTCATCATGCCTAGACCGCTGGGTAAAAGAAATTGTTACCCAGGGGTACAAACTGGAGTTTCAAGTGCTCCCACCTCACAGATTCTTCAAATCAGGCTTACCAGCTTCGCTGACACAAAGTGCTATCCTACAGGAAGCCATTCAAAAATTGGTTCAAACAAATGTCATTGTTCCAGTTCCACCTCACCAAAAACACAAGGGTTATTACTCAACCCTGTTTGTGGTACTGAAACCGGACGGTTCGGTAAGGCCGATATTAAATCTAAAGTCCTTAAACCCCTACTTGAGGGAATTCAAATTCAAGATGGAGTCTCTGAGAGTGGTGATCTCAGGTCTGGAGGAGGGGGAATTCCTGGTATCCCTGGATATCAAGGATGCGTACCTAAACATTCCGATCTGGCCGTCTCACCAGGCTTATCTCAGATTTGTGCTGCTGGACTGTCACTATCAGTTCCAGGCACTGCCATTTGGCCTCTCCATAGCACAGAGGGTGTTCACCAAGATCATGGCAGAGATGATGCTCCTCCTCCGCAAGCAGAGAGTGAACATAATTCCCTATTTGGATGATCTGCTGATAAAAGCATCTTCCAGGGAGAGACTGTTACAGAGTATTGCTCTCTCAACTGGACTACTCCAGGATTATGGGTGGATCCTGAACCTTCCAAAGTCACATTTGGAGCCGACAAGGAGACTGCCCTTCCTGGGGATGATACTCGACACGGAAGTGCAGAGGGTCTTTCTACCGGTGGAGAAAGCATTGGTGATCCAATCAATGGTCCGGGACTTCCAAGGAAAGTGGTGAAATCTGGAATCCATCCTTCCGATAAACATTCTGGAGCTAAGGACCGTATACAATGGCCTTCTACAAGCAGCACATCTTCTGCAAGATCAGGCCATTCAGGTTCAGTCGGACAATGTAACGGCAGTGTCTTACATAAACCGACAGGGCAGAACGAAGAGCAGAGCGGCGATGTCAGAGGTAACAAGAATCCTCCTCTGGGCAGAAAAGCACAAGGTGTCGCTGTCAGCAGTCTTCATTCCGGGAGTGGACAACTGGGAAGCAGACATCCTAAGCAGACATGGAGAAGAACCTACTTCACTAGTAGAGTGGTCCTTAACAGATTTTGGACACTGCTATCCTGCCGTAGAATAAGCGTGTTGGATGGTGAACCTGATGCGGGGAGAAATTGTCTGCTTAGAAGCAGGACACCCAACCTTGTTGGGATCATAAAGGACAAATAGAGCATTCGACTTTCTGTGACGAGAAGTTCTCTTCACATATATTTTCAAAAGCCCTCACAACATCCAAGGACCTTGAGGTAATTGAGGAGTCAGTAGCAACTGGCACCACAATAGGCTGTAGGCTGATTAATATGAAAGGCTGACACAACCTTTGGAAGAAATTGCTGATGCGTTCTGAGCTCAGCTCTGTCCTCATGGAAAATCAAATAGGGGCTCTTGCATGACAAAGGCCCCCCCCCCCCCCCCATTCCAACACACGTCGAGCAGAAGTCAATGCCAACACTGTGACCGCTTTCCAAGTAAGAAACTTGACGTCCACGTCATGTAAAGGTTTGAACCAATCTGATTGCAGGAACTGCAGCACCACATTAAGATCCCATGGTGCCGTAGGAGGAACAAAGGGTGGTTGGATGTTCAGAACCCTTTCAAGAATGTCTGAACCTCAGGGAGAGCAGCCAATTGTTTCTGGAAAAAAATGGACATGGATGAAATCTTGACCTTTATGGAGCCCAAGCGTAGGCCCGCATCCACACCTGCTTGCAGAAAGAGGAGAAACCGTCCTAGTTGAAACTCCACCGCAGGAAACTTCTTGGATTCACACCAAGACACATACATTTTCCAAATCCGATGGTAATGTTTTAACGTTACTTCCTTCCTAGCCTGTATCAGGGTAGGAATGACCGTTTTCGGAATGCCTTTCTGAGCTAAGATCTGGCGTTCAACCTCCATGCCGTCAAACGTAGCTGTGGTAAGTCTTGATAGACGAACGGCCCCTGTAGGAGAAGGTCCTCGCGAAGAGGAAGAGGCCTTGGATCCTCCAGCAGTAATTCCAGAAGATCAGCATACCAAGCCCGTCTTGGGCAGTCCAGAGCAATGAGGATCGCCTGAACTCGTTTGAGAAATCATTGGGATGAGCGGAAGTGGAGGGAACACATACACTGACTGGTACATCCACGGAGTTACCAGTGCGTCCACCGCCACTGCGTGTGGGTCTCTCGACCTGGAACAGTACCTCTGAAGCTTCTTGTTGAGGCGAGAGGCCATCATGTCTATCTGAAGTACACCCCATCGGCTTGTCACCTCTGTGAACACCTCCGGATGGAGGCCCCGTTCTCCTGGACGGAGATCGTATCTGCTAAGGAAGTCCGCTTCCCAGTTGTCCACTTTCAGAATGAAGATTGCTGACAGCGCCACCACGTGCTTTTCTGCCCAGAGGAGGATTCTTGTTACCTCTGACATCGCAGCTTTGCTCTTCGTTCCGCCCTGTCTGTTTATGTAGGACACCTCTGTGACTTTGTCCGACTGAACCTGAATGGCTTGATTTTGCAGAAGATGTGCCGCTTGTAGAAGGCCATTGTAAATGGCCCTTAGTTACAGAATGTTTATCAGAAGGGCAGATTCCTGACTGGACCACTTTCCTTGGAAATTTTCCCCTTGGGTGACAGCTCCCCAACCTCTTAAGATTTGCATCCGTGGTTAGAAGGATCCAGTTCTGAATCCCGAACCTGCGGCACTCGAATAGGTGAGAACCAACAGAGGGGTGAAATTCTGGCTTTTGGCGACAGGCGTATCCGCTGATGCATATGAAGGTGTGATCCCGACCACTTGTCTAGGAGATCCAGTTGAAAGAACCTCGCATGGAATCTTCTGTACTGAAGAGCCTCGTAGGAGGCAACCATCTTCCCCAGAAGGCGAATACACTGATGAACCGATACCCGGGTTGGTTTCAGAAGCTCCCGGACCATTGATTGGATCACCAACGCTTTCTCCACCAGTAGAAACACCTTCTGCACTTCCGTGTCTAGTATCATCCCCAGGAAGGGCAGTCTCTTTGTCGGCTCCATATGTGACTTTGGAAGATTCAGGATCCACCCATAATCCTGGAGTAGCAGAATTGAGAGAGCAATACTCTGCAACATCTTCTCCTTGGAAAATGCTTTTATCAGCAGATCGTCCAGATATGTAATTATGTTCACACCCTGTCTGCGGAGGAGTAGCATCATCTCTGCCATGACCTTGGTGAACACCCTCGGTGCTGTGGATAGGCCAAAAGGCAGTGCCTGGAACTGATAGTGACAGTCCAGCAGCGCAAATCTGAGATAAGCTTGGTGAGGCGGCCAGAATGGAATGTGAAGATATGCATCCTTGATATCCAGGGATTCTAGGAATTCCCTCTCATCCAGACCCGAGATCACCGCTCTCAGAGACTCCATCTTGAATTTGAATTCCCTCAAGTAGGGGTTCAATGACTTTAGGTTTAATTTTGGCCTTACCGAGCCGTCCGGTTTTGGTACCACAAACAGGCTTGAGTAATAACCCTTGTGTTGTAGGTGAAGTGGAACTGGAACAATGACATTTGTTTGAACCATTTTTTGGATGGCTTCCTGTAGGATGGCCCTTTCTGTCAGCAAAACTGGTAAGCCCGATTTGAAGAATCTGTGAAGTGGGAGCTCTTGAAACTCCAGCCTGTAACCATGGGCAACAATATCTTTTACCCAAGGGTCTAGGCATGATGACGCCCAAACATGACTGAAAGCTTTTAGTCTCGCTCCCACCTGCCCGACCTCCAGGTTGGGAGGTCCACCGTCATGCTGACGATTTTGAGGAAACAGAACCTGGTTTCTATTCCTCGGAACCTGATGGTGCAAGTTTTCTGCACTTTCCCCGACCTCCTCTAAAGATGGTGGGAGGGGGTTTGGATTTTTTAAATTTTGCGGTCCAAAAGGACTGCAGTGTAGGTTAAGGATAAGATTTCCTAGGCGGTGGTGCTGCTGAGTGAAGAAAGGTTGACTTTCCCGCTGTTGCCGTGGAGATTCACGCATCCAATGCATCCCCAAACAGAGCCTGACCTGTGAAGGGTAGGTTCTCCACACTTCTATTGGATTCTGCATCCGCAGTCCATTGACGTAGCCAGAGTCCTCTGCGCGCTGAGACCACCAGAGAAGTAGCCCATACATTCAGCATGCCAAGGTCCTTCATGGCCTCCACACTGAACCCCGCAAAATCCTGTATGTGACGTAAGAACAAATCAATGTCACTTCTATCCATAGTATCTAAGTCTTCTAGCAATGTGCCGGACCACTTCACTATGGCTTTCGAAATACATGCACAAGCAATAGTGGGCCTTAAAGCTACGCCAGTAGCAGTGTATAGTGATTTGAGTGTAGTCTCAATTTTGCGGTCAGCCGGCTCTTTCAAAGCCGTTGAACCAGGAACAGATAAAACCACCTTTTTTGACAACCTAGATACAGAAGCGTCAACTATAGGGGGGTTTTCCCACTTTTTTCTATCCTCTTCAGGAAACGGGAAAGCAATAAGAACCCTTTTTGGGATCTGGAATTTTTTCTCTGGGTTTTCCCAGGATTTTTCAAACAAAGAGTTTAACTCCTTGGAAATCGGAAAGTTAAGCGAGGATTTCTTACTTTCTGTAAAATAAGATTCCTCCACCTGTTCAGGTATGTTCTCAGAAATGTGTAAAACATCCCTTATGGCTTCAATCATTAGTTGTACCCCTTTAGCAAGGGATGCATCTCCCATATATCCCCATCACGGTCCCCTGAATCAGAGTTGGTATCAGTGTCAGCTTGCATTATCTGGGCAAGTGTTTTGATGAAGTAGTGGGGGCCAAGTATTGTAACTCCTCCACAGATTTCTTCAAAAACGGTGTCTCTTTCTCAGTGTGTGACATCCTTGTAGAAATCTGGGATATCATTCCCCTTAAACAATCCACCCATGGGGGTTCGGATTCCAAAGGCTAAGACAGTATACAGCAGTCCTGAGTACATGGAATAGACTCCTCAGGAGAAGATAAACAGGATACAGAGTCCTTAGATATGGTAATGTGGGATATACACACACACACACACACATACACACACACACACACACACACACACACACACACACACACACAGGAAAATGTACCTTCAGAGTCACAGAATCTAAGAAATAAGCCACCCAGCGCCCCTGTGGGCAGTTATTATGATAAAAGCCCGGCGCTGATTAACTAACCTTAATAGGTTAATTAGTACTAACAATACACTCCCTCCCTGTCTATAACACCCTGGTACTGCAGAGGATAACTGGAGTTATGTGGAGGGTAGTGCTCCCTGTCAACGTCTTCCTTCTATGTCTGCAGGGAGAAAAATGGCACTGGTGAGTGCTGTATCCGCTCTGAGGAGAAGCTCCGCCCCCTGTAATGGTGCGCAGCTTCCCGCACACATTTGATTATACTGGCCGTAGGTATTCTATGCTAACAGCAGGATTAGCCCGTTAGCTTCTTTGACCAGTTTAGGGTGACCGCGGTGGCCCAGGATGCCCCTCCTAGCTCCTACACTAAGTGTTCCTGAGCCTTCATGGAACGCAGCCTATCAGTGCTGCACTCCCACCCTTGTGCCGCCATACCTGCTGGCGACCCACTAACTTCTGGCTGTTAGGGTGTGGTGGCCGTGCTGCAGGAGTGAGCGGTCGCCTCGTGGGCTTGCGATCAACACCCTCAGGAGCTCAGTGTCTTGTCAGCGGAGATAGAGAACCATTAACTTCTACAGTTGGTTCCTACTCCCCCCCTAAGTCCCACAAAGCAGGAAGGCTGTTGCCAGCAGCTTTCCTGTAACCTAATGGCTCTAATAAAACGTAAAAACTAAGAAAACTCCTAAGGGCTCCCCTAGCTGTGACCGGCTCCTACGGGCACACTTTCTAAACCGAGTCTGGTAGGAGCAGTATAGAGGGAGGAGCCAGCCCACACTATTAATATCTTAAAGTGCCCATGGCTCCTGGTGGACCCGTCTATACTAGTGATGAGCGAGGTTCGGTTTTACTCGGTTTTACTCGGTTTTACTCGGTTCTCAAAACGGCATCTTATTGGCTATCCAAAACACGTGACATCCGTGAGCCAATAAGATGCCGCTTTGAGAACCGAGTAAAACCGAGTAAAACCGAATCCGCTCATCACTAGTCTATACCCCTTCGTACTAAATGGAACCCCAGCATCCTCTAGGACGTAAGAGAAAATTTATAAGCAACAGATCCTGTAGTACCCCTGTTATCTGCAAATTATTCCTGCACGTTAAGGGACTCATTCTGAGTCAGATACAAGGCCAAAAGTGGCAACATCCTACGATTAAAAGGCATTTGTTTCCCCCAGTTTCCTACGATTATCACCAAATTGCACATGCGTTGAACAAGCAATGACCAGCTGTGCATATGCCACACCATGGATACGCACCTTAATGGGGGGGGATGCAAGAGAGTACAGTATGCTTCTTGGGTGACTGCTTCTCTCCATCAGGTATTTGCTGCTGCAGATCAGGCAGACGCTGGGGCTGCACTGCGATAAATGTTGTGGTGTGGTCATAGTTGCCTTTTCCCATAAAGGAAATCTATCATGTAACTTGCAAAAGTATTTTGTTAATATTTTCTCACACTTTTTTTTTTTTAGAACATGAACTTACTGTATAAGAACATCTAAGAAACTTATTGTAATAAAAATGGTATACAGATACATACACATCCAAACAAGCATGAGACATAACAACAATATATTAGGCTGTTATAGCAAAATCATATAGAGCAGCATGCATGCAAGGCAAAGCTTTTACATTTAAGTATACATTTGCTTTCATTTCTATGCCTATAAAAAGGGACAGTAAGGGGTCAATCCAATTAACTCGCCCCAGCATGTGAGGGAAGGGGGGGCAAGATACTATGGGGCTGCAAACAAATATCTGCAATTTTGCCGGCATCATAAGTGAGGCTAAGAATCAGATCCTGGTTTCCATTAGTTTATTTATTTCCTATTTCTGGAATAAATGTTTTTTAAACAAAATTTGGTACTAAAGTGACCCCTTGTGGTAATAATTTGAATACTACAAAATTAGGTAGCTACAGTATTACTGTAATCCAGGTAAACACTTCAGAAATATTTTAGATTATTGTGTATGGAACAAAACTGCTCTGATTGTTCTTTGGTCATATATATTGTCATTCCCACCACAGTAAACTAGTGATACATTGTTACAGGTGGGTTAAGTTCGAGGAGACCCAGATGGGTGGATTCCCAGAAAAGTACTTCAACAAAATAACTTGAATATATAAATATGAATTTATTGTATACTTAGCTAAGGTTATTGATGAATTCAGTAGATCCAGTTCGATACAGCAATCACATCATCATACTCAGGAGCCTCGCCCTCTTCGTCTAGAGGCTGAGTTATTTTCAGATCATCCTGGTTCATCCAGGCTATCTAGGCTACTTTAACATTGCAAATTTCTATCTTATATAGGCTGAAGAACTCCTGAGTAAGGGTATTTCATGTGTCCAAAGTTCATATGATGACATATACATAAATGCTAAGAAACAGTAGGGGGCACAGACGTCTCAATTTTGAGTGTTAGAAATAACATAAAAATATCAATGTGTAACATGGATTATATAGATTAACACACAAGGTGAAAACACCATTGTCTTAATATGAAGACGCAAACATTACAAGGTTGACATATGTCCAACTCCAAACACTTGTCTTGTTTTTGTCTGTCTCATATAACCAGACAATGGACATTGCCCTTGCTTGTAAAATATACCTGTGTCAGGAATACTGACACACACAGAACATAGTTTGTAATAAATATATATATCTATATTTCCCTTGTATTAAATATATATATATATTTCCCCCTTCTTGTACTATTAAAAACACCGTATTATATTCATAACAAACACCAACCACCATTCTAAAGATATAACATAAAGCACTCCTATAATAATCCAATGAAGTTTAGAACATGATTTGTATATAGCCAGTATGCAACCTGGCATGTAATGGGTAACAAGTACTATCTTCAGAATGTTTACTCATTCTGTTCTTTGTATTTGGTGCTAAAAACACATGAGAGCATGATCTTGATGAGATTGATAATAGTGAAACTTATATTATTGTATCACTCCTTACACTCCACCCTCTGCTCTCTGGTTTTGCACCATAATATACCTTGCAAGTTATATCCTGTATCAGTTATCATCTTAACATTTTCTAAACAAGAACAACATTTACCTATTAACTATATACCACATTTAAATCACCAAATATTATTTTTAAAAAAACATAAGCAAAGCATCATTTTAGATGTAGGATTCCTATGAGCAACATTTTTAATCCAGAGAATCAATTTGTTGTATTAAACCAGGATATCATATTCTGGATCATTGTCAGTACTTAGTTACTCCTCCTTTAACTTTGGTACTCGCTTGATATGGGCTGTCAAAGGGTAAATAATGTCTATAAAGTCTAGTTCAATAAAGTCTTGGGATATTGCTGAATGTATGAATCCATGCAATATATGGTTCAAGTTCAATTTTCCATAATTATATAGATGATGTGTCATCCATCTTGTGCAAATGTCTTATCTTCATGGTCTCTTTCTTGTATAAGAAACTTCTTTCTAGCCATAGTCATCACAGGCACCTCTCAAGTTAAGTCCTCTCATCTCCTCTTTCAACGAGTGTAGAAGTAATCAGTCTGTTGGCTTAAGAACAATAGACAGTGTGAGATAAACCATTACATTAAAACAAAATAAACATTTCTTTATCCTACTACTAATATCTCTTCTTCCTGTTTTTATTTCTAAACATTTCTACAGAACAATCTTATCATAACTGTATGTTTTTGTGAAAAGAAACCCTGAAAATATTCCCCCCAAAAATTCAAGCTTTTACCACCCTCTGGTTAATAAAACATATATACATACAGTCTGCTCTAAACACCAATTTGCATATGCATGAACATTCCTGTTTCCTAAACAACACATCCATTCCTTCAATCATACTGATGTCAGTTTTGTGAATGGTATGAATCATTAAAGAACCAATATACTCTTGTGTTCTGTCTGTAAAATGGGTGTCTGTCTGCTCAAATCTTCTTGGACATCCCATAATAACAACAAAAAAGTATTTAAGTATTTGTCAACATCGGGATAGTCTCTTATCTTTCTTCTCTCTGCTTAAGACAACTTCACTCCTGGATGACGATGTTCTGTAGCTGTTAAATACAGCATTCTTCTTCTTGGCAGGAAATTCTATATTCAAATTGCCATACTTGTGCCGTTTATATTTCAAAGTTCATGTGCCCTTTTTCTGTGTTAGGGAAGAAACTCCACATTTTCAACTGCTGGCAAACTTGAAAGTTCTCTGTAATATCAACCATGGTCTGGATACAGGCAATACCTCTGACTTGAGCTTGCTGGAATGAAGCTTCCACTCTTCCATGGCTTGACAACAGCATCAGTATTTGAACCCAGCATCTTAGCACCATCAGTGCTGTATCTGTGACAACTTGCACACCACGCTTTGCACTCAGTTTTTGTGTCTGCATGCCCTTCAAGACATAAGCGTATTTGTCAGCATGTTCCATGTCAGCAACCATCAGTATATATTCCATGTCAGCAACCATCCACATGGGCTTGACAATTGTCCAGTTTTCAAAGCAAAGATTTACTGGATTTATTGTCTCTGCAACTGCTTCTGTCTGAAGTCTGACAGTCTGTATAGGTTGCTTCAACCCTGCATCAGCTGTCCACTCTTGGTCTTCATCTGTAAATGTGACAAAATTATACATAAACCAGTATTTCACTCCATCTTCCAATGGTTCCTCCCACCGTGGAGCTGTGCTTATGGAAAAATCCAAATTAGACAGTTCTGTTATCTCTGTCAACACTGGTTTAAATTTGACAAGTCCAGCAAGTAGATTTCCGGTTGTTGTTGGTAACTGCGCATCTTTCAACAGTTTCAATACCATTGAATACATTGGGGTTCGAATTTCAGTACCAAACACAAAATCTGAACTAAATCCCCAAATCAGTGTGTTTCTAACTCTCTGTTGCTCTCTGTTATCAGACAGTTTGTCTGTAGTGGGTTGCACATCGTAAATCTTTATCAGTGTGTTACCAACCCCCTTGTTGAATGAGTATCTCCCAGCCTGTGTGTCATCAGCTGGTATACAATTATCAGGTATCCAGTTTACTTTGCATGTTTGCTCATGAAACACATCTTGTTCACTTTTTTCAGCAAGAAACTTGAAATCATTCAGTATGTTTTCCCATGTAACTTTCTTAAAAGAATCTTCTACCACCCCACATTCACATTTCTGCTCAGAATCATTGTTGCCCTTATCTGTAGTGTCAATGTGCATGGTCATTTCTGTCTGGCAATTTGTTATCACAGTTTGGGCTGTGTCTGTGATACTCTGCATGGAGCAGCAATGCTCTCCCCTCTCTGTATTGTGTAAATCAAACCTCCCTTTCACACATGCAGTTTGTGAAATCTTGTGGGTATCAACATCAGTCCCTCCTAACTCTGAACAGCCCCCCTTGATTTCATCACTATCTGGGCTGAAACTATGTGAGAGGGCTAAAACTTCACACTGTTGTCTGAGAATTTCAACATCCTTTGTTACATCTGCAGTTTTAACTACATTCTTATTATCTACTGTGGTTTGTATACAGTTAGTGCAAACAAAATGATTAGGCGTCCCATCTTCAATTTGTCTATTCTCTTGTGAGGAAGTGCAAGTAGTATGTCTAACAGAGTGCAGCTGCCCTGTTACATCTTCCTCATATTCTACCTCAGAATCACTATCTAACTGTTCCCACTTTTGTGAGGTAATCAATGTGCGTATCTGCACAGAATCATATTTGGGCTTTTTACCCAGCTGTTTCTTACAGTTCACTCTTTTTACAACATAAGTTTCAAACTGTGTCTGCAATTCACTGGTACACTGTTCCTGGGACAACACACAAGTTCGCAGGACAGTATTTTGTTCCCTTAGTGCATCTCGCTCTATCAGCACTTCCTGTACCTGTGAAACGAGTTTACAGACAGCCTGTGCATTGAGCTTCTGAATTGCAGTCACGGCTCGATACTCATTTTCCCAAAAAATACTTAAATCAACATTCTGTAAATCTTCTAAAGGAGTTACAGTCCTGATTGGTTGCATGTATTTAGCGTCAGTCTCCAAAATATCATAACAGTGTCCGGATCTATTTAGATATGATGGAACACTTGCCCGCTTCTTACTGAATAACCTTTTAAACATTTTTCTTATACAAAATATATAGCACTTTCTGGGGGTCTAAACGGGGTCTCCTGGCTGGCTCGCCAAATGTTACAGGTGGGTTAAGTTCGAGGAGACCCAGATGGGTGGATTCCCAGAAAAGTACTTCAACAAAATAACTTGAATATATAAATATGAATTTATTGTATACTTAGCTAAGGTTATTGATGAATTCAGTAGATCCAGTTCGATACAGCAATCATATCATCATACTCAGGAGCCTCGCCCTCTTCGTCTAGAGGCTGAGTTATTTTCAGATCATCCTGGTTCATCCAGGCTATCTAGGCTACTTTAACATTGCAAATTTCTATCTTATATAGGCTGAAGAACTCCTGAGTAAGGGTATTTCATGTGTCCAAAGTTCATATGATGACATATACATAAATGCTAAAAAACAGTAGGGGGCACAGACGTCTCAATTTTGAGTGTTAGAAATAACATAAAAATATCAATGTGTAACATGGATTATATAGATTAACACACAAGGTGAAACACCATTGTCTTAATATGAAGACGCAAACATTACAAGGTTGACATATGTCCAACTCCAAACACTTGTCTTGTTTTTGTCTGTCTCATATAACCAGACAATGGACATTGCCCTTGCTTGTAAAATATACCTGTGTCAGGAATACTGACACACACAGAACATAGTTTGTAATAAATATATATATCTATATTTCCCTTGTATTAAATATATATATATATTTCCCCCTTCTTGTACTATTAAAAACACCGTATTATATTCATAACAAACACCAACCACCATTCTAAAGATATAACATAAAGCACTCCTATAATAATCCAATGAAGTTTAGAACATGATTTGTATATAGCCAGTATGCAACCTGGCATGTAATGGGTAACAAGTACTATCTTCAGAATGTTTACTCATTCTGTTCTTTGTATTTGGTGCTAAAAACACATGAGAGCATGATCTTGATGAGATTGATAATAGTGAAACTTATATTACTGTATCACTCCTTACATACATTGTGTATTTCCATTTAAATAAAATGTTGATTCATCTTGACAGGTCTACACGGTTAAAGGATTCTTACTTGTAATAAGTAGAAGCATAATTTTCTAGCTGGTTAATTATCTATGTACACTGTAAAAACTAAGAAGTGACAATCAGAACAATTGTAATTAACTCTGCAATTTACCCGTCACAGCCCAGCCACCTCAAGGCATCACACAAGTGAAGTAGCAGTGTAAATGTTAATAAGTGTTGCATTATTAAGAGAAATACAGTAGGTGCCAAAAGTGTTACATAGGTGAGAGGTAGCAATTAATGTGTTCAAAAATGTTAAATGTACTCATGGGGTCTGCACCACACAGTAACCCTACCATCAACCCAAAATGGCTGGAACATTGACTCATCAGACCACACCACAGCCAGTTCTCCATAGTTCAATTAGCAATGTCATGAGCCCAAGTGAGGCGCTGTCATCCTGTGTTGTAGTATTCTGGTGGGTCATTTGCTCCCATATCCCATGGAAGCTAAAGAGCACTGCACTGACCTGCTGGATATGCTTCTGGGGCCTCTTGCATTGAATGTGGGTGTGATTTGAGCTAGTGTTGCTTATCTGTTACCATGGACAATTCTAACCACATGCCACTGAACACAGTCATTAAGCACCCATGCTCAGCCAATGCACTGTCAACGGTGGTTGGTAATGCCTTCTATGAGGTATTCTCGGTACTGTATATGAAACCATGAATTGATTAATATTGGATGTCCGCATAACTTAATATTTCCAGAACAGAGTTAATTATATTTCAACCGGCCAATATTAGTTACCAACTCTGAAATTTACTTTTAACTGTCCTTTGTTCCCCAAATTCAATCTGTCTCAAAATCCTGTTACATGCATCTAAAAAACATGTCTAAAATACGACAATACCTAAGCATGACACTGCAAAAACTCTAATCCATGCTCTCATTATCTCCTGCATTTATTAATGCAATTGTCTCCTTACTGGTTTTACAAAAAACAACAACTCACCACTACAATCCATTCTGAATGCAGATGCGAAGCTAATCTTCCTCACTAGACATTAATCGGCTGCAGATCCACTCTGTCAGTCCCTCAATTGGTTACCATTATTCTACCGTATTAAATATAAAATACTTTTACTCACACACAAGGCCATTAACCAAACTATAACAATGTACATTTCTTTGCTTATCTCAAAATATCTGCCAACACGACCTCTTCCCTCTTCACAACATCTTCGTCTCTTATCCACACTCATTATTCACTTCCATTCATGATTGCAGGAATTTCTTCAAGCTACACCCACTCTGGATACGAATTTCTCCTAATCTCCTACCCACTCTGGATAAGAATCTCTCCTGGGGGTAAATTTACTAATATGGGAGTTCTATTTAAGATGGGATGTTGCCCATAGCAACCAATCAGCTTCTACTTCTCATTTATCTAGCACCTTCTAGAAGATAATACCTGGAATCTGATTGGTTGCTATGGGCAACATCCCATCTTAAATAGAACTCCCATTTTAGTAAATTTACCCTCTAGTCTCCAAACCTTCAAGCATTCCCTGAAAACTCACCTCTTCAGGCAAGCTTATATTCCAGAACAGCTCACTCGACCTTCGTAAGCTTTCCTATCCAGTTACATCCCCTCTTTACGGTCCACACATATCCTCACATATTTTCTTACTTCACTTTCCCATCCTCCTGACCGCAGGCCAACATTACTGTGTGACCATATCATACAGCCCACCAAGAAACTTTGCAATCTGGTGAACAAATGCAATAGATAGCACTTATCCTTGTGTATCAATGCCTATTTCTCTATAGATATTAAGCTTGCGAGCAGGGCCCTCCTACTTCTGTGACTGTTTGTTATTGCCCAGTTTTGTTTACTCAATATTGTTTCCAGTTTTAAAGCACAAGGGAATATCCTGCGCTATATAAGAAACTGTTAATAAATAATAAATAAATAACTCTGTGGAACAGAATGTCTCCTCTGTCGGCACTCACTATCATGCCCCGTTCAAACTCCAGTGGGCGATTCTCCCGAAAGTGAACAAAGTACAAAAAACAAATTTTCACTAACCAGCAATTTGTTTCTATTTATTAAATGTACACATTCCAAAGTATAAAGATAGTACTTTGCTTTACCTCTAAACTACATGTTAGATTTTTTTTTTAGGTTTTTCATTACACCAATGTAGAAGTTCCAAATCATAAACAAAAACCAATCGCCACATGGTTCTGTAAATTGTAGTTGTTTCGAAGTACCTTCTCTTTCTTCACTCTACCCAATGTGTTATTTTCAAATTAATTATGAAATCTGCCATATAGCTTAAATATACACAGAAATATTAATATTTAAGTATGCTAGGCAGCTCCGTCCCGTGCATCACTGTGAAAGGCAACATTTTCATACCGTACTAATAATAATCACAAAACAAAATCACCACAGCTCATTTTTGTAGTCTTGATATGTAACTAAAATCCATGAACAAATTATGATAATCGTTTTCATTTGCTCTAAAAGAGAGAAAAACTAAAGTGTCCCATGCATCACACGAATCAAGCTAAATCTGGGAAGTAATAATACCATCTTGCATTTGCAACTTCTGGAGGCTGTAACTTTCTTACAATGTTGTCCTGGGTGTAAACCTTATCCTCCTGTGTTGGCCATTTCCACTGTTTAGATCTACCGTGCTGAATCATCAACTTTAGACCCAATAACCTGTGTCACCTCCCTAGGATACTGCTGTCCATTGTAAGTTACCAACAACCGGTTTACGTTTTTTATTTTATTTTCAGGGTCTTCAAACTGAAATTTATTATTTGATGAAACTGCATTTGCATATACCTGTATTTCTTTACTTGGTGTGCATTTAATTCCATGTAACTTTGATATTCCTGGAATACATGTTGCATTTTTCCACATCTTATCATTAAGTGGAATGTTTTTCTCACCAATGTATAGGACTCTTGTGAATGGCATCAACGACTTTACAAGTTCAGCAAAATCGTAAGCAGATTGCCCAATAGGGGCATTGGCCTTTTTGCTCATTACTGTATTCTTCACAATTGAGTTGGCTCTTCCTCCTATGGGGTCTATGCAATTAGTGCCGGTATTTCCGACAGCCGGCAGTTTCCGAAAGGAATAGGTCGAATTTGCATTCAACCTATTCAATGCAAGTGCCGACAGTTTAAGGGTAATGCAGATTCGACTTGTTAACAAGTCAAATCTGCATTGTCGGAAATGCTGGCTGTTTGCGGCCAGCATTGAATACTGAACTGTCAGATCCTCTCCGTCGGAGAGGATCTGGCATGAACTGAATATACCCCTATGCCATCAACCACACCCTTGCCATGTGAGGTGGCCTAATGCTTCCAGTGAAATACCTTGCTGTATTTTTCACTGAGTTCTTTAAAAAAAAAACATATCTGTTCTTAAACTCTGAAGAAGGTCCATCTCTCCAAATCACTTCTTCAAAGTTCTTATTTTCTCCAGAGCTTGGATGAATATTGAGCCTAATTCAGACCAGATCACTCCTCTGCGAATTTGCAGAGGTTTGTGATCGGAGAGTCGCCGCCCAGACAGAGTGAAAAACCACCCCATGCAAGTCTGCATATGCTGTGCAAAAAGCTTTGCAAAAGCCGGTCAGCTGCAAATCTGTTCGCAACTCCCTCACCATCGAATGTTTTTTCCAATCTGTGCAGTCTGCGCGTAGCCCAAGACATACTCCTACAGTTCGATAGAATCTGGCTGATTGGGCTTTTTCTTTAGTGTCAGAACAGATTAGGAAAGTCTGATAAGCCTGGTGGCACATAACAGCAGCAGTGAATAATGTCACACTGCTCCTAGACCAAAGTGAACTCTGCACTTCATTTTGAAACTGTAGTTCATAGCAAAATCTACTTGCAAGATTTACCTTTGGACCAGGAGTATTCCGGATATGGGATTTTTCCGGATAATGGAATACCCGGTCCAGTGGTCATCGCGGGGGTCTGCGGTGAGGTCAGTGGTGGTCCAGAAATTTGTCAAAGTAGTAGTGATGTCATGACATCACGGCACGTCATGACGTCACTACAGGTCTGGGATATTCCGGTTTTCAGAATATTCCAGATAACGGAGACCCGATCTGTATTATGTTTTGAACTAACCATAAAAATTGCCCAAATCATTGTTCCAAAATGCTAAACACAGTCTTCCAAGACTGGAAAAGACGTAATAATTCACACAAGTCCTGTGCATCACTTTCAATTGTCCCGTGCATCACAAGGTTTAAAAATTCACAACATTTCACAGTTGTTTAATTATTTAATTTAATTTATACCAAAGCAATCTCTGAAGTATGTTTAAATTGAAAATGCATTTTACAAGCAGGTACCCTTTCACACGTCACAGAATTATTCATTACATTCTTTTAATGTAGAAAATAGTTTCTATGAATCCTGTGCATCACACACTTAGCATTTCATTTTCCTTTTAAACTGGTCTGTGAGGAAATTGTTGTTTTATGAAAACTTAATTGCTCAGTAGCAATGCCTTACCCTATAACTTAAGACCCACTTAAATCTTAGTATTTTGGAGAAGTATGTAGTTTGAATGTGTGAAGCTGTCCCATGCATCACCAGGAGAATCACCCTAATAATTCATGTCACCTTGCCATGAGCAGCCTAGCCAGTGTTCAAACTCAGTCATGCGATGTCAGATTACAACTGAAGGTCTGGGCATTTCCAAGATGTCACAGAAAGGTAGTGCCACCTACCATTACCTTTACATACCGATATCACATGACTTTTGGCACTTCAGTGTATAAATTACTGTAGTTTACTTTTCCAATTTTAACAAATCTAGCATTTCTTTATAATGTAACACATTCATAAGGTAGGCATCTTTGACCTGTCAGCTTTACTTCTTTTTTTTTTGATTGACTGGTCTTTAAAACTAAACACCATATACTATATGAATCATAACAGTGATATATTCTCACATCTACCACCATTTATTTTGGCTTGCAAAGAGCACTGCTACTCAGCTTTCCACATATGAGGTTTCATAAATATTTTCCATATTTGATCTACCCATTTGACTGCATTGAACATAAGAATAATTGTCTTTTCACCATAGCTTAGTTGCATTCTTACCTTGATCGTCAGTGAATCTCAACTTATATTTCTCTACTGAACTAGCTAGTTATTAACTGTTTTGTAGCTTGTTCTTTATTTTCAACTCAATAAAGTATATTGAAGAGAACATTACAAGTTAAGCAAGACGTATAAACAAAGATTTTGTACAGTATAACATTTGTAGAGAGAAAGAACATCAGTCAGTAGAAAGAGAAGGAAGAAAAAAAAAAGTTTTTTTCAATAATGTTAAAGCACAATTTATATTGACATTAGGAATTTTTGAATAAAGCTGGTCATATACGTAAAGATTCTTCCCAACTATTTGGATGGTTGAATGACAATCTTGGCCACCTTAACCAACTTTTCATCAGACCAGCCAACTACTCTATAAAGGAACGTTTCTGACATCTCAGAGGGGATTCAGTATGATATCCCGGCTGTCGGGATCCCGGCAGTCGGCGGCGAGCGCAGCGTGCTCACCATGCTTCAGGCCTGGTGTCGACCTTAGGTCACCACAGGGTTGTATTCCTCTTTGGGTGGTGGGGTGGACCACCACCCAAATGGGGATTCCAACTGCCAGTATTTCACCTGGTATCGGGCTTCTGGCGTCAGTATCCTGAGAGGCGTGATCCAGACAGCCGGTAAAATGAATGCCTCCCCTCAGAGGTAGATGGACATTTTCTGTCTATTCTTCAAAATAAAAAAAATAAATAATTTAAAAAAATTGTGTTACACATATGCCATCTGACCCCTAATCTGCAGCCTTTATCAGACATACCCCCGTGCAAAGCAGTGTGTCACACAATCTCCCACACGCACACAACACAGTCCACCAGGGGTGAAGCTAGCCTTTCTTTAACCCAGGGAAAGACTCAACAGGGCACCATCCCAGTAGACAGAAGCATTAGTCACTACCATATACTACATACAGCATTAGTTATCAAAAATAAGAATTTACTCACCGGTAATTCTATTTCTCGTAGTCCGTAGTGGATGCTGGGTACTCCGTAAGGACCATGGGGTATAGACGGGCTCCGCAGGAGACTGGGCACTCTTAAAAGAAAGATTAGGTACTATATCTGGTGTGCACTGGCTCCTCCCTCTATGCCCCTCCTCCAGACCTCAGTTAGGGAAACTGTGCCCGGAAGAGCTGACATTACTAGGAAAGGATTTGGAATCCAGGGTAAGACTCATACCAGCCACACCAATCACACCGTACAACTCGTGATAACTATACCCAGTTAACAGTATGAACAATAACTGAGCCTCTCTCAACAGATGGCTCATACAATAACCCTTTAGTTAAGCAATAACTATATACATGTATTGCAGAGTGTCCGCACTTGGGACGGGCTCCCAGCATCCACTACGGACTACGAGAAATAGAATTACCGGTGAGTAAATTCTTATTTTCTCTGACGTCCTAGTGGATGCTGGGTACTCGGTAAGGACCATGGGGATTATACCAAAGCTCCCAAACGGGCGGGAGAGTGCGGATGACTCTGCAGCACCGAATGAGCAAACTCAAGGTCCTCCTCAGCCAAGGTATCAAACTTGTAGAATTTTGCAAAAGTGTTTGAACCCGACCAAGTAGCAGCTCGGCAAAGTTGTAAAGCCAAGACCCCTCGGGCAGCCGCCCAAGAAGAGCCCACCTTCCTCGTGGAATGGGCTTTTACTGATTTAGGATGCGGCAGCCCAGCCGCAGAATGTGCAAGCTGAATCGTGCTACAGATCCAGCGAGCAATAGTCTGCTTTGAAGCAGGAGCACCCAGCTTGTTGGGTGCATGCAGGATAAATAGCGAGTCAGTTTTTCTGACTCTAGCCGTCCTGGAAACATAAAGTTTCAGGGCCCGGACTACGTCCAGCAACTTGGAATCCTCCAAGTCCCTAGTAGCCGCAGGCACCACAATAGGTTGGTTCAAATGAAACGATGATACCACCTTAGGGAGAAATTGGGGACGAGTCCTCCATTCTGCCCTTTCCATATGGAAGATCAGATATGGGCTTTTACATGACAAAGCCGCCAATTCTGACACACGCCTAGTACAAGCTAAGGCCAAAAGCATGACCACTTTCCACGTGAGATATTTTAGCTCCACGGTCTTAAGTGGCTCAAACCAGTGGGATTTTAGGAATCCAACACACGTTAAGATCCCAAGGTGACACTGGAGGCACAAAAGGGGCTGAATATGCAGCACCCCTGTAACAACGTCCGAACTTCAGGCAGTGAAGCCAGTTCTTTTTGAGAGAAAAAGGGATAGGGCCGAAATCTTGGCCTTTATGGATCCTAATTTTAGGCCCATAGTCACTCCTGACTGTAGGAAGTGCAGGAATCGACCCCCCCTGGAATTCCTCTGTAGGGCCTTCCTGGCCACACACCAAGCAACCTATTTTCGCCATATACAGTGAAAAAGTCTTGCTGTCACGTCTTTCCTAGCCTTTATCAGCGTAGGAATAACTGCATCCGGAATGCCCTTTTCCGCTAGGATCCGGCGTTCAACCGCCATGCCGTCCAACGCAGCTGCGGTAAGTCTTGGATCAGACAGGGTCCCTGTTGCAACATGTCCTGACTGAGAGGCAGAGGCCATGGGTCCTCTGAGAGCATTTCCTGCAGCTCCGGGTACCGAGTCCTTCTTGGCCAATCCGGAGCAAAGAATATTGTTCACACTCCTCCGTTTATTACAATTCTCAGCCCTTGGGTCTGAGAGGAAGAGGAGGGAATATATAGACCGACTGGAACACCCACGGTGTTACTAGTGCGACCACAGCTATCGCCTGAGAGTCCCTTGACCCAGCGTAAAACCTTTTTTTATCTTTTTATTGAGGTGGGACGCCATGTAGTCCACCTGAGGCAGTTTCCATCAATTTGCAAAACTGCGTGAAGACTTCCTGATGAAGTCACCACTTTCCCGGGTGGAGGTCGTGTCCACTCCCGGAATGAACACTGCTGACAGTGCGCTTACTTGATTCTCCGCCCAGCGAAGAATTCTGGTGGCTTCTACCCTCGCCACCCTGCTCCTTGTGCCGCCCTGGCGGTTTACATGAGCCCCTGCGGTCTGACTGTATATGGCCCTTAGTTCCAGGATATTGATGTGAAGGCAAGTCTGTTGGCTTGACCACAAACCTTGGAATTTTCTTCCCTGTGTAACTGCCCCCCACCCTCAGAGGCTTGCATCCGTGGTCACCAGGACCCAGTCCTGAATGCCGAATCTGCGGCCCTCGGGAAGGTGAGCACTCCGCAGCCACCACAGGAGAGACACCCTGGCCCTGGGGGATAGGGTGATTAACCGATGCATCTGAAGATGTGATCCGGACCACTTGTCCAGTAAGTTCCATTGTCCTTGCATGGAACCAGCCGAAGGGGATGGCCTCGTATGATGCCATCATCCTTCCCAGGACTCGAGTGCAGTGATGCACTGACACCTGTTTTGGTTTTCAATAGATTCCTGACCAGTGTCATGAGCTCCTGAGCTCTCTCTATCGGGAGATAAACCCTCTTCTGGTCTGTGTCTAGGATCATGCCTAGGCGAGGCAGATGAGCTGTAGGAACCAACTGCGACTTCGGAATATATAGAATCCAGTCGTGTTGCCGTTTCACTTCCAGAGAAGGTGATACGCTGTCCAGCAACTGCTCTCTTGATCTCGCTTTTATGAGGAGATCATCCAAGTATGTGATAATAGTGACACCTTGCTTCCGCAGGAGCACCATCATATCCGCCATTACCTTGGTGAAATTGGTAATGACAATCCCGTACCGCAATTCTGAGGTACGCCTGATGAAGTGGATAAATGGGGACACGAAGGTATGCATCCCTTATGTCCCGATTCATTTCAGGCTTGCAATGACCGCTCTTAGCGATTCCATCTTGAGCCTGAACCTTTTCAGGTATATGTTCAGGGATTTTAATTCAATATGGGTCTAACCGAACCGTCTGGTTTCGGGATTATAACATGGTCGAATAATAACACCCTCTTGTTGAAGGAGGGGACCCTTGACCACCACCTGTTGAAGATACAATTTACGAATTGCAGTTAACACTGGCTCCCTCTCTTGGGGGGAAGCCCGCCAGGTCCTCGGTGAGGGGGCATCTTCTCACAGTCCAGCCTGTATCCCTGCGATACAATTTCTATTGCCCAAGGATCTAACAGGGAGTGAACCCACTTGTGGCTGAACTTAAGAAGGCGTGTCCCCACCGGGCCTAGCTCCGCCTGTGGAGCCCCAGCGACATGCGGTGGATTTTTGTAGAGGCCGGGGAGGACTTCTGTTCCTGGGGACTAGCTGTGTTGTACAGCTTCTTTCCTCTGCCCCCGGCTCTGACAAGAAAGGATGCACCTCAGACTTTCTTGTTTCTTTATTCGAAAAGCTGCATTTAATCATGTCGTGCTTTCCTAGGCTGTGCAGGAATATAAGGCAAAATATCAGAAATACCAGCTATAGCTGTGGAGACCAGGCCCGAGAACCTTTCTCCACACAATCCTCAGCCTTCCATATGCCTCTTAAGTCGGCATCATCTGTCCAATGTATATTCTACAGGACACGTCAAGCAGAAATCGACATAGCTTTTGTCTCTAGGACCCTTTGGGCATGCTTTATAATTATATATCTATCACTTAAGACAGCATCTTAAAATATTTATATGCATACTAGGGTCTCAATCTCTGCTGATAAGGTACCTGTCCACGCTGCCACAGCGCTATAAACCCATGCCGACACAATCGCCGGTCTGAGTAGTATACTAGAATGTGCACACTATCTGCAGGATCCCTGAGAATAGCTAGTGCAAACAGGACACCCAAGGGGAAGATTCTCAACACATCCTGGCCCTAGTGGGGAAAGGATACAGCCTGAGAATTCTCTTGTGGGAAGCTGCCGTCTCTTGTCTGGAGATTCCCGCTCTTTTTCCTCATGAGAGGAGGGAAATTTACCTCAGCATTCTTCCCCTTAACATGTGTACTCTCGTGTCAGGGACAGATGAGTCATCAGTGATATGCAAATCATCTTTTATTCCAATAATCATATATTGAATATCTTTTAGCCCTCTTGGCTGTAACTTTGCATTATCGTAGTCGACAGTGGAGTTAAACTCCGTGTCGATACTTTGTTATTTTGGATAGTGAGCATAGAGAGACTCTGGACTCTGTGACATAGGGACAGACCAGGGTAGATTTCCTTTCTGTTCCCTAACCTTTTGTGCAATAATTTTACCTCAGCACTTACACATATCCAAACAGGTGTCGGCGTTGTTGACGGAGACACCCTCCCACACACTTATCCGCTCTATCACCTCCTTAGAGGAGCCTTTTACCTCAGACATGTCGACACACGCGTACCGACACACCACACACACAGGGGATGCTCTATTTGAAGACAGTTCCCCCACCAGGCCCTTTTGAGAGACAGAGAGAGAGTATGCCAGCACACACCACAGCGCTATATAATACAGGGATGTACACTATACCGAGTGATTTTCCCCCTATAGCAGCTTATATACACAGTTTTGCGCCTAAATTTATGTGCCCCCCCTCTCTTTTTTACCATTTGTGTACCAGGATACTGCAGGGGAGAGCCTGGGGAGCTTCCTTCCAGCTGAGCTGTGAAGAGAAAATGGCGCCGGTGTGCTGAGGAAGAAGGCCCGGCCCCCTCAGCGGCGGGCTTCTGTCCTTTTATGTACTTTAATGGCGGGGGTTAATGCACATATACAGTTTATCAGACTGTATTATGTGCTTTTCGCTAAGTAAGGTAATCTAATTGCTGCCCAGGGCGCCCCCCCCCACCAGCGCCCTGCACCCATCAGTGACCGGAGAGTGTGGTGTGCTAAGGGAGCAATGGCGCACAGCTGCAGTGCTGTGCGCTACCTTAATGAAGACCGGAGTCTTCAGCCGCCGATTTTCAACTTCTCTTCGTTCTTCTGGCTCTGCAAGGGGGACGGCGGCGCGGCTCCGGACGACCGAGGACTGGGCCTGTGTTCGATCCCTCTGGAGCTAATGGTGTCCAGTAGCCTTAGAAGCCCAAGCTAGCTGCAAGCAGGTAGGTTCGCTTCTCTCCCCTCGGTCCCACGTAGCAGTGAGTCTGTTGCCAGCAGATCTCACTGAAAATAAAAAACCTAACAAATACTTTCTTTTCTAGGAAGCTCAGGAGAGCCCCTAGGGTGCATCCAGCTCTGGCCGGGCACAGATACTAACTAACTGAGGTCTGGAGGAGGGGCATAGAGGGAGGAGCCAGTGCACACCAGATATAGTACTTAATCTTTCTTTTAAGAGTGCCCAGTCTCCTGCGGAGCCCGTCTATACCCCATGGTCCTTACGGAGTACCCAGCATCCACTAGGATGTCAGAGAAATGTATTACACACATTACTGGTCACAATATACTACACACAACATTAGTGACTGCCAATACTACACACAGCATCAGTGACTGCCAAATACTACTCACAGAATCAGTTACTACCATATACTACAGACAGCATTAGTAGCCGCCATATAATACTGGCTGCATCGGTGACTGTATATAATACAGGAAGCATTAGTGAGTGCCATAAATTACAGACCACTTACCCCCACCTAATTCTTAGTATTATAAACAATAAGCTATACCGAACCCCCCATATACACTAACCTACCTGTTGGAGATATCTTCAAATCATCTGTTAAATCTGATCCTTTCCTGTTGAAGTCACACAGCACCGGGCTGGTTATAGACTATTGATGGCTTGTTACCAGTTATGGTCTGATGGTGAGTGGTTTCACCATTGATGAGAGGCAACCAATGGTAAAACATACACACTATATGGACAAAAGTATTCGAATGCCTGACCATTATACCAACAGGGACTATAATGACATTGTATTCAAATATACTGTATATACTTTAATATGGAGTTGGTCCCTCTTTTGCAGCTATAAACGCTTCCACTCTTTTTGGAAGGCTTTCCACGAGATTTTGGAGTGTTTCTGTGAGAATTTCTGCCCATTCATTCTGTAGAGCCTTTATGAGGTCAGGCACTGATGTTGGACGAGTAGGTCTGGCTCGCAATCTCCATTCCAGTTCATCCCAAAAGTGCTCAATGGGGTTGAGGTCAGGGCTCTGTGCGGGCCAGTCAAGTTCTTCCACAATGAACTCATCAAACAGTGTCTATATGGTTTTTGCTTTATCTACTGGGGCACAGTCATGCTGGAATAGAAAAGGGCCTCCCCAAACTGTTACCACAAAGTTGGAAGCATAGAATTATCCAAAATGTCTTGGTATGCTGCTGAAACTTTAAGATTGTCCTTCACTGGAGATAAGGGGCCTGGCCCAAACCCTGAAAAACAGCCCCATACCATTATCCCTCCACCAACAAACTTCACAATTAGCATAATGCAGTCAGGCAGGTAAGGTTCTCCCAGCATCTGCCAAACCAAAACTCGCCAATCTCACTGCCAGAGAAGCGCGAGTCATCACTCCACAGATCACATTTCCACTGCTCCACAGTCCAGTGTCAGTGTTTACACCACTCCATCTGATGCTTTGCATTGGACTTCGTGATGTGAGGCTTGCATGCAGCTGCTCGGCCATGGAAACCCATTCTATTAAGCTCCACTTACATTAATGTCAGTGGAAGTTTGGAACTCTTCAGCTATGCAATGAGCAGAGCATTGGCGGCTTTTACGCCTTAGCAATTGTACACCTCACTCTGATTTAACATGTCTTCCGCTTCGTGGCTGAGTTGCTATTGTTCCTAAACATTTCCACTTTATAATAATATCACTTACAGTTGACCGTGGAATATCCAGTAGGGATAAAATTCCACGAACTACTTATTGCAAATGTGGCATCCTATCACAGTACAACATTTAAAGTCACTAATCTCTTCAGAACTACTCATTTATCATGTTTGCAAATGGAGACTGCATGGCTAGGTGCTTGATTTTATACACCTGCGACCAGGTCTGACTGAAACACCTGAATTCAATAATTAGCAGGTGTGGCCAAATACACTTCGAATATATTTTTCATAGAAAGTAATATATTCCTCACAAGTACATCTCGAAGTCATAAGCATAGTGACCTTCCGATTCCCAAAGAATCATTCTCAAGACAGAGATTTCCAATCAGAGACACAACATGTGCACAGAATACAACTGTACAATTGTTCAGGGTAAAGAATACAGTAATTGTGTAATAGAGGACTGCACTCACTATCTGGTAGAGGGTAGACCGATGATGCAGCTATACCTGAAAGTGCCCAACCTTCCTGAGATAGAGATATACTGTATAGAGGGTGTAAAGCGCAGCTCAGGAGTAGAGGGGAGATGAGAAATGAGTGGTATGGTCTACTCAGTACAGTGCCGTAACTAGGTGTGTGCCGGCGGTGCCTGGACCGCCGGCAACACCTGCAGGTCCGTGCTGCTCAGTGCTTGTCTGCAGAAGCACTGTAGCGGCGGATCAGGACGCTGGATGTGATTGCCATATGTCCGGTCCTGCGCTTCCTTGTCTCCCAGGCCGCCTATCGGTGCTGAAAGGGGGCGTGGCCACAGGTCCGCTATTAGGCCACACCCCCGACTTTGCTGTTTGGTCTCCCTGTGTCCGTCTCTGCTACAGCTCTCCTGGAGGTAAAGTTGGCACGAGGGGAGGGGATGTGTGTGTGTGTGGTGTGACAGGATATGTGTGTGTGTGTGTGTAGGACTGTCTGCCATAATGTAATAAGGGGACGCTGTCTGCCGTAATGTGTAAAAAGGGGGACACTGTCTGCCGTAATGTGTAATATGGGGATGCTGTCTGCCGTAATGTGTAAAACAGGGGACGCTGTCTGCCGTAATGTGTAAAAAGGGGACTCTGTCTGCCGTAATGTGCAAAAAGGGGACACTGTCTGCCGTAATGTGTTTTATGGGGACGCTGTCTGCCGTAATGTGTAATAAGGGGACGCTGTCTGCCGTAATGTGTAATAAAGGGACGCTGTCTGCCGTAATGTGTAAAAGGGGGACGCTGTCTGCCGTAATGTGTAATAAGGGGGACACTGTGCTGTAATGTGTAAAAAGGGGGACTGGCTGCCGTAATGTGTAAAAAGGGGGACTGGCTGCCATAATGTGTAAAAAGGGGACTCTGCCTGTCGTAATGTGTAAAAAGGGGGCGCTGTCTGCCGTAATGTGTAAAAAGGGGACGCTGTCTGCCATAATATGTAAAAGGGGCTCTAACTGGTGTAGTGGCGCTACTGTGCGGCATAATTTTTATAATAGAGACTACTGTGCACAGTAATATGAATTGGTATTATTTTGTGGCCACACCCCTTCCCCATGAAGCCACGCCCCTATATATTTTTTACGCGCCTATGGCGCGCACTGCCCGTTTTGCATAGAGGGGGGGGGCGTCGAGGCTGTTTCTTGCACATAGCCCCAGAATGTCTAGTTACGGCACTGATTCAGTGGGGGAGATTCAATTCTTTTCACCCCCATTCTGTTTCTGCCCTCAGGGGCGTGGTATCATTATTTCAGCTTGCTACCTCCGGAGTAGGGAGGCACCCAACCCTTTACACAGCTAAACCTGATCACTATGGGCGCAATAATGGAGATCATTTTAGAAGGAAATTGGGCGTGATATATCATTTGAATCTCACCCAGTATATGCAATATTACCTCACATGTATATGAGAAGAATTGTGATGGAAATGGCAATTTAGATAATAGTATGTTTTATGTAAAATATGATCAGATGATTCACAATGGTATTTGTCAGGTTGGTCACTAATTAAATAACCTTTTGATGTGTACGATCCTTATTAGTATATTCCCACTATAGGCGTCCTCTCTAGGAGTGGATGTCAGGTGCACTTTTAGGGAACACCTTTGACATAGGAGAAAAATCTGTTGCTTAGGGTGAAACCCCCAAGCTTCCGGCGCCAATACAATTAATATGATTAATAAAAGCCTGGTCAGTTACTCTTCTGCTGCAGATAATTAGAGCTTATGCAAAGCCCCACAAATAGACAACCACAAAACCAAGAAATTATTGCGCTAGATGTACCGACAATAATATAGACACTTTAAATCTGTATAATTGTGTTTGAATTCATTCAATAAATAAAAAGGGAGAAACTTGCTTAATTAATAATATGTTTACTAAATTCACAGTTATACCAATTATTCAAACATGTATTTAAAAAAGAGCTGGAAGAAGTACATTCCACTTGGACCATAGCCAGATATGTAACTAAAAGTAACACTGATTTCTGAGCAGCAAGTATGTATTCTATAAAAGCAGCCAAATCACAGTGAGCATATAGCAACAGTGACACTGCATATGTTTGCACACACAGTGTAGTGTAATCCCGCAGTATAGTAGATTCAGGATATTACCAATCCTCCTGCTACTGGCGTCCCAGTGCGGGGGATATAGTTCTGTTATATAATTACCTGATCCAGCGGGAATGTCCAGTGATAATAGAGATAGTGAAGTGGAGTAACGAATGTATATTCACCCTGTAGCCCTCAATCGGCCGCTGGCACTAGAATGGTGCAAGAGTCCTGTCCTGGCCAGCGGGAAGGATAGCACACCTGATTCCAATTGAAGACGACCGCAGGAGTTGAAAGCGTTAGCGTAGCTGTCCGTTTCTCCTGTCACACAGGTAGCACGTGTGCACTCAACCCCAGCAAGGAGACTGTCAACGGCCGCCGGTGCTGTATACTGCGGGAGGTCCGTCCTGACGTGCAGGAAAAGATAGCTCCTGTTTGTGTCCAATTTGGATTTGCCGCGGTTGTGAGAGCATCAGAAGGTGATCCGTGACTCGGCCAAAATCCATCTTAGGGAAGGGATGATGTCAACGCGTTTTGTCCCATAAGGACTCGGGACTTCCTCAAGACTTATTAATTAAGCAAGTTTCTCCCTTTTTATTTATTGAATGAATTCAAACACAATTATACAGATTTAAAGTGTCTATATTATTGTCGGTACACCTAGCGCGATAATTTCTTACCTTTGACATAGGGTCTTAACCCAGAGCCTATGTTCCCCTAATACGTGTGGCCTTAGATGAAAGTCAGTTCATCGGGTGGGTCATGAACTTGTGCGGCGTCCCACTTGTAAATCCCCAAAGGAAATGCAATATATGCACGCTTATCGCACTGTTAATGTGCAAGCTTTATACTCACCACCGGGGACGCATTCAGCGCACCTCTGCTGGCTCAGCTTCTGCCATTGTGTTTGGGGTGCTCCTCACGTCCCTGTCACTGGTCCCCCACTTGGATCTTGGTTGGAAACGTAGCAGCAGGGTAGCGTCTAAATTCGTTTTGTGCAGAGGACCTTTCCCATAATGCACTGAGCCAACAAACTATTTGGAATAGTAACCTGTGGCGAGCAGAGTGGAGCGAGATACTGTTCCCGATGCGTGGCAAGCAAAGCGAGCCCGCAAGGGTACAATGCAACATCACTAAAAAAAAAAAAAAACCTCACAACAAATGGAGAAAAACATATACATACTGTAAGGGCAGAGGACAATTTCTCCCCTGAATTGATGTCACATCCAGGTCCTTCCCATGAAGGGGAAATAGACAACCATACCAGCAGCTTGTCTCCTCTGGCTTGGGGATGTGCGTTCCGGGTCACATGGTCCACGGCCTCATCCCCCGATAACCTGCGAGATTTTGTCCCTCTCCAGCCGGAGAGAGCTGGTGGAGCGGTGTTTGCGATGCGAGTAATTTTACTCCCTGGCAAGTGTCCAACGCGTTTCAACACATAGTAGTGTAGTCTCCCAGGGGCCTTTATACATACTAAAACAAATGACAAACTAAAGGCATCAACCAGAAGTGGTTAGAACTATATATTAAACAGCTGAACATTCACGTCTTTGGAGGCTAGTGTTCAAGCTATGGATCCAATAACTTTCATGTCTTCCCAGGAGTAAAAATCGATCACCTCCCAGGCCAGGTAGTCGTCCAGTCAAAAATTTACACTTAAGGCTGGCCACTTGATGGCCCTTTTAAAAAAAGTGTCTGGTGACTTGCTTGTCTGTCGACTCAGTCTGTAGTGTTGATCTTATTGAAGCACAGTGGATGACCATACGGTCTCTAAACTTTCTTGATGTAAGGCCAACATAATACAACCCACATTGACATATCAATATATAGATGACAAAGTCCAATGTAAAGTGCAGCCTATATTGGATTCTTTCCCCAACGTGAATTTGGAAAAGTCAGACCTACCAACACTGATTGGCCGATGAAACATCCACTGCAATGGTAACATCCTGGTTTTTGTGTCATCATATGTGAGGTCATATCTTGATGACCTGGGTGAAGGGTGGGTCTCATCAATAGCTGGTCCCCTGCTAAATGTCATCATTGGTGGTCTCAGATTCTTAAAAGATAAATGGGCCAATGTTTACATAATGCCTTTTGAGTTACTGGTTTAAGATTATCATACCTTGTTGTAAAAACCATGTCTGTAACCTTATTTTTCCCCCATATGTTTTATTGATAAAAAAAGACGTCTTACTTCTTAAAGGCATCTTCTAATACTTTATTGGAATTAGAATCTTGTTGACATTTCAGTTGGTCTTTTCTTTTGCACTCATCCAAATTGATGCGGATCACATGTAAATATTGTTAAATTATACTTCAGCGCAGGTGGATGATGACTTGTTGCCAAGATAGTCATGTGTTTGTCATTAAATTTGCTAAACAAGGTCATTTTCAATATGCCATCATTATTGATAATGGTAACGTCAAGGAAGTTGATGGTTAAATCATCTAGATGGTGAGAAAATTTAATAGGGCATTCAAGTGCTTTGTGCAAGGTCACCATTTCACAATATATTACTGGAGACTTGCCATGGAAGAAAAAGATCTATGAAACATTGTCATAATTTTATTTTAGAGCCATAGATGGGGAGTATATGGGTCATTTCATATTGTGTCATATATAGATTTGCGTAAAATGGCACAAGTTCTGACCCTATCACAGTTCTGACCACTTTATTAAAAATGTATCCTTCTAGGTAAAGTACTTGTTACAAATAACTAGTCTAGCCAATTCTACCAAGCATTCAAATGGAGGTCCAGTGCCAGGCCTCGTCATCAGCTCTTTCTTAAGTGTTTCCAGCCCCTCATCATGCCGGGACTATAATTTCCTGATTAAGGTGAAACCTAGAGACCACTTTTGGAAGGTACCCAGGCTTCATCCATAGAACAGCCTTGTCATGATGAAAAATCACAATTGGCCCTGGATTGCCTGATCCTTCAGGAGATGGGAGACTTGTAGAAGAGCACTGTAAATTGCCCTGAGTTCCAGGATGTTTATCGGCAGAGCAGACTCCTAAACTAACCATCGCCCCTGGAACTGGGCCACAGCTCCCCAACCCCGTTGGCTGGCATCCTTTGTCAGTAGAATCCACGAGTAGATATTGAAATTCCTGCCTTCTACCACGAGAGGAACCTGTAGCACCATGCTGCAACCCCTGGTAACTTGCCATCCTGGGGACTTAGCAACAAGTAGCAGCAGTAACCAGGAAACGGTTGCAAGAACCACCAGACAGTCCCGCAATGCTCTGAGTGGAGGCATCGGGGACGTGTGTGGCCACGTACCGGTGGGGGGAGAAGGTCAATCAGTCTGGCAGGAAGAGGTGAGACCCTGTGTTACCGGGAGTGCAGTTACTGGGAGGAGGAGGGGTTGGTGCTGGGGCTGCAGATGATGCGGGTGAGCAGAAGGCAGATAACCAGCTCAGCTACTTTATATATACACCGTACACCAGATGAGCAGGGTTCTGTGCTCACCCCTCTCACACCCCAAACAGGTCATGCCCAGAACCCTCCGGCCAGCTGCTGGTGGCTCGCAATGTCCTCTTGCCCCCGGACTTTCTGGAAACTGGCGAGTTTATACGTGCCAGTACTGGTATATATAGTGCAGCATCATTATTATTGCCTGCCCAATGCAGATATATAGCATCTATATTTATAAAAGGTTAACGCTACACACACACACAGCATGACAGAGCGCCAGCTCCCATTAGCAGAACATCCTTAAACATAGCAGCTCCTGTGTGAGTAGCACCCGCCCTCCTAATATAGGTGGTCATTCCGAGTTGTTCGCTCGCTGCTATTTTTAGCAGAATTGCCAATAGGCTAAAATCCGGCAGTTCTGCGCATGCACCGCAGGGCGCAGACACTAAGCAATTTTACACAAAACTATGCTATTTTACTCACGGGCGAACAAAGCTTTTCAGTCGCTCTGTTGAACGGAGAATGATTGACAGGAAGTGGATGTTTCTGGGTGGTAACTGAATGTTTTCAGGGAGTGTGCTAAAAGACACAGCTGTGCCAGCAGAAAACGCAGGAGTGGCTGGAGAAACAGGGGGAGTGGCTGGCCAGACGCTGGGCGTGTTTGTGACGGCAAACCAGGAACTAAACGGACTGAGGTGATCGCAATCTAGGAGTAGGTCTGGAGCTACTCAGAAACTGCAAGGAAATACTTAATAGCAGAATTGCTAATCTTTCGTTAGCAATTCTGCTATGCTAAGATACACTCCCAGAGTGCGGCGGCTTTGCGTTTGCATTGCTGCTAAAAGTAGCTAGCGAGCGAACAACTCGGAATGACCACCATAATCCTGCCCTGGTGTCCGTTATTTTGACAGGCTTTTAACTAGTCATGTTATAAAGTGGCCAGTATGTTATAAGCAATTTCCTGATACATTAGTCCAGTATTTCTCAAACTGTGTGCTATAGCACCCTCAAGTGCCTTGGGGTACTTTCAGAGATGCCTTGGCTTGGTGGTCTAGGACCAATTCAAATTATGGTCACTGTAACAGACAAAAATAGGATTTTGGTACTTACCGGTAAATCCTTTTCTCCTAGTCTGTAGAGGATGCTGGAGACTCCAAAAGGACCATGGGGTATAGACGGGTTCCGCAGGAGCTTGGGCACACTGAAAAGACTTAAAACTGGGTGTGAACTGGCTCCTCCCTCTATGCCCCTCCTCCAGACCTCAGTTATAGGAACTGTGCCCAGGAGAGACGGACATTTCGAGGAAAGGAGTTTTGTGTAAACTAAGGGCTACAAACATACCAGCCCACACCACAACCATACCGTACACCCGGAGTAACAGTAAACCAGATAACAGTATGAATAAACAACAGCAACAAGCTGAAACCAGAAATACACAACCCGTGTGTAAACTAAGTGAACCGACAAGAGAACACTGCAAGTAACAGTCCGCACTGGGATAGGCGCCCAGCATCCTCTACGGACTAGGAGAAAAGGATTTACCAGTAAGTACCAAAATCCTATTTTCTCTTACGTCCTAGAGGATGCTGGGGACTACAAAAGGATCATGGGGTTTATACCAAAGCTCCAGACCGGGCGGGAGAGTGCGGACGACTCTGCAGCACCGATTGAGCAAACTCAAGGTCCTCATCAGCCAGGGTATCAAACTTATAGAACTTTGCAAACGTGTTTGAACCTGACCAGGTGGCCGCTCGGCAAAGCTGTAAAGCCGAGACGCCCCGGGCATCCGCCCAAGACGAGCCCACTTTCCTGGTAGAATGGGCTTTGACTGACTTCGGCACCGGTAACCCGGCCGAAGAATGAGCCTGCTGAATCGTACCACAAATCCAGCGTGCAATAGTCTGTTTTGAAGCAGGATGACCAATCTTGTTAGAAGCATACAGGACAAACAGCGCCTCAGTTTTCCTGGCAACAGCCGTTCGGGCTACGTAGATCTTCAAAGCCCTCACCACATCCAGTGACCTTGGAACTGCCACAGCATCCTTAGTCACCGGTACCACAATAGGTTGGTTAATGTGAAACGAAGACACCACCTTCGGTAAAAATTGTTGACGAGTCCTCAATTCTGCCCTATCTGAATGAAAAATCAAGTACGGGCTCTTATGAGATAAGGCCGCCAACTCAGACACTCGCCTGGCAGATGCCAGTGCCAACAGCATGACTACCTTCCAGGTGAGAAACTTCAACTCAACCTTACAGTTTCTCATGTCTTCCTGGTTTGAGCCTTTGTGTAAGACCACGTCAAGATCCCATGGGGCCACAGGAGGCACAAACGGAGGATTGATATGCAAAACTCCTTTCACAAACGTCTGAACCTCTGGGAGGGCAGCTAATTCCCTTTGAAAGAAAATAGACAATGCCGAAATCTGCACCTTGATGGAGCCCAATTTCAGGCCTGCATCTACACCTGCCTGCAAAAAGTGGAGAAAACGCCCCAAATTATAACCTTCCGCAGGAGCCCTTTTAGTCTCACACCAGGAAACATACTTCTTCCAAATACGGTGATAATGTTTTGCCATAACCTCCTTCCTAGCCTTGATGAGAGTAGGAATGACCTCCCCGGGAATACCCTTACGAGCTAAGATCTGGCGCTCAACTTCCATGCCGTCAAGCGCAGCCGCGGTAAGTCTGGAAACACGCATGGACCCTGCAACAACAGGTCCTCTCTTAGAGGAAGCGGCCAAGGATCTTCCACAAGTAATTCCTGAAGATCCGGATACCAGGCCCTTTTTGGCCAATCTGGAACAACGAGAATCGCCTGAACCCTTGCTCGACGAATGATCCCCAGTACCTTTGGAATGAGAGGAAGTGGAGGGAACACATACACCGACTGAAACACCCATGGAGACACCAGGGCATACACCGCACTGGCTTGGGGGTCCCTTGACCTGGAACAATACCTCGGGAGCTTCTTGTTGAGACGAGACGCCATCATGTCGATCAACGGAATTCCCCAACGGTTCGTCACCTCCGCACAAACCTCTTGGTGAAGAGCCCACTCTCCCGGATGGAGATCGTGTCTGCTGAGGAAATCCGCTTCCCAGTTGTCCACTCCCGGAAGGAAGACTGCTGCCAGAGCGCTCACGTGTTGTTCCGCCCAGCGAAGGATTCTTGTGGCCTCCGCCATTCCCGCTCTGCTCCTTTTTCCGCCTTGACGGTTGATATGTGCCACCGCTGTGATGTTGTCTGACTGTACCAGGACAGATCGACCCTGAAGAAGGCTTCTCGCTTGTAGCAGGTCGTTGTAAATGGCTTTTAACTCGAGAACATTTATGTGGAGACCCGCTTCCTGGGGCGACCACCTCCCTTGGAAGTTTCTGCCTTGGGTGACTGCACCCCAGCCCCGGAGACTTGCATCTGTTGTCAGAAGTACCCAGTCCAGGATACCGAACCGGGGTCCCTCTAGGAGGTGAGACCTTTGTAGCCACCACAGGAGAGAATGTGCAGGTGAGACCCGGACCATTTGCTCAGCAAGTCCCACTGAAACATCCGGGCATGAAACCTGCCAAACAGAATGGCTTCGTACGCCGCAACCATCTTCCCCAGAACCCGAGTACAGTGATGGATGGACACAGTCTTCGGCCTCAGAAGTTCCCTGACCATCGACTGTAGTTCTAGAGCTTTTTCTTCTGGAAGAAATACTCTCTGTAACTCTGTGTCCAGAATCATGCCCAGAAAAGACAGCCGAGTTGTCGGAATCAACTGAGATTTTGGCAAATTTACCACCCAGCCGTGCTGTCGCAGCACCTGCAGCACCAAATCTACACTCCTTAACAACCTTTCCTTGGACCTTGCCTTTATCAGGAGATCGTCCAAGTACGGGATAATTGTAACCCCTTGCTTGCGAAGGAGAACCATCATTTCTGCCATGACCTTGGTGAAAATCCTCGAGGCCGTGGAAAGGCCAAACGGCAACGTCTGAAATTGGTAATGAGAATCCTGTATCGCAAACCTGAGGAAGGCCTGATGCGAAGGAAATATCGGGACGTGTAAGTATGCATCCTTTATGTCGACTGACGCCATACAATCCCCCACTTCTAGGCTGGAAATTACCGCTCAAAGAGATTCCATCTTGAACTTGAAAACTTTCAAGTATGGATTGAGGGATTTTAGATTCAGAATCGGTCTGACCGAACCGTCCGGTTTCGGCACAACAAATAGGCTCGAGTAGAACCCCTCCCCCCATTGTGACGAGGGAACGGGAACAATGACCCTCTGTTGACACAATTTTTGTATCGCTGCCAGCACCAGCTCCCTGTCCGGAAGAGATACTGGTAAGAGCGAAATGAAAAACCGGTAGGGGGCACCTCCCGAAACTCCAGTTTGTATCCCTGAGACACAATCTCTAGGTCCCAAGGATCCAGGCCAAGGATCCAGGTCTGATTGAATCCAGACCTGACTGAAGGCTCGGAGACGGCCCCCCACCGGTCCGGACTCCCCCAGGGAAGCCCCAGCGTCATGCGGTGGACTTGGTAGAGGCAGGGGAGGACTTTTGATCCTGGGCGCCCAACACGGCAGGCAACTTCCTACCTTCCTTTACCTTTAGAAGTGAGGAAGGACGAACCTTTTCCACGCCTATACTTATTGGGATGAAAGGACTGCATCTGCTGATGTGGTGCCTTTTTGTGTTGTGTGGGAACATAGGGAAGAGGACTTACCCGCCGTCGCGGTAGAGACCAGGTCCGCCAAGCCGTCCCCAAACAAGACATTACCTTTGAAGGGTAAAGCTTCCATAGCTCTCTTGGAGTCAGCATCCGCATTCCATTGATAGATCCACAACGCCCTCCTTGCCGATATTAACATGGCATTGGCTCTTGATCCCAAGAGACAAACATCCCTCGCCGCATCCTTCAGATAATCTGCAGCGTCCTTGATATAACCAGTCAAAAGAACATCATCTTTATCAAGGGTATCCATATCATTAGCTAAATTCTCAGCCCATTTAGCAATAGCACTACTCACCCACACCGACGCCACTACAGGTCTGAGCAATGCACCCGTATTAGCGAAAATGGACTTCAGAGACGTCTCCAGCTTGCGATCCGCCGGATCCTTGAGAGCTGCCGTGTCAGGAGACGGAAGCGCCACTTTCTTAGACAAACGAGATAGAGCTTTGTCAACATTTGGAGACGACTCCCATTTTTCCCTGTCAGAGGGGAAAGGATATGCCATGTAAATGCTCTTGGGAATCTGCCACCTCTTATCCGGCGACTCCCAAGCCTTTTCACAAAGAGTATTCATTTCATGAGAGGGGGGAAACTTCACCTCAGGTTTTTTCCCTTTGAACAAGCAAATCCTTGTTTCCTGCACCGCCGGCTCATCAGAAATGTGTAAAACATCTTTTTTTTTTTTTTTTTTGAAAGAATATTTTATTGGGCGATATAGAATTAGGTTACAACTTGTGAGGGAAATACAGCAGGCTTATTATGAAGTCTTAGCCAAACATTGTTATACTGTAAAAGCACCTGTATCATTGGAGATCAGTAGAAGTGTAACTCATTATAACATTGAAATAGAATTTATCATTTTATGTATGTGAAGAAGAATATACTAGTCAGAGTTCTGATAGTAAAAATATGCGTAATAGGTTATAGGAAAGATGGAAGAAGAAAATAGTATAGAACTTTAGTGATTCTGTATGGAGAGAGACAGGAAGGTAGAAAGGGTGCAGAGAAGAAGAACATGAGAAAAGGGGGAGAGAGAAGGTGATAGAGAGGGTGGGGGGAGGTAGGATTAGGGATAGGAATTACAAGATCGGAGATGCAATCATAAGATACAGGTGGTGTGGTGGGGGGGGGGTTTGCCAGTCGGGGTGTATCATCATGCTAGGGGGATTCAGGTGATTTTAGATGGTTGACAAGGGAGGTTCAGCGTTGTAATAATCGGTCCAAAGTGACCACACGCGGATAAATTGAGTCGGGGTGTCATGAAGTACTGAGGAGATACGTTCCAGTCTGTAAGTTGACCATATAGCGTTGATAGTAGCAGGGACGGGAGGGGGGGCTGTGGATTTCCAGTGCAATGCAATTTGACACTTCGCTGTGTTAAGTATGTGATTGATCAGTTTGAGCGTGGGACGTGGAAGGTTGGGGATCGGTCTATCTAAGAGAGAATAAAAAGGTGAAGAGGGCATGTCAAAGTCAGTGATATGCTTAATTAGTTTGTGTATTTCCTTCCAGTATTGACTTATACTAGGACACGTCCACCAAACGTGTAATAAGGATCCTCTCTGGCCACATTGTCGCCAGCAAAGATCCGAGGCATCAGGGAAAATTGCACGGAGTCGGGTCGGAACCAAATACCATCTGGTATATAATTTATAAGCATTCTCTTTAATGCTCACTGAAATTGAGCATTTTGATATGGCCAGTTTAATTAGGGACCAGTCTTCGGGGGTGAGAACCTCCCCCGTGTCATTCTCCCATGCCAGTTCGTGGGGTTCCTTAGCAGGTTGATTGTGTGATAGCAAAATCTGATAGATTGACGAGATAAGACCTTTAGATAAGTGGCCTGAACGACACAGGGATTCAATAGCTGAAGTGGGTGTAAGGGGAGTGCCTGGGGAGGATCGGTGAAGCGAGTGGTGGAAGTGTCGGATTTGTAAAAATTGGTAAAAAACTCTGTGGGGGAGGTTAAAGCGCGATTGTATGTTAGCAAAGTCCGGGAAGGTGTGTAGGGGAGCTAGGTCCAGGAGCAACAAGATATTGTGGGCAGTCCAATGTGAGAAATGATAGTGGTCCATACCAGGAGTGAAGATAGGATTGTTCCATAAGGGGACTAGGAGGGGGTGGAATGAGCGGAGTTTGTATAATCGCGTACAGTAATCCCATATGGATAGCGTAAATCGTATTGTGGGGAGCATAGTTGAGGTTGGTGGGCGTTGTGTACGTTGGCACCATAAAAGGGTGGAAGGGGAGTATACCGATAATGTGTGGGCTTCTATATGTGTCCAGACTTTCTGGTTGGGCGGGGCGTGCCAGTGAATGCATGATGCTAGGTGGGTGGCTCGGTAGTATTTGATTAGATCAGGTATGCCTATACCTCCTGTGGATTGATGTTTGTGTAGTATTCGCATCTTAACTCTTGGTTTTTTGGTTGCCCATATAAAATTTGAGATGTCCCGCTGTAGGTTCTTAAGGATTGGCGTAGGGATGTGGATTGGTAGCGTCTGCCATAAATATAGTAAGCGGGGTAGAACGTTCATTTTGATCGCCGCAGTTCGTCCGAACCATGAAATATATTGTTTATTCCATGCTAATAGATCCGTTTTGATAGAGGCGAGCAGTCTTGGAAAGTTGGCTGTGTATAGTCGGGGATATGATTTTGTTAAATATACTCCCAAATATTTAAGTTTCTCCGGTTGCCATCGGAAGGGGAAGTCCGTTTGAAGTAGTGTTAGATCTGAGTATGGAATGTTGATGTCTAAGAATTCTGTTTTTTCTGTGTTGATGTTATAATTTGAGTGTAAGCCATAAATGTGAGTCTCAGCGAATAAGGTTGGGAGGGAGACAGTGGGGTTGGTCAATGTCAATATTACATCGTCCGCATATAGTGCTATTTTATGGTCCGAGTGACCTACTCCTATACCCGTAATATTGCTATTAAGCCTTATTCTGGCTGCGAGAGGTTCCATGACAAGGGCAAACAACAGGGGAGAGAGGGGGCAGCCCTGACGGGTGCCGTTTTTTATTTGGAAGGGTTCGGAGGTAAGGCCATTTACCAATACGGAAGCGGAAGGGTTATGATAGAGGGAGTTAATACCATTGAGAAAAGCGCCTCGAAATCCCATATGATGTAGGGTTTGAGTCAGAAACGGCCAGGCCACCCTGTCAAAGGCTTTCTCAGCATCGAGCGCCACCACCAGGGTCGACAGCGAGCGGGTTGTTGCTATTTGAATAAGGTTGATCAGTCGTCTCATGTTATCGGAAGCCTGCCTGTTGGGGATAAAGCCCACCTGGTCTGGATGGACCAGGGACGTCAATATAGGGGAAAGGCGCATAGCAAGAATCTTGGCGAACAGTTTTAAATCGACATTTAAAAGAGAAATAGGCCTATAATTGCCCATCTCCAGTGGGTCTCTCTGTGGTTTAGGGATAATTATGTTGGCCCTGGTGGTGGCGTCATCGAGCGTACCTCCCTCCAGTAGTGAGTTGAAGAGGGGGCGAAGCATAGGGAGCAGCGATTCTGTAAATTTTTTGTAGTATAGGGCGGTGAAGCCATCAGGCCCTGGTGCTGCAGAGCGGCGTAGCGATTTGATAGCTAATCTAATCTCTTCATCAGTGATCGTTGCATTAAGGCTTTGAAGCTGTGTCATGGATAGCGTGGGTAGAGAGCATGAATTCAAGTATTGGGTGAGAGAGGTGGTATCTGATGGTAAGGTAGAGGGGCTGTGTGAGAGATTGTAAAGTGATTCATAGAATTGGCGGAATTGTCTAGTCATAACTTGGGGGTCATGGGTAATGGTGCTGTCTGTGCATTTTAGCTTAAGAATACGGTTGCGGGTGCGTTTAGCTCGCAACTTTCGAGCCAAGATGGTGTCTGCTTTATCAGATTTTTCATAAAAAGTTTGTCGAACCCATAAAAGAGTTTGTGCTGCCTTTTTAGATAAGATTTGCGATAGTTGTCCCTTAACAGCGAGTATCTTTAAATAGGTGCGTCTTTTAGGATGATTGTGGTGTAGGTCTGTCAGGGATACTAGTGTCTTTTCTAGCTCTAGTATACGTGACATCTCTGATTTCTTAGATGCAGCTGACAAACTGATAAGGGTGCCCCGGAGGGTAGCCTTATGAGCTTCCCACAGGATGGGTGTGGGGATATCAGGGGTAGAGTTGAGGGTAACAAAATCCGTGAGAGCTGTAGCGATAGTCTCGACATTTGATTGTTTCAAGAAGAGGGAATCATTCAGTCGCCAGTGGCGAGTAGGTCGGGGGCCTATATGAGAGGAAATTTCTAGTTAGATAGCTAGGTGATCTGACCATGATATAGGGAGGGTCTGAGCGCCCACAAGAGATTGAGATGTGGCACGGTCTACAAAAAAGTAGTCAATGCGAGTGTGTAGGTCATGGGGGGGAGAATAATGTGTATAACCTCTCGCATTGGGGTATTGTACTCTCCATGCGTCATATAGATCGTGAAGGGCCAATCGTGACATGAGCGCCTTAGATGACTTGGCGTGTTTGGGGGGGGTGTTAGAGGAGCGTGATCTATCTAGTTTGGGGTCCGTGATAGTATTAAAATCCCCTCCTATAATGGTGAGTCCTCGGGGCATCTGAGTAAGTTGATTAAAGAATGTGGCACAGAGGGAACCTTGTTGGTCTTTAGGGGCATAGACTGAGGCCAATATAATTGGGGCATTGTTATACGTACCCTTAAGGATAAGAAAACGTCCCAGAGGGTCGGAAATAGAGTCATGTATGGTGATAGGTGTGTTGCGATGGATGAGAATCGCAGTGCCTCGACGTTTAGCGTTCATGGAGGAGTGATAGGCCGTAGGATATTGTTTGGTCACGAGGGGAGAATGGGGAGTCTTGAGGTGTGTCTCTTGCAGCATAACAATGCTAGATTTACGCCTGTGAAGGTATTGGATGGCCATAGCCCTTTTGGTTGGGGAATTAAGACCGTTTACATTGAGAGTTAAAACTGTCAACTTCATGGTGGGTCAAAAGAAAAAGAGCTCAGTAGCAGATGGGGTTCACACCCCAACTGGCGGGAAGGGCAGGGGGGGAGAACATGGAGGAGGTTAAAGATAGTGAGAGAGGGGTTAAGAATCAAGGGGAATAGAAGGCGACCTACTCCTATAGTGGAGCTAGGTCCAATGTAGGCAGAGGGAGTGTCGTTCTGACACATCCATCTGAGTGTGAGGGTGTGTAAAACCAGCAAAATTCGTAGAACGTGAGGTTTAGTGTACATATCAAGTAACAACTAAAAAGAAAGAGCGAACGGGGTGACCTGAGGGAGAACAAGGGCAAATATTAACATGTTAACATATTAGCGCTTGAGGCAAGAGGGTAAAGAGAAAAGGAAAGAAAAGGGGCGCTAGGACTGTCTATAGAACAATTATCAAACTTGTTGTTAAAGAGCATCAAGAAATATATGAAAAGTTAGCATTAATAGAGTGTGAGGCACAGTTTTCTATCTTAGTATGATTAATGTAATTAATTAAGCCGGGGTCCATTCCTTCGTTGGCGCCATGGGTCTAGAAGGTGAAGCAGGCTGTCGGCATATTTCTGGAACATCTTCTAGGAGACCAAACGATTTCAGTAAATCATAACCTTGGTTTGGGGTCTTGACAGCGTGAGTCGTGCCATTTCTGTTGACCAATAATTGGAAGGGGAAGCCCCACTTGTATTTGATAGAGTGGGTTCTCAGAGTCTTGGTAACATTCAGTAGATCTCTCCTTTTCTTTAGTGTCGACGGTGCCAGGTCCTGAAAGAGTTGAAGCTGAGACCCAGAATGGGAGACCGTTGAGAGCCCTCTAACAGCAGTCATAATTTGCTCTTTCGCTTTAAAATAGTGAAAGCGGAGAATAACGTCCCGTGGTGGTTGGGTCGAGGGCGGTTTTGGGCGGAGGGCCCTATGGGTCCGGTCCAAATGAAGAAGGTCCACTGAGATGTCAGGGATTATGTGGAGAAAAAGGTCCTTTAGGTAGGCTGGAAGTGCGTCGGCAGTTATTGTTTCCGGGATGTTGCGTACGCGGATGTTGTTCCGCCTATTTCGGTTTTCAAAATCCTCGAGCTGGTCTTTGTATGTTTCCATCTCTGCCCGTAGATCCGTGAATTCTTGATCCATGACGCTCTGATATTGGCAGATTTCATCTACCTTCTGCTCGAGAGTGCCCGTTCTGGAACCTAGGTCTTCCAGTTCCGATTTAAAATCTGCAAGGGCCGATCTCATCTCTGATTGTATCGTTTTAGTAACTATGGCGATCACATCCTGAGCCGATAACGGGGGGTCAGTACGAGAGGCACCAGCCATGATCAGAGCACTTTCAGCTCCAGGTGATTGTTTCGGCAGAGAACCGGCTTTTTCCCACGCCCTGATGATACTGGGTTTGGATGGAGCAGGGGCCTTCCGGCGCTTCTGTGGCATTCCGTGAGAAAAAATAAGAGTAAAAATGGAAAGTTCTGCAATGCGGAATGAATGTTATGGGGCTTCCCGTGAAAAAGTGGCAATTACGGTCTCATTAAAGTAGATGCATTAGAGGTAGGTGGTGTTAATAACAGCAGCGTGCAGCTGAGTCCCCGTTCAGGTCAGGCCACCCCATGATTCAGAGGTAAATCTTCATCAGGCGAATTAATAAGAGCACATGTAGTGAGGAACTAGGCACTGTAGGATAGTAATGGAATGGAGGGCGCAGGTGAGCAACACCATCCGGAGGGAGAGGTGTTCAGAGGTTGTGCTTTGAGGCCGGCGTCTCGGGGGCCGTGTGTGTGGACTCCCGGTAAAGCAGAGGCACAGGGTCCCAGGGAGTGTTCAGCGGGGTCCCCCAGCTAGAACCTGCAACGTTTGATGAGGGCGGTGTTGGTGGTGTGGAGCTTGCTGCGGCTGTCCGCCACCTCCAAGATGGCCGCCGAGCGGGTCCGTTTAATGTGCGGGTATAGAGTGTGGCTGAGGTCTGGCCAGAGTGTCTAGTGGTGAGCAGAGCCCTGTGGGGGGGCCGCACCGGGTCCGGCCGAGCAGTGCAAGCGGTGGTGTGGGGCCTGCTATGAGTGATTGCCTCTACCAATATGGCCGCCGGCAAGTCACCCGTATCAGGGGCGGGTTTCAGGGCTTGTAGCCGGGGTGAATGCTAGTAGCGGTGGGGGGGTTAGGTACCTTCAGGGGGCTCCGGTGGCTGGGAGGCTCCCGGCTGCGTATGTGGAGGGCAGCGTTGGTGGTGTGGAGCTTGTCGTGTCCGGCCGCCACCTCCAAGATGGCCGACGGACGGGTCCGTGTGCCGAGTGTGGACGGGATGCGGCGAGGGCCGGAGGTCGTGCAGGACCAGTAGATGTGTCCGGCGGCGAACGGAGCTCGGGGCCGTCGGGCGGAGAGTCTCACCGTCCGATCGGTGCAGCTGGCGGTGCGGGGCCCGTCTTGAAGTCTGTCCCTTCCACTTCCAATATGGCCGCCGGGCGGATCACTCTTAGCTGGAGCAGCACCCAGCGCCGATTATTAGGGTGAGTGATAGTTGCGGCAGTGGCAGAGACTTAAGCACCGTTGGGGGGGGTCCTGTATCTGTCAGATCATATCATATAGGGACGGCAAAGGGGGGGGGGGGCGTCGGGTCCACACCAAAATCGAGGTCCCAGGCTGGAGGGTGTAACTGGGCCTCAATCCGCAGGAGCTCTTTTCAGTTGCTCCCCGATTCTGAGGTCGCAGTTTGAGATTCCCCCTGAGTGCTATGGGTGGGGGTCTATAAGCTGGGATATTTTAGGAGGGGATTTTGGTTGAAATAACCAGTTTAAACCTTTAGGAGTGGGGAGCTCAAAGCAAGTGTGTCTGTTCCTCACAGTAGCTAGGCCACACCCCGTAAAACATCTTTTATAGCCACAATCATGTACTGAATACGCTTAACTAAACGTGGATGCAAAGCAGCCTCAGAAAAATCGACCTCAGAATCAGAGTCCGTGTCGGTATCAGTATCTACCACCTGAGTAAACGGCCGCTTTTGCGAACCCGATGGGGTCTGCACCTGAGATAAAGCCTCCTCTATGGACTTTTTCCACACCTGCGTCTGTGACTCAGACTTATCCAACCTCTTTGATAAAGAAGCTACATTTGTATTGATTGTACTTAGTAATGTGAGTAAATCAGGTGTCGGCTGTGCCGTCAGGCCCAAATCCAGACCCGCATCCGCTCCCCCAACAACCTCCTCCGGTGAAACACATTCAGCTTCAGACATGCCGACACGTTTAATCGACACACACACAGAATGTCTCAGCTAGGGGACAGGCCCACAGTAAAGCCCAGATAGAGGACACAGGGGGAGTATGCCAGCTCACACCCCGGCGCCCCAATATCCCTATAAGGGATATATATGACCAGCGCTGCTTTAAATAATAAAAACCAATGCACCACAACTGCGCCCCCCCCCCCTTCGGATATCTCCCCGTTACTTGCAAGGAGTCGTGGAGGTCCCGGGCCAGCGTCTCCTTCAGCCGCGTGGAGGAGAAAAAATGGCGCTGTGAGCCGGCGGGCTTCAGCCCGCCAGATTTGAAAAATTTAAAATGCCGGCGGGGGTCTGAGAAACGGTGCCGAGGCACCGAAAAGGCTTCTGCCGGCTCCCGGACCCCAGTAACCTGCTGCCCAGGGCGCACCCCAGCGCCCTGCGAGTGCCGTCAGTGATCGTGTGTGGGAGCATAGAGCGCAGCGTTACCGCTGTGCTGTACCTGGTTACCGAAGTCTTCTGCCGTCCTGAAGTCTTCTGATCTTCTCATACTCACCCGACTTCTTTCTTCTGGCTTCAGTGAGGGGGGTGACGGCGTGGCTCCGGGAACAAGCAGCTAGGCGCACCAAGTGATCGAACCCTCTGGAGCTAATGGTGTCCAGTAGCCGAGAAGCAGAGCCCTTAAACTAAGAAGAAGTAGGTCTGCTTCTCTCCCTTCACTCCCACGCTGCAGGGAGCCTGTAGCCAGCAGGTCTCCCTGAAAATAAAAAACCTAACAAAAGTCTTTTCCAGAGAAACTCAGGAGAGCTCCCCTAGTGAGTGTCCAGTCAGTCCTGGGCACAAAGTCTAACTGAGGTCTGGAGGAGGGGCATAGAGGGAGGAGCCAGTTCACACTCAGTTTTAAGTCTTTTCAGTGTGCCCAAGCTCCTGCGGATCCCGTCTATACCCCATGGTCCTTTTGGAGTCCCCAGCATCCTCTAGGACGCAAGAGAAACCTGTGCTAGCGGCTGCCAATTGTAAAATATGTGGACAAACAGGATCAATTGTGTTGTGAGGGACAGGAATTGTTTCTAAAGGCCAGCACACATTGGCAGAGATGTATGCTGAACGATCTTTCACAGACCGCTCAGCACACATATCTCCCTCCCACTCAGCACAGCGCGATTTGTGCTGAACAAGGGGTGGGGGGTGATGCTCATTTCACCCAGCGGGTGAAGTGAGCAATGTGCTAGAATGTGCCTGGCATCGGCGATAGGTGAGCACTCCGCAGCCACCACAGGAGAGACACCCTGGCCCTGGGGGATAGGGTGATTAACCGATGCATCTGAAGATGTGATCCGGACCACTTGTCCAGTAAGTTCCATTGTCCTTGCATGGAACCAGCCGAAGGGGATGGCCTCGTATGATGCCATCATCCTTCCCAGGACTCGAGTGCAGTGATGCACTGACACCTGTTTTGGTTTTCAATAGATTCCTGACCAGTGTCATGAGCTCCTGAGCTCTCTCTATCGGGAGATAAACCCTCTTCTGGTCTGTGTCTAGGATCATGCCTAGGCGAAGCAGATGAGCTGTAGGAACCAACTGCGACTTCGGAATATATAGAATCCAGTCGTGTTGCCGTTTCACTTCCAGAGAAGGTGATACGCTGTCCAGCAACTGCTCTCTTGATCTCGCTTTTATGAGATCATCCAAATATGTGATAATAGTGACACCTTGCTTCCGCAGGAGCACCATCATATCCGCCATTACCTTCGTGAAATTGGTAATGACAATCCCGTACCGCAATTCTGAGGTACGCCTGATGAGGTGGATAAATGGGGACACGAAGGTATGCATCCCTTATGTCCCGATTCATTTCAGGCTTGCAATGACCGCTCTTAGCGATTCCATCTTGAACCTGAACCTTTTCAGTTATATGTTCAGGGATTTTAATTCAATATGGGTCTAACCGAACCGTCTGGTTTCGGGATTATAACATGGTCGAATAATAACACCCTCTTGTTGAAGGAGGGGACCCTTGACCACCACCTGTTGAAGATACAATTTACGAATTGCAGTTAACACTGGCTCCCTCTCTTGGGGGGAAGCCCGCCGGGTCCTCGGTGAGGGGGCATCTTCTCACAGTCCAGCCTGTATCCCTGCGATACAATTTCTATTGCCCAGGGATCTAACAGGGAGTGAACCCACTTGTGGCTGAACTTACGAAGGCGTGTCCCCACCGGGCCTAGCTCCGCCTGTGGAGCCCCAGCGACATGCAGTGGATTTTTGTAGAGGCCGGGGAGGACTTCTGTTCCTGGGGACTAGCTGTGTTGTACAGCTTCTTTCCTCTGCCCCCGGCTCTGACAAGAAAGGACGCACCTCAGACTTTCTTGTTTCTTTATTCGAAAAGCTGCATTTAATAATGTCGTGCTTTCCTAGGCTGTGCAGGAATATAAGGCAAAATATCAGAAATACCAGCTATAGCTGTGGAGACCAGGCCCGAGAACCTTTCTCCACACAATCCTCAGCCTTCCATATGCCTCTTAAGTCGGCATCATCTGTCCAATGTATATTCTACAGGACACGTCAAGCAGAAATCGACATAGCTTTTGTCTCTAGGACCCAGTATACTCATGTCCCTTTGGGCATGCTTTATAATTATATATCTATCACTTAAGACAGCATCTTAAAATATTTATATGCATACTAGGGTCTCAATCTCTGCTGATAAGGTACCTGTCCACGCTGCCACAGCGCTATAAACCCATGCCGACACAATCGCCGGTCTGGGTAGTATACTAGAATGTGCACACTATCTGCAGGATCCCTGAGAATAGCTAGTGCAAACAGGACACCCAAGGGGAAGATTCTCAACACATCCTGGCCCTAGTGGGGAAAGGATACAGCCTGAGAATTCTCTTGTGGGAAGCTGCCGTCTCTTGTCTGGAGATTCCCGCTCTTTTTCCTCATGAGAGGAGGGAAATTTACCTCAGCATTCTTCCCCTTAACATGTGTACTCTCGTGTCAGGGACAAATGAGTCATCAGTGATATGCAAATCATCTTTTATTCCAATAATCATATATTGAATATCTTTTAGCCCTCTTGGCTGTAACTTTGCATTATCGTAGTCGACAGTGGAGTTAAACTCTGTGTCGATACTTTGTTATTTTGGATAGTGAACATAGAGAGACTCTGAAGGACTCTGTGACATAGGGACAGACCAGGGTAGATTTCCTTTCTGTTCCCTAACCTTTTGTGCAATAATTTTACCTCAGCACTTACACATATCCAAACAGGTGTCGGCGTTGTTGACGGAGACACCCTCCCACACACTTATCCGCTCTATCACCTCCTTAGAGGAGCCTTTTACCTCAGACATGTCGACACACGCGTACCGACACACCACACACACAGGGGATGCTCTATTTGAAGACAGTTCCCCCACCAGGCCCTTTGGAGAGACAGAGAGAGAGTATGCCAGCACACACCACAGCGCTATATAATACAGGGATGTACACTATACTGAGTGATTTTTCCCCTATAGCAGCTTATATACATAGTTTTGCGCCTAAATTTATGTGCCCCCCCCTCTCTTTTTTACCCTTTGTGTACCAGGATACTGCAGGGGAGAGCCTGGGGAGCTTCCTTCCAGCTGAGCTGTGAAGAGAAAATGGCGCCGGTGTGCTGAGGAAGAAGGCCCGGCCCCCTCAGCGGCGGGCTTCTGTCCTTTTATGTACTTTAATGGCGGGGGTTAATGCACATATACAGTTTATCAGACTGTATTATGTGCTTTTCGCCAAGTAAGGTAATCTAATTGCTGCCCAGGGCGCCCCCCCCCCCAGCGCCCTGCACCCATCAGTGACCGGAGTGTGTGGTGTGCTAAGGGAGCAAAGGCGCACAGCTGCAGTGCTGTGCGCTACCTTAATGAAGACCGGAGTCTTCAGCCGCCGATTTTCAACTTCTCTTCGTTCTTCTGGCTCTGCAAGGGGGACGGCGGCGCGGCTCCGGGACCGGACGACCGAGGACTGGGCCTGTGTTCGATCCCTCTGGAGCTAATGGTGTCCAGTAGCCTTAGAAGCCCAAGCTAGCTGCAAGCAGGTAGGTTCGCTTCTCTCCCCTCAGTCCCAAGTAGCAGTGAGTCTGTTGCCAGCAGATCTCACTGAAAATAAAAAACCTAACAAATACTTTCTTTTCTAGGAAGCTCAGGAGAGCCCCTAGGGTGCATCCAGCTCTGGCCGGGCACAGATACTAATACCCCTTTTACACCTACGAGCACGGGTCGCAGCCGGGAGCCTGACACGGGAGCTGCCCCCTGCTGCGACCCGTGCTCGGTCCCTTTCCCATTAGCAGTCACAACCCGGCATATGCCGGGTTGGTGACGCTTCTAGCTACACGGCAGCGGCGGCGCAGGGAGATCACATGATCTCCCAGCGCCGCCCATCCATACAGTGTAAACGGGAGCCGTGTCGCATCGACACGGCTCCCGTTTACACTACACCCTACCCGGATCATTCCCGTGTCCTACCCAGGTAAATAGCCGGGTAGGATTCACGGGTCACTTGATCCGGGTTTACCCTTTTCCACTTGCCAAAAACACGGGTAAATGCGCGCCCCCGTGCATTTACCCGTGTTTTTTGAGCTAGTGGAAAAGGGGTATAACTGAGGTCTGGAGGAGGGGCATAGAGGGAGGAGCCAGTGCACACCAGATATAGTACCTAATCTTTCTTTTAAGAGTGCCCAGTCTCCTGCGGAGCCCGTCTATACCCCATGGTCCTTACGGAGTACCCAGCATCCACTAGGACGTCAGAGAAATTGCACGAACAGTTACAAAATAAATAAATAGGAATTTAATACCTACCGGTAATTCCTTTTCTCCTAGTCCATGGTAGATACTGGGGTCTTGTACTTTAGTACCATGGGGTACAGATCGGGTCCACTGGAGCCTGGCACTTTAAAACTTTTAGTGTGTGTATGTGTGTGCTGGCTCCTCCCCTCTATGTTACTCCTACCAGACTCAGTCTAGGAAAACTGTGCCGAGGAGACGGACATACCATGACAGAAGAACAATACAACTGCGGTGAGGCAACAACCCAACATACAACCATGAACGTAAGGAGGGTGCTAACCAGAACAGAGGGTAGCAACACCAACCTAACCCGGTTAGCACGGCTATCCCAAAATAATGGGACCACAATGCCGGTCCAACTAAATACTTACACAGGTAAGCAGGAACGAAGCACCGAGGCGGACGCCCTGTATCCACTACGTACTAGGAGAAAAAGAATTACCGGTAGGTATCAAATTCCTATTTTCTCTTACATCCTAGTGGATACTGGGGTCTTGTACTTTAGTACCATGTGGAAGTCCCAAAGCTCCCCATGGAGAAGAAACTTCACTCCCCCCCGTCACCCGCCCCCACCTTGCCGAGTCACCCGCCTGCCATATCGGCCAGCTCGGCGGCGGGCCGCCTAATGTGTAGGGCCCATTAGTTACACAATCAATGGAATGTTTCAACACCTGTTTCTCTCTTTTAGCTGCAGCCAATTCAGAATTTACATTTTAAATCACGCTCTTAAAGCTATCTAACCAGTCAGGTGCCTGTGAGCTGGGCCCCTGAGGAGATAAGGAACATTGCTCACACATGAGTGACCCCGTTGAAGACGGAGTAGAATTACAAGCAGCACACATAACCTAGTCCACAGACATTATGCAGGAAAACCACAGCACAGCCCCCTTTGTCCAACACCCCACACAGACACTAGAGAGCCCTTGGAGTGACACCGAGGAGGGGACCCTGCACACAGAAGCACAATGTGTTAAAATAATAAGAATTTACTTACCGATAATTCTATTTCTCGGAGTCCGTAGTGGATGCTGGGGTTCCTGAAAGGACCATGGGGAATAGCGGCTCCGCAGGAGACAGGGCACAAAAAGTAAAGCTTTAGGATCAGGTGGTGTGCACTGGCTCCTCCCCCTATGACCCTCCTCCAAGCCTCAGTTAGGATACTGTGCCCGGACGAGCGTACACAATAAGGAAGGATTTTGAATCCCGGGTAAGACTCATACCAGCCACACCAATCACACTGTACAACCTGTGATCTGAACCCAGTTAACAGTATGATAACAGCGGAGCCTCTGAAAAGATGGCTCACAACAATAATAACCCGATTTTTGTAACTATGGCCCTCATTCCGAGTTGTTCGCTCGGAGATTTTCATCGCATCGCAGTGAGAATTCTCTTAGTGCGCATGCGCAATGTTCGCACTGCGACTGCGCCAAGTAACTTTACTATGAAGAAAGTAAGTTTACTCACGGCTTTTTCTTCGCTCCGACGTTCGCATTGTGATTGACAGGAAATGGGTGTTACTGGGCGGATGCACGGCGTTTTAGGGGCGTGTGGCTGAAAACGCTACCGTTTCCGGGAAAAACGCAGGAGTGGCCGGGGAAACGGTGGGTGTGCCTGGGCGAACGCTGGGTGTGTTTATGACGTCAGCCAGGAACGAAAAGCACTGAACTGATCGCACAGGCAGAGTAAGTCTGAAGCTACTCAAAAACTGCTAACTCGTTTGTGATAGCAATATTGCGAATACATCGGTCGCACATTTAAGAAGCTAAGATTCACTCCCAGTAGGCGGCGGCTTAGCGTGTGTAACTCTGCTACATTCGCCTTGCGAGCGAACAACTCGGAATGAGGGCCTATGTACAAGTATTGCAGATAATCCGCACTTGGGATGGGCGCCCAGCATCCACTACGGACTCCGAGAAATAGAATTATCGGTAAGTAAATTCTTATTTTCTCTATCGTCCTAGTGGATGCTGGGGTTCCTGAAAGGACCATGGGGATAATACCAAAGCTCCCAAACGGGCGGGAGAGTGCGGATGACTCTGCAGCACCGACTGAGAGAACTCCAGGTCCTCCTTAGCCAGGGTATCAAATTTGTAGGATTTTACCAACGTGTTTGCCCCTGACTAAATAGCCGCTCGGCAAAGTTGTAAAGCCGAGACCCCTCGGGCAGCCGCCCAAGATAAGCCCACCTTCCTTGTGGAATGGGCATTTACATATTTTGGCTGTGGCAGGCCTGCCACAGAATGTGCAAGCTGAATTGTATTACACATCCAACTAGCAATAGTCTGCTTAGAAGCAAGAGCACCCAGTTTGTTGGGTGCATACAGGATAACAGCAAGTCAGTTTTCCTGACTCCAGCCGTCCTGGAACCTATATTTACAGGGCCCTGACAACATCTAGCAACCTGGAGTCCTCCAAGTCCCTAGTAGGCGCAAGGCACCAAAATAAGCTGGTTCAGGTGAAACACTGACACCACCTTAGGGAGAGAACTGGGGACGAGTCCGCAGCTCTGCCCTGTCCAAATGGACAACCAGATATGGGCTTTTTTGAGAAAAAAACCACCAATTTGACACTCGCCTGGTCCAGGCCAGGGCCAAGAGCATGGTCACTTTTCATGTGAGATGCTTCAAATCCACAGATTTGACTGGTTTTAAACCAATGTGATTTGAGGAATCCCAGAACTACGTTGAGATCCCACAGTGCCACTGGAGGCACAAAAGGGGGTTGTATATGCAATACTCCCTTGACAAACTTCTGGACTTCAGGAACTGAAGCCACTTCTTTCTGGAAGAAAATCGACAGGGCCGAAATTTGAACCTTAATGGACCCCAATTTGAGGCCCATAGACACTCCCGTTTGCAGGAAATGCAGGAATCGACCGAGTTGAAATTTCTTCGTGGGGCCTTTCTGGCCTCACACCACGCAACATATTTTTGCCACATGTGGTGATAATGTTGTGCGGTCACCTCCTTTCTGGCTTTGACCAGGGTAGGAATGACCTCTTCCGGAATGCCTTTTTCCCTTAGGATCCGGCGTTCCACCGCCATGCCGTCAAACGCAGCTGCGGTAAGTCTTGGAACAGACATGGTACTTGCTGAAACAAGTCCCTTCTTAGCGGCAGAGGCCACAAGTCCTCTGTGAGCATCTCTTGAAGTTCCGGGTACCAAATCCTTCTTGGCCAATCCGGAGCCATGAGTATAGTTCTTACTCCTCTACGTCTTATAAGTCTCAGTACCTTAGGTATGAGAAGCAGAGGATGGAACACATACACCGACTGGTACATCCATGGTGTTACCAGAACGTCCACAGCTATTGCCTGAGGGTCTCTTAACCTGGCGCAATACCTGTCCCGTTTTTTGTTCAGACGGGACGCCATCATGTCCACCTTTGGTATTTCCCAACGGTTTACAATCATGTGGAAAACTTCCCGATGAAGTTTCCATTCTGCCGGGTGGAGGTCGTGCCTGCTGAGGAAGTCTGCTTCCCAGTTTCCATTCCCGGAATGAAACACTGCTGACAGTGCTATCACATGATTTTCCGCCCAGCGAAAAGTCCTTGCAGTTTTTGCCATTGCCCTCCTGCTTCTTGTGCCGCCCTGTCTATTTACGTGGGCGACTGCCGTGATGTTTTTCCCACTGGATCAATACCGGCTGACCTTGAAGCAGAGGTCTTGCTAAGCTTAGAGTATTATAAATTTACCCTTAGCTCCAGTATATTTATGTGGAGAAAAGTCTCCAGACTTGATCACACTCCCTGGAAATTTTTTCCTTGTGTGACTGCTCCCCAGCCTCTCGGGCTGGCCTCCGTGGTCACCAGCATCCAATCCTGAATGCCGAATCTGCGGCCCTCTAGAAGATGAGCACTCTGTAACCACCACAGGAGAGACACCCTTGTCCTTGGATATAGGGTTATCCGCTGATGCATCTGAAGATGCGATCCGGACCATTTGTCCAGCAGATCCCACTGAAAAATTCTTGCGTGAAATCTGCCGAATGGAATTGCTTCGTAGGAAGTCACCATCTTTACCAGGACCCTTGTGCAATGATGCACTGATTTTAGGAGGTTCCTGACTAGCTCGGATAACTCCCTGGCTTTCTCTTCCGGGAGAAACACCTTTTTCTGGACTGTGTCCAGAATCATCCCTAGGCACAGCAGACTTGTCGTCGGGATCAGCTGCGATTTTGGAATATTTAGAATCCACCCGTGCTGTTGTAGCAGTATCCGAGATAGTGCTACTCCGACCTCCAACTGTTCCCTGGACTTTGCCCTTATCAGGAGATCGTCCAAGTAAGGGATAATTAAGACGCCTTTTCTTCGAAGAAGAATCATCATTTCGGCCATTACCTTGGTAAAGACCCGGGGTGCCGTGGACAATCCAAACGGCAGCGTCTGAAACTGATAGTGACAGTTCTGTACCACGAACCTGAGGTACCCTTAGTGAGAAGGGCAAATTTTGGACATGGAGGTAAGCATCCCTGATGTCTCGGGACACTATATAGTCCCCTTCTTCCTGGTTCGTTATCACTGCTCTGAGTGACTCCATCTTGATTTGAACCTTTGTAAGTGTTCAAATTTTTTTAGATTTAGAATAGGTCTCACCTAGCCTTCTGGCTTCAGTACCACAATATAATGTGGAATAATACCCCTTTTATTGTTGTAGGAGGGGTAATTTGATTATCACCTGCTGGGAATACAGCTTGTGAATTGTTTCCCATACTGCCTCCTTGTCGGAGGGAGACCTTGGTAAACCAGACTTCAGGAGCCTGCGAAGGGGAAACGTCTCGACAGTCCAATCTGTACCCCTGGGATACTACATGTAGGATCCAGGGGTCCTGTACGGTCCCAGCGTCATGCTGAGAGCTTGGCAGAAGCGGTGGAACGCTTCTGTTCCTGGGAATGGGCTGCCTGCTGCAGTCTTCTTCCCTTTCCTCTATCCCTGGGCAGATATGACTCTTATAGGGACGAAAGGACTGAGGCTGAAAAGACGGTGTCTTTTTCTGCAGAGATGTGACTTAGGGTAAAAACGGTGGATTTTCCAGCAGTTGCCGTGGCCACCAGGTCCGATGGACCGACCCCAAATAACTCCTCTTCCTTTATACGGCAATACACCTTTGTGCCGTTTGGAATCTGCATCACCTGACCACTGTCGTGTCCATAAACATCTTCTGGCAGATATGGACATCGCACTTACTCTTGATGCCAGAGTGCAAATATCCCTCTGTGCATCTCGCATATATAGAAAATGCATCCTTTAAATGCTCTATAGTCAATAAAATACTGTCCCTGTCAAGGGTATCAATATTTTTAGTCAGGGAATCCGACCAAGCCACCCCAGCTCTGCACATCCAGGCTGAGGCGATCGCTGGTCGCAGTATAACACCAGTATGTGTGTATATACTTTTTATGATATTTTCCAGCCTCCTGTCAGCTGGCTCCTTTAGGACGGCCCTATCTATAGACGGTACCGCCACTTGTTTTGATAAGCGTGTGAGCGCCTTATCCACCCTAAGGGGTGTTTCCCAACGCGCCCTAACTTCTGGCGGGAAAGGGTATACCGCCCATAATTTTCTATCGGGGGGAACCCACGCATCATCACACACTTCATTTAATTTATCTGATTCAGGAAAAACTACGGTAGTTTTTTCACATCCCACATAATACCCTCTTTTGTGGTACTTGTAGTATCAGAAATATGTAACACCTCCTTCATTGCCCTTAACGTGTGGCCCTAATAAGGAATACGTTTGTTTATTCACCGTCGACACTGGATTCAGTGTCCGTGTCTGTGTCGACCGACTAAAGTAAACGGGCGTTTTAAAACCCCTGACGGTGTTTCTGAGACGTCTGGACCGGTACTAATTGTTTGTCGGCCGTCTCATGTCGTCAACCGACCTTGCAGCGTGTTGACATTATCACGTAATTCCCTAAATAAGCCATCCATTCCGGTGTCGACTCCCTAGAGAGTGACATCACCATTACAGGCAATTGCTCCGCCTCCTCACCACATCGTCCTCATACATGTCGACACACACGTACCGACACACAGCACACACACAGGGAATGCTCTGATAGAGGACAGGACCCACTAGCCCTTTGGAGAGACAGAGGGAGAGTTTGCCAGCACACACCAAAAAACGCTATAATTATATAGGGACAACCTTATATAAGTGTTTTCCCTTATAGCATCTTTTATATATTTCTAACGCCAAATTAGTGCCCCCCCTCTCTGTTTTAACCCTGTTTCTGTAGTGCAGTGCAGGGGAGAGCCTGGGAGCCTTCCCTCCAGCCTTTCTGTGAGGGAAAATGGCGCTGTGTGCTGAGGAGATAGGCCCCGCCCCTTTTTCGGCGGGCTCGTCTCCCGCTCTTTAATGGATTCTGGCAGGGGTTAAATATCTCCATATAGCCCCCGGAGGCTATATGTGAGGTATTTTTAGCCAAAAAAGGTTTTCATTTGCCTCCCAGGGCGCCCCCCTCCCAGCGCCCTGCACCCTCAGTGACTGCCGTGTGAAGTGTGCTGAGAGGAAATGGCGCACAGCTGCAGTGCTGTGCGCTACCTTAAGAAGACTGAGGAGTCTTCTGCCGCCGATTCTGGACCTCTTCTCGTTTCAGCATCTGCAAGGGGGCCGGCGGCGAGGCTCCGGTGACCATCCAGGCTGTACCTGTGATCGTCCCTCTGGAGCTAATGTCCAGTAGCCAAAGAAGCCAATCCATCCTGCACGCAGGTGAGTTCACTTCTTCTCCCCTAAGTCCCTCGTTGCAGTGATCCTGTTGCCAGCAGGACTCACTGTAAAATAAAAAACCTAAGCTAAACTTTTCTAAGCAGCTCTTTAGGAGAGCCACCTAGATTGCACCCTTCTCGGCCGGGCACAAAAATCTAACTGGGGCTTGGAGGAGGGTCATAGGGGGAGGAGCCAGTGCACACCACCTGATCCTAAAGCTTTACTTTTTGTGCCCTGTCTCCTGCGGAGCCGCTATTCCCCATGGTCCTTTCAGGAACCCCAGCATCCACTAGGACGATAGAGAAAAGTGTGTGCAATATCAGTGCCGCATCGCTACCGTGCTCCCCCGACTATGACCCGCTAGTCTTAACAGCGTGGGTCCTGGAGGAGCAGTATGCATGCAGCCTTGATGATCCGCAGCAGCAGGAAATGACGCCTTCCCGCCGCTGGTCCCGCTCCTGGAAGCCCCGCCCCTTGCAATGGCACATGGCCCCTCACAAGATTATACTGACCACAAGTGTAAAACACAGCAGAAATGTCTTCAACAGTCCACACAAAGCCTTAGATGACAGTGGGCACTGCAGGGATAATAGCCCTGAGCCAGTTTCGTTCACGGTGGACACTGCAGCTCCAGGCCCGTGACCGCTGTGTTAAATGCCCCCAAACTGCACCAGGGACCCGCTAACCGGGGCCCCGGTGTAACACTCACCACGCCTAGTCTTCGGCATCTGTTAGAGGGTGGCGGCTAGCTGCTGGCATGGACACAAATACTGACAATGAGTGATCAGCACCTCAGGAGCTCAGTGTCCTGTCAGCTGGGATTACGAACCATTAACCCTCAGGAGGTTGGTTTGGTCCCCCCTATAAGTCCCACGAAGCAGGAAGATAAAAACTAAATTAAATTTAAAGAAAAAAAAACTCTGGAGCTCCAGAGAAGTGCACCCGACTCCTTCGGCACATTTTTCTAAACTGAGTCTGGTAGGAGGGGCATAGAGGGGAGGAGCCAGAACACACATATACACACACACACTAAAAGTTTTAAAGTGACAGGCTCCAGTGGACCCAATCTATACCCCATGGTACTCGGGCAGTACGGATGGTGTAATGGTTAGCATTACTGCCTCACAGCACTGAGGTCATGGGTTCAATTCCCACAATGGCCCTAACTGTGTGGAGTTTGTATATTCTCCCCGTACTTGCGTGGGTTTCCTCCGGGTACTCCGGTTTCCTCCCACAATCCAAAAATATACTGGTAGGTTAATTGGCTCCTAACAAAATTAACCCTTGTGTGAATGTGTGTGTACATGTGGTAGGGAATACAGGTTGAGTATCCCATATCCAAATATTCCGAAATACGGAATATTCCGAAATATGGACTTTTTTGAGTGAGACTGAGATAGTGAAAACTTTGTTTTCTGATGGCTCAATGTACACAAACTTTGTTTAATACACAAATTTATTAAAAATATTGTATTAAATGACCTTCAGGCTGCGTGTATAAGGTGTATATGAAACATAAATTAATTGTGTTTATGTACACACACTTTGTTTGATGCACAAAGTTATAAAAAATATTGGCTAAAATGACCTTCAGGCTGTGTGTATAAGGTGTATATGTAACATAAATGCATTCTGTGCTTAGATTTAGGTCCCATCACCATGATATCTCATTATGGTATGCAATTATTCCAAAATACGGAAAAATCCCATATCCAAAATACCTCTGGTCCCAAGCATTTTGGATAAGGGAGACTCAACCTGTATAGATTGTAAGCTCCAGTGGGACAGGGACTGATGTGAATGGACAATTATTCTCTGTAAAGTGCTGCGGAATATGTGTGCGCTATATAAATAACTGGTAATAAATAAATAATAAATAAAGTACAAGACCCCAGTATCCACCAGGACATAACGAGGCTGAAGTTAGCTTCTTATTCGGCCAGCTTCTTATTCACTTCTTATTCGGCTCCAGCTTCTTATTCAGAAATTATTATATTAAAATAAATTAAATAAGGTTAGATCACTAAGTTAACATTGCATAAACTTCAAATAGTGTCCCTTACACCAATTTACATGACATTTTGCATTAAACAAAATTGATTTAGGCATAAAAAAATAAGAATTTACTTACCGATAATTCTATTTCTCGTAGTCCGTAGTGGATGCTGGGAACTCCGTAAGGACCATGGGGAATAGCGGCTCCGCAGGAGACTGGGCACAAAAGTAAAGCTTTAGGACTACCTGGTGTGCACTGGCTCCTCCCCCCATGACCCTCCTCCAAGCCTCAGTTAGGATACTGTGCCCGGACGAGCGTACACAATAAGGAAGGATTCATGAATCCCGGGTAAGACTCATACCAGCCACACCAATCACACCGTACAACTTGTGATATGAACCCAGTTAACAGCATGATAACAGAGGAGCCTCTGGAAAGATGGCTCACAACAACAATAACCCGAATTAGTTAACAATAACTATGTACAAGTATTGCAGACAATCCGCACTTGGGATGGGCGCCCAGCATCCACTACGGACTACGAGAAATAGAATTATCGGTAAGTAAATTCTTATTTTCTCTGACGTCCTAGTGGATGCTGGGAACTCCGTAAGGACCATGGGGATTATACCAAAGCTCCCAAACGGGCGGGAGAGTGCGGATGACTCTGCAGCACCGAATGAGAGAACACCAGGTCCTCCTCAGCCAGGGTATCAAATTTGTAGAATTTAGCAAACGTATTTGCCCCTGACCAAGTAGCTGCTCGGCAAAGTTGTAGAGCCGAGACCCCTCGGGCAGCCGCCCAAGAAGAGCCCACCTTCCGTGTGGAATGGGCTTTTACAGATTTTGGCTGTGGCAGGCCTGCCACAGAATGTGCAAGCTGAATTGTACTACAAATCCAACGAGCAATAGTCTGCTTAGAAGCAGGAGCACCCAGCTTGTTGGGTGCATACAGAATAAACAGCGAGTCAGATTTTCTGACTCCAGCCGTCCTGGAAACATATTTTCAGGGCCCTGACTACGTCCAGTAACTTGGAGTCCTCCAAGTCCCTAGTAGCCGCAGGTACCACAATAGGCTGGTTCAGGTGAAACGCTGAAACCACCTTAGGGAGAAATTGAGGACGAGTCCTCAATTCTGCCCTGTCCTTATGAAAAATCAGGTAAGGGCTTTTACAGGATAAAGCCGCCAATTCTGACACGCGCCTGGCCGAAGCCAAGGCCAACAACATGACCACTTTCCACGTGAGATATTTTAAATCCACAGATTTAAGCGGTTCAAACCAATGTGATTTTAGGAACCCCAAAACTACATTGAGATCCCAAGGTGCCACTGGAGGCACAAAAGGAGGCTGTATATGCAGCACCCCCTTGACAAACGTCTGAACTTCAGGCACTGAAGCCAGTTCTTTCTGGAAGAAAATCGACAGGGCCGAAATCTGAACCTTTATGGATCCCAATTTGAGGCCCATAGACACTCCTGTTTGCAGGAAATGTAGGAATCGACCCAGTTGAAATTCCTCCGTAGGGGCCTTCCTGGCCTCGCACCAAGCAACGTATTTCCGCCAAATGCGGTGATAATGCTTTATGGTTACATCCTTCCTGGCTTTGATCAGGATAGGGATGACTTCCTCCGGAATGCCTTTCTCTTTCAGGATCCGGCGTTCAACCGCCATGCCGTCAAACGCAGCCGCGGTAAGTCTAGGAACAGACAGGGTCCTTGCTGGAGCAGGTCCCTTTTTAGAGGTAGAGGCCATGGGTCCTCTGTGAGCATCTCTTGAAGTTCCGGGTACCAAGTCCTTCTTGGCCAATCCGGAGCCACGAGTATAGTTCTCACTCCTCTCCGTCTTATAATTCTCAGTACCTTGGGTATGAGAGGCAGAGGAGGGAACACATACACTGACTGGTACACCCACGGTGTTACCAGAGCGTCCACAGCTATTGCCTGAGGGTCCCTTGACCTGGCGCAATACCTGTCCAGTTTTTTGTTGAGGCAGGACGCCATCATGTCCACCTTTGGTTTTTCCCAACGGTTTACAATCATGTGGAAGACTTCTGGGTGAAGTCCCCACTCTCCCGGGTGGAGGTCGTGCCTGCTGAGGAAGTCTGCTTCCCAGTTGTCCACTCCCGGAATGAACACTGCTGACAGTGCTATCACATGATTTTCCGCCCAGCGAAGAATCCTTGCAACTTCTGCCATTGCCCTCCTGCTTCTTGTGCCGCCCTGTCTGTTTACGTGGGCGACTGCCGTGATGTTGTCCGACTGGATCAGTATCGGCAGACCTTGAAGCAGAGGTCTTGCTTGGCTTAGAGCATTGTAAATGGCCCTCAACTCCAGAATATTTATGTGAAGTGATGTCTCCAGGCTTGACCACAAGCCCTGGAAATTTCATCCCTGTGTGACTGCTCCCCAGCCTCGCAGGCTGGCATCTGTGGTCACCAGGACCCAGTCCTGAATGCTGAATCTGCGGCCCTCGAGAAGATGAGCACTCTGCAACCACCACAGGAGAGACACCCTTGTCCTTGGAGACAGGGTTATCCGCTGATGCATCTGAAGATGCGATCCGGACCATTTGTCCAGCAGGTCCCACTGGAATGTTCTTGCGTGGAATCTGCCGAATGGGATTGCTTCGTAGGAAGCCACCATTTTTCCCAGGACCCTTGTGCATTGATGCACTGATACTTGGCCTGGTTTTAGTAGGTTTCGGACTAGCTCGGATAACTCCCTGGCTTTCTCTTCCGGGAGAAACACCTTTTTCTGGACTGTGTCCAGGATCATTCCAAGGAATAGAAGACGTGTCGTCGGGATCAGCTGCGATTTTGGGATATTGAGAATCCAACCGTGCTGCCGCAGCACTACTTGAGATAGTGCTACTCCGACTACCAACTGTTCCCTGGATCTTGCCCTTATCAGGAGATTGTCCAAGTAAGGGATAATCAAAACTCCTTTCTTTCGAAGGAGTATCGTCATTTCGGCCATTACTTTGGTAAAGACCCGGGGCGCCGTGGACAATCCAAACGGCAGCGTCTGAAACTGATAGTGGCAGTTCTGTACCACAAACCTGAGGTACCCTTGATGAGAAGGGTAAATTGGGACATGGAGGTAAGCATCCTTGATGTCCAGAGACACCATAAAATCCCCTTCTTACAGGTTCGCGATCACTGCTCTGAGTGACTCCATCTTTAATTTGAACCTATGTATGTAAGTGTTCAAAGATTTTAGATTTAAAATAGGTCTCACCGAGCCGTCCGGCTTCGGTACCACCAACAGTGTGGAATAATACCCCTTTCCCTGTTGCAGGAGGGGTACCTTGATTATCACCCGCTGGGAATACAGCTTGTGAATGGCTTCCAATACCGCCTCCCTGTCGGAGGGAGACGTCGGTAAAGCAGACTTTAGGAAACGGCGAGGGGGAGACGTCTCGAATTCCAATTTGTACCCCTGAGATACCACTTGAAGGATCCAGGGGTCCACTTGTGAGTGAGCCCACTGCGCTCTGAAATTCTTGAGACGGGCCCCTACCGTACCCGAGTCCGCTTGTAAAGCCCCAGCGTCATGCTGAGGACTTGGCAGAAGCGGGAGAGGGCTTCTGTTCCTGGGAACTGGCTGTCTGCTGCAGCCTTTTTCCTCTTCCTCTGCCACGGGGCAGAAAAGAGGAGCCTTTTGCCCTCTTACCCTTATGGGGCCGAAAGGACTGCGCCTGATAATACGGCGTCTTCTTATGTTGAGAGGCTACCTGGGGTAAAAATGTGGATTTCCCAGCAGTCGCCGTGGCCACCAGGTATGATAGACCTACCCCAAATAACTCCTCCCCTTTATAAGGTAATACTTCCATATGCCTTTTGGAATCCGCATCACCTGACCACTGCCGCGTCCATAACCCCCTTCTGGCAGAAATGGACAGCG